>NC_072422.2:31260000-31573611 GCF_028858775.2 Pan troglodytes
AGCACACCCAGATAATTTTTCTTTACTTTTATTTTTGTAGATGACAGTTTTGTTGTGAGTCTGGTCTTTCACTCCTGTCTTCAAGGTATCCTCTAATCTCAGCCTCCCAAAGGGCTAAGCATGTGAGCGTATAAGTCCCTGTTAATGGGTAGCTGTTTATTACAAAATAGCTTTGCTTTACAGAAAAATCATGAATGTAGTACAGAGAGTTGCTATACATCTCATCCCTTCCCATGTTTTTACTTTACTATGGTACATTAATCACAATTAATAAACAATGCTGATACATGATTATTAGCTAATCTTTGTACTTTATTCTGATTGCATTTAGTTTACCTAATGTCCCTTTTATGTTCCAAAATCCCAATCAACATCCTACATGACATTTAGTCTTCATTTCTCCTTAAGCTGTTCTTGGCTTTGACAGTTACTCAAAGTTGCCTTGCTTCTGAAAATCTGGCTCATTTTGGGGAATACGAGTCAGATATTTTTAGGATGTCGCTAAGTTTTTATACAACGAATGTTTTTTCTCATAATTATGTTACCAAAAAGTGGTCCCAGTTCAGACCCCAAGAGAGGGTTTTTGGATCCCACACATGAAGGAATTCAGGGTGAGTCCACAGTGCAAAGCAAAAGCAAGTTTACTAAGAAAGTAAAGTACTGAAAGTACAGCTACTCCATAGACAGAGTAGGGCATTCCAGAAAGTATTAGGAGGAATGCATTTACCCTAGGTACAATATTCACTTATATACAGGATAAAAATAGATCATGGGGACATATATTCTGCTACAAGGATTTGTAATAAAGGATTAATTTTCTTAATTACTATATTTTGCAAGAATCTATATTATTATCCTGAAAGCAAAAATAGGAGTGCTCCTGTTCTTAAGATGGTTTGTTTAGTAAATGTTATGAATTTGTTTCCTTAACCACAAACATCTAGAGGCTAGGAATACCTCACTTTCTGGAAATGCAGCCCAGCAAGACCCAGCCTTGATTTCCTAGCTTTCACTCAAGATGGAGCCACTTTGGTTCCAATGCCTCTCAAAATTAGACTGAGAATACATGTTTCGAGAAGGAAGTCCAGAGAGGTGAAGCATCCCTCTTTTTGGTTTTGATGTTGACCTTGATCACCTGGTCTGAGATACTATTTTCCAAGTTCCTGTGTTGAGGGAATTAAGGGACCCGAGAGACCAATGAGATCAATGGGTGGAACAGGAGGATGTTATTTAGGTGGCCACTGGCTAAGTGGATTAATATCCAAAGGCTGAGACCCGAACAGAGACAGGGCTTCACTTTTATACATACTTTGCAAAATGGTGCAAAACCTGTAAGGCAGGTAAGCAAGCTTGCAGAAGCAGAACAAAGACAGTTTATCAAACAGTGACAGATTTTACAACTCAAGCCAGGTGTTACAACTCAGACATAAATTGTGACCTTCACTGTGCTGCACAGAAGGGAAAAGCAGGAACTTACAAAACTTGCAAAGATAAGTGTAAGAATAGTAAGGGGGGAAGGGGGAAGCTGAAAGAGCAAAACTTGTTTTTCCCAATCTTGCTCCAGGATGTGAGGGAGAGACTGTGGTGTCTTTCTCTTCTGGGCCCCAGCTCTGCAGATAATGCTGTCAAAGTCTTGACAAACCCCTGTTCTTCCCTGGATCTTGGAGTGAGTCAGCCTAGTACAGGAAAACTTTTGTTTCTTTTTATATATTCTGTTTCACCTGCATGGAAGTATTGCGTTTTCACTTTTTTCATTCAATTCTCTGGAAACAGGACACTAAGGCCAATGTAACCAATAATGCTAAATGTTTATTTTCACCCTGCATCTGACCTTTTGAGCCCTATTCATTTTGCAGAGGGCTGCAGGTAACATGAGGCACAAAAGTGGTATTTTAGTGGAGAAGAATGCCATACTTAAATAAACACATTGTTGGAATTATATTTAAGAACTGGCATGACCAAATTCAGATTGAATGTGAAGATGAGAAGCAAAGGAGAAGTTGAGCACACTAGAATACAAAATTTGGTGGAGGCTGGACAGGTACAGTGGCTCGTGCCTGTTATCCTAGCACTTTGGGAGGCTTAGGCAGGTGGATCACTTGATGCTAGGAGTTTAAGAACAGCCTGGCCAACATGGTGCAACTCCAGCTCTACTGAAAATACAAAAATTAGCCAGGCATGGTGGTGCAGCCCTGTAGTCTCTACTGCTAAGGAGGCTGAGGTGAGAAAATTGCTTCAATCTGGGAGGCAGAAGTTGAAGTGAAATAAGATCACACCACTGCACTCCAGCCAGGGTAACAAAGTGAGACCCTGTCTCAAAATAAAATAAAATAAAATAAAATAAAATAAATACGGTGGTGGCAGTGGATTTGGTGGCACGATGTTCTGCTTCTGATGGAAATTCTGGGATGTAACAACTTCCTAGTTGCTCCTTCCGTCTTTGTTGCATGATATCAGTAGAGTACAAATAAATTAGAAAAAAAAAAATGACTAGAAAAAAATACGTTCTAGTTTCCCTGTAGCTTGATAGTCATCTTATGTACAAATAGACAAAATCCCCCTGAGAAAAAAGTGAACCTGAGGGGAGTATAAATCAAAAATAAAATCATAAGCTCCTCATCAACCAACTGAATGGACCCTCCTCTCAGAGAAAGCATTTCACAGTAAATCTGAAACAGTCATTCAGGCCATGATGGGAATGAGTGGTGCCACATGATTCATTATTCTTTACTCCTTTTTGAATTCAGGCACACTTCACCAGCATTTATATTAATGTAGAGACCTTAAGACTGATAGTGCAGACTCTGAAGAGTCTCTGATAACACTCTCATAAGAAGTATTTACAAATTATTCTCTCTGAAGCCTGCTACCTGGAGGCTTGATATGCATGATAAAACCCTGGTCTCCACGACCCCTTATTTTAACCCAGACACTTCCTTCTATTGATTTCAAGACTTTAGAGGAACACTTTTGACAAATATCCAATCAGAAAAATATTTGAGTCCATGTATCACCTGGAAGCTGCCCACCCTTCAAGTTGTCCTGCCCTCTGGACCAAACGAATGTACCTCTTACACCTATTAATTAATGTCTTGTGTCTCCATAAAATGTATAAAACCAAGCTGTGTCCTGCCCACCTTTGGCACATGTTCTAAGTATCTCCTGAGACTGTGTCATGGGCATGTCCTTTACCTGAACGTAGCATAGTTGCCACACTGTCAAGTATTTTTAAAAGTTTCAGCATCACTAACCAACCAACCAGTCAGTAAATTCTTTCTTTCCTTCTTTTTTTTTTTTTTTTTTTTAATTTGTAGATAGGTTCTCACTCTGTCACACTGACTGCAGTGCAGTGGTGAAATCATGGCTCACTGCAGCCTTGTCTTATTGGGCTCAAGCGAGCCTCCTACCACAGACTCCTAAGTAGCTGGGCACACAATTCTATGCCACTATGCACAATTAATTTTGTATTTTCTTAGAAATGGGGTCTCATTATGTTTCTCAGCCTTGTCTGTAACTCCTGTGTTCAAGCATTCCACACAACTCAGCCTCCCAAAGTGTTGGGGTTACAGGCTGTACCCAGCTGTGAATACTTTTTATGTGTATCAATTATTTTTTTAAAAATTATTTAAAGTGAAATGCTTCATCAAAATGAATGCATGTATACAATTTTGATAAATTCATAAATACAACCACATCACCTCTCAAGAAGCCTCACATATTCTATTACTACTTTCCTGTATGTTATATCCACAGATACACATTTAATTGCTTCTCCAATTATTTCCAGAAAGCTTTTTTCGAAACCCTTTCCTATGGACATAGTGTTTCCACGCAAAATGTAGCCCCCAACACACAGGTTCCTTTTACCTTTATCATTCTAGAACTTAGAAACGGGTAATGTATGTGACAAAATTACTGGTTAATATGTTTCTAAACCATCTCTGCTCACTTCTCTGAATCTTGAATTAAGTCTGTGTGGACCATTGCTGAGTTTCAAAGCTTAGATTATTGTGAGCACATTGCATGCACTAAATCAAAATTTATTAAACATATAGCAAGCATTGAGTAGAGAACCGTTACAGAGTATCCTTTATTATGCACACTTGGATGAAAATTTATAATATGTTGGTCTATACCATATTTTCTAATAATTTATTGTAGGATAACAAGAAATACTAATCATTCTTCAGAGAACTAAAATCACAGAGTGCATATAACTTGAGAAAGGCCAGTTTGTAATTCAAAGTTGCTAATACTGGCTGTTGCTGACATTGGCTTTTGCTTCAAAGGTGGCACTAGCAAGTATTCAACAATAACTTGGGAGGAAATTTTCATATTTTTTACAAATATTTTTCATCAAGACCTGTGTTCAAAAGCTGACTATGTCTAAAGTAACAACACAGGAATATAGTGCCCATTATTCAGTAAGACAAACACACAAGTTGTTAAAGAACAAACAAACAAAAGGAAAACACCTACACATGAACATAAAACAAAAGGCAGAGGAGACAATGGCATCTGTCTGAAAGCTATTGACATTGTCTCTGTGTAAGCTTTATAAGATTAATCAGTGATGAAGGGATGGTGAGAAATACAAATAAAGAAAGCTTGCAGCCCATTCACCATTCATTATGAAGTCAGCTTGCTTTCTGACTTTCAACCTTATGGTTATTTGGTGTCTCTAGTATTAGAGTCAAGTACATGCTGGATTATAGTTTTCCTTAACTGCTCTATAGACAACAGGTTCAACAGTATGAAATGTTAAACTTTTCCATTTTGAGATTCTTTCAGATCCTGCATATCAGTGAAACAACCAATGTCAGCTGCTTTAAAAGACTCCATGAGGAGTTGGCTGACCAAAGAATGCAGCTTCCATGTTCTGATTATTTAATCACCCTTTCCCTGATAAATCAAAAACACTAACTTTCTAGCCCCCTGCCCTCCACAATACCCTCAAGAACCCAGAACTCCTCAGGGAAGTGAACTTGAGGGCCTCCTCTTGATGTGATCTGGCTCTGCGTCGCCACGCAAATCTCATCTCATATTTTAATCCCCACCTGTCAGAAAGGGCCTGTTGGGAAGTTATTGGATCATGGAGAAAGTTTCCCACACACTGTTCTCATGATAGAGCGTGAGTTCTCATAAGATCAGATGGCTTTCTAAGAGACTTCCCCCTTTGCTCTCTTACCTGCCAACATGTAAGACACCCCTTTCCTTTCTTTCCCTTAAAATACTGCCATGATCATAAGTTTCCTGAGGTCTCCCCAGCCACACAGAACTGTGAGTCAATTAAACGTCTTTTCTTTATAAATTACCTAGTCTCAGGTAGTTGTTTATAGTACTGTGAAAACAGACTAATACACACTCATGTCCTCATTTTGAACCCTGAGATCATTAAACTATTTCTCTGCCACAAACTCTGGTGTTTCAGTGTATTGGCCTGTTAATATGCAATAGGCATACAGACCTGGTGTCCTATAACACAAATCTCTCTGACATTTGTAAGACATCATATCTAGTCCTCTCCATATGTTTCTGTGACTATATGTGGCTAGAATTTCCCAGAAAGATTAGGAGGGCTATGGAGTATGTCAGACTTTTTTTACTAGCTCTTTCCAGCTATACTTCAATGAATTTGAAGGATTCTCCGTAGTAGGAATAGTCTTAATAGAAGAATCCAGGAAAGAGGATATCTCTTGAGAAATTGAGAAAACATTTAGTGTTGTGCCTCTGCTGTTCACATTTAGGGTTTTTGAGTCCTTTGCCTGGTTGTTTGCCACAGAATAGTGTCCTCAAGGATGACATTTAACAAGAAATAGAAATTCTTTCCTGGATCAGAGTCATGACGCACCCTTGGAAGCTATGCTGATGTAAGACCGTGGTAATAATTTCACAGGGAGATCCTTATCATCTGTTATCCTGTTTCTAGGTGGGAACTTCTATAGGCAACAGTTTGCATCTTTCTTCCTTTTTTACATTCCCATGTGTCTTGTTAAATGTATCACTCTTGTCAGCCCCTTTCCTCATGTATTTCAATTACAATTAGTCACAGAGTGAGGGATAGTATTTCATTCTTACTTCCTGTAAACACATCAAAGCTGCTGTGTCCTACCTTTGAGAGCCTGCTTTTATGCCCAAGTGACACTGCTGATTGGAACCACTTGATTTAAGGCATCCTTCAGCGAGTTTATTTTATTTTATTTTATTTTATTTTGTTTTGTTTTGTTTTGTTTTTCAAGACAGAGCCTCACTCTGTTGCCCAGGCTGGAGTCCACTGGTGAGATCTTCTATCAATGTAAGGTCTGCCTCCTGGGTTCAAGTGATTCTCCTGCCTCAGCCTCCCCAGTAGCTGGGACGACATGCATGTGCCCCTTGCCCAGCTAACTTATTTATTTTTAGTGAAACATGGTTTCACTATGTTGACCAGGCTGGTCTCCAACTCCTGACCTCAGATGATCCACCTACCTTGGCCTCCCAAAGTCCTTCAGTGAGATTAAATCAGTGACTCCTGGGTTCTGGATTCTGGGTTCTGAGCAAGTACTTTGGCCTTTATTTTTTCAGCAATAAATTATGCCGCAGGATGGCCTAAGTTTGTCCAATCTAAAGTAGAAAAACATTCTGGGGCATACATTAATTTATTCATCAACCAGTCCTAGGGATTTCAAATGCAGCCAAACAAAAATTATAACTACTCAGCTATTTTGGAATTTACTTTCCAGTGCAGGGAGACTAATATCAGAAAAATAAAACAAAACTTAAAGTCAGAAGGGGAAAGGAGTGAGCAGGTGTTTGGGATTTTCAACGTAAGGATGGGCAAATGAAAATGCTTTTGAGCCTCAACAAGTCCAGTGAGGCTGGAACAGAGTAAGGGAGAGGCACAGGAGTTAGGGAAATAAATTAATTACATAGGGGTGTATAAGTTATTCTGTGGATTGGGTTTTTTAGAATGTATGAGAGTAATAAGTTAACACATAAATTGTAATTTCTCAACTTCAGTATGATGGACTCTTTGGGCTAAAATATTTTCTGTTGCAGGGGCTGTCCTGGGCTTTTTTAGCAGCATCTTTAGTTGCTATCCAGGAGACACTGGTTGTAGTGTCCTTCCTACCTCCATCATGACAGCTAAAAATCTCTCCAGTCATTTCCAAGTGTTTCTCCTGTGAGGCAGAACTGCCCCTGCTTAGGAATGGGTACCCTATAAACACTTTTAGAAATGCTTCCCCAGATCTCGTGATTCCAAACCTTTATATGAAAAGCCTAGAAGTCTGCATGGAAAACCAGTACACCAGGAAACTATTACAACAGCGTCAATTTTGGAAAGAATACTCTAAACCCTTGCTGAAAAGCACAATTTTAAGGCCTGAAGGCAATAACATTGCCAGGAAGCTCCTTAGAAATCCAGAATTCCAGGCTCCATCCTAGACATGCTATACAAGTCTTGCATTTTAACAAAATCCTCAGGGGACCAATGAGCACATTACTGTTTGAGAGGCTTGTTTTACAGAATTCCAACAGAATCCGGTCTCTAAATGTCGACAAGTTATTTATTATTCCATTATAGATTGTAAGTACATTGAGGAAAAATGCTGTCTCCCTGGTGACCAAAATCAAAAGGTTTCTGGCACTGTTTAGAAAGAACTTATAGGATCTAAGAAGGAAAAAAAAAAATAAAACTTTAAACTGGGAGATATTTGCTACATAGTTACAGAAATCTGGATATATGTGGGGAGGAAAGACCGAAAATATTTACAAAGAATACCTAAGGCATTCTTTGTTGTGAAGTGTTTATGTTCTTCCGGTGATCTTTGTTTTCATCAATCTTTCCTAGCCCTAGTTTTCAACATACTAAATGAAAGAGAGTTGTGAATTGAAGGTCATATACTACTTTTAGGAATACAGTACATGAAAGATTTACTGTATAATAAAGTTATAATAAGAAATATTATAAAGATATAATATATAATATGAGAATATAATAAGGATATATAATAAGAAATGATATAATAATATAAAGGATATAATAAGGCTATGATAAAATATATTAAGTATATAATAAGACATAATAAGAGAGAATATAATAAGAAAAAAGATATAATAAGAAAAGGATTCAGGGTCTAGAGATGGACCTGCTGCAACAATCCTTCAGAATAACTAGTTTACTTTCCCCATGATTCACAGTTACAATGATCTAAGATTACATGATCTTAGGATACATTCCCAGGGAACTCCTGATGGTAGACCTCCAAGAGAAAAAGCTGGAAAAGTTAGTGACACTCAAGAACGGCTAGTGAAGAAAATAGTGGGTTGAATTCTTCATTAATAGTGGGTTGAATTCCCCATTAACAGGGATTATGTTTATTTTTTTCTTTAAAATTTCTAAACATGGAATATGCACATGCTTGAAATCAACTAAATGAGATAGATGATGGAGTAGATTTCTAAGGATCTTGTAACCCACAAACACTTTGTTTGATAGCTTTCATGATTGGAGATTATTTAGAACAAGAATACAAAGAAATACATTACAGAAAGGGTGAAAAAATCTTGGACCAAAAGTAAAGACAGCAAATATTAAAGGAGACAATAACACTATCGATCCTTTCCAAGTATGAAGTCAAGCAGTCAATTGAGGAGAAAGCCTGAACACTCCTTGCAGCCAAGTTTTACTAAAAGGACATCAAAGAGAATGATTCTGAGGCTTCCACATGTCTTGGCATCAGGGTCTCTTGTATAAATATTCTGAGTGTTTTCACTCAACTGACATGAAAATCATGTGTTCCACTGTTCATTCCTACAGTAAGAACAAAATATATTGTGATGGTACTTACCTAACAAATTACTTGGAAAAGAAATAAATATACATGGGTATATGAAAATCACTTTAAAATGAGTTTATTTGGTTATTTCAATGTCCTTAAAAATAACCAGATGCACAGAAATTAGAGGAAATTTGTTTGGTTTTTTCTTTCAAACTTCTAAAAATTATGTGAAGTACTATTACCCCTTCTTGACTGTGTGAAAGGATAATATCTTGGGTCCCCCAAATCACTAGGGTAAAAGAAAATCACAAGCTGGAAACTGCTTAGAGCAAACTGCCTCCCATTCTATTCAAAGTTATCTCTCTGTTCACAAAGAGAAAAGCATATTTGATTGCCTCCTTTGGAAAGGCTCATCAGAAACTCAAAAGACTGCAACTGTTCGTCTCTCACCTATCTGTGACCTGGAAGTCCCCTCCTGGATTCCAGTCTTCCTGCTTCAAGTTGTCCCACCTTCCAGACCAAACCAATGTACTACTTACATTGTCTCATGTCTCCCTAAGATACATAAAGCCAGCTGTGCCACAACTACCATGGCCACATGTCGTCAGGACTTCCTGAGCCTACGTCATAGGTGTGTGTCCTCAATCTTGGTAAAATAAACTTTCCAAATTAACTGAGATCGGTCTCAAACTTTGGGGATTCACAACTGCTTAGAGAAGCAGTTTAGACAATCAATAAACCTTGAATTGAAGGTGAGATTCTCATAAGGCTATTAGTGAAATGAAACAATAAAAAATAAATTATTTCTACATTTTTTCCCCAGCAGAATTATAATGACTTTATATGGAAGTTTACCTCAGTAAACAGTATTAAGGAACCTGCTTTAGGGAAGAAGATGGTTATAAATGTCTTGTACTGATATAATGTTCACCTTTGAGGAAAAAGCAACTTACCTGGGTTCACTTAGGGAATCTAAAATCAGAATTAATTGTGTAGGTTTTAAGGTGAACTGCGAAATAAGGGAAAATCAGACACTAGGTATTCTGTGAGGCAGTCACAATTGGTCTTCTGACTCTTTAAGTCTTGTTTTATTCTATTCTATCCCTAAAGGAAGTCATATGACCCTCAAAGTCTAACTTTGTTTTATTTAATGCTGGCCAAAACAAAGTTAGCAGAATGAAAACAAACAAACAAATGAAACCCAGTCCTGGAGAGGAAAAAGGAATATATAGACCATGAGGATCTATCTATGTATCTATCTATGTATCTATCTATCTATCTATCTATCTATCTATCTATCTATCTATCATCTACCTAACTATCTATCTATCTAATTTTTTTTTTTTGAGATGGAATCTTGCTCTGTTGCCCAGGGTGGAGTGCAGTGGTACGATCTCAGCTCACTGCAACCTCCACTTCCAGGGTTCAAGTTATTCTCCTGTCCCAGCCTACTGAGTAGCTAGAACTACAAGCATGTGCCACCACAACCAGCTAATTTTTGTATTTTAGTAGAGACAGGATTTCACCACATTGGCCTTTCTGGTTTGGAACTCCTCACCTCAAGTGATCTTCCTGCCTTGGCCTCACAAAGTTCTGGTTTTACAGGTGTGAGCCACCACTCCTGGCTGAAAATGGGTTTTTGATAGGCAATAATTTTGTGAGCAATTCAGTGGAAAATATTTTTTTTCAACCAATGTTTCTGTAAAGATTGAATATTCATATGCAAAGATTAAAAAATGAACTTTGTGGCATACTTTATGCTACATAGCACAACTAATTGAAAGTGAATGAATCACAGACCTATATGTAACAACCAAAGCTACATGAACTTTAGAGGACAGTTAGCTAAGCAAATATTTCTTATAAAGCCACTGAGACCTTTAGCTAAGCAAATATGTCTTACCAAAGCATGACCCATGAGTGGGAAAAAAAAATTAACTTTAAAAAAATTAATGTATTTCAGTCTTTGAGACAAACTGTTAAGGTAATGAAACAAAAACCACAAACCGGAAGAAAATATTTGTAAATTGTCTATATGAAAAAGGACTTGAATCTAGAGTGTATAAATAAATTTTCAAACACAATGATAATAAAAAGGAACCCAATCCATATTTGACAAATGATTTCGAGAGACACACTTACTAAAAAAAATACTGACATCAAATAAAAAGATGTTATACATCTTCATACAGAAAAGTAAAGTAAATGTGTAAATCTGCTAACACTATGTACTGACTACAATGTCTAAAAATGATAATGATCATTCTGACTGTTAACTTGAATTTGGAGCAACTGTAATTCTCATACACTGTTCATGGGAATGTAAAATTATACATGCACCTTTGGCCCATCAATTCCACTCATATAAATCTACCCATGAAATATGACAGCACAGTCCTCAGTGAAGACTTCTACATGAGTGTTCAGTTGTGTTGGCAATAGTCCAGACCTGGAAACACCTAACCATCAATATTTAATTGGATTAAAATAACGATATATCCATATAGTACTACTCAGTGATAAATGAAATTGAACTCTGCCAACCACAATATAGATAAATATCAAAATCATTATGCTGAGTGAAAAAATCCAGGAAAGAAAACCACACATACACTAAGATTCCATTTTTTAAAAAATCACCCACATGCTGCATTACGTTTATTGATTTGCATATGTTGAACCAGCCTTGCATCCCAGGGATGAAGCACACTTGATCATGGTGGATAAGCTTTTTGATGTGCTGCTGGATTCAGTTTGCCAGTATTTTATTGAGGATTTTTGCATCCATGTTCATCAGGGATATTGGTCTAAAATTCCCTTTTTTGTTGTGTCTCTGCCAGGCTTTGGTATCAGGATGATGCTGGCCTCATAAAATGAGTTAGGGAGGATTCCCTCTTTATCTATTGATTGGCATAGTTTCAGAAGGAATGGTAACAGCTCCTCCTTGTACCTGTGGTAGAATTCGGCTGTTGATCCATCTGGTCCTGGACTTTTTTTGGTTGGTAAGCTCTTAATTATTGCCTCAATTTCAGAGCCTGTTATTGATCTATTAAGAGACTCAACTTCTTCCTAGTTTAGTCTTGGGAGGGTGTATGCGTCGAGAAACTTATCCATTTCTTCCAGATTTTCTAGTTTATTTGTGTAGAGGTATTTGTAGTACTCTCTGATGGTAGATTGTATTTCTGTGGGATCAGTGGTGGTATCCCCTTTATCATTTTTTATTGTGTCTATTTGATTCTTCTCTCTTTTCTTCTTTATTAATCTTGCTAGCAGTCTACCAATTTTGTTGATCTTTTCAAAAAACCAGCTGCTGGATTCATTGATTTTTTGAAGGGTTTTTTGTTTCTCTATTTCCTTCAGTTGTGCTCTGATCTTAGTTATTTCTTCCCTTCTGCTAGCTTTTGAATGTGTTTGTTCTTGATTCTCTAGTTCTTTTAATTGTGATGTTAGGGTGTTAATTTAAGATCTTTCCTGCTTTCTCTTGTGGGCATTTTCTGCTATAAATTTCGCAATGGGATACCATCTCACACCAGTTAGAATGGCGATCATTAAAAAGTCAGGAAACGACAGGTACCGGAGAGGTTGTGGAGAAATAGGAACACCTTTACACTGTTGGTGGGACTGTAAACTAGTTCAACCATTGTGGAAGACAGTGTGGCGATTCCTCAGGGATCTAGAACTAGAAATACCATTTGACCCAGACATCCCATTACTGGGTATATACCCAAAGGAATATAAATCATACTGCTATAAAGACAAATGCACACGTATGATTACTGCGGCACTACTCACAATAGCAAAGATTTGGAACCATCCCAAATGTCCACCAATGATAGACTGGATTAAGAAAATGTGGCACATATACACCATGGAATACTATACACCATAAAAAATGATGAGTTCATGTCCTTTGTAGGGACATGGATGAAGCTGGAAACCATCATTCTCAGCAAACTATCGCAAGGACTGAAAACCAAACACTACATGTTCTCACTCATAGGTGGGAATTGAACAATGAGAACACTTGCACACAAGAAAGGGAACATCACACACCGGGGCCTGTTGTGCAGTGGGGGAAGAGGGGAGGGATAGCATTAGGAGATATACCTAATGTAAATGAGAAGTTAATGGGTGCAGCACACCAACATGGCACATGTGTACATATGTAACAAACCCGCATGTTATGCGCATGTACCCTAGAACTTAAAGTATAATAAATATATATATATATAAATAAATATAATAATAATAAGCAAATAAAAATAAAGATAAAATAAAATCACCCACATATACCAATGTATCCATAGTGTCAAAAAACAAAAGGGTCAGTTCTTGGGACAGAAAAGTGGGAGTACAAGGAGTGAAAAGACACATTGGAAATGGATGGACATGTTCATTGTGCTGAATGGGAAAAAAGTCTCACAGTTGGCTACATGTCAAAGCTTATCAATAGTCCCTGAATATGTAAAAATTTTTATGTGTTATTTATACCTCAATTAAGATTTTTAAAATTCATCTTTCAGTTCAATTTTAGAAGTCCATTCATTTATAGAGGTTCAGTTCAGTTTCCATCCTTATTTTATACTCTGAATCATTACACTTTTATCTGATTTCTTATAATCAACACCATATCCTCAGTTAGGACTGGTGTATACCTGATAGCAAATCATCCGATTGGGTATTATTTTAAGCTTGATTTTTCATGGTTTCTCTAATCTAGACTGGCTCCAAGAGGAACAGTTTGATAACATGAGTAAATATCAGACACTAGAAGCAAGGCAGAACTCTCATAAATTGGATTGAGATTATAATCAAATTGTATACATGTGATTGTATACATATGGTCATATTAAATTATATTGTAGAGGTAGACTTGGAAGGGATTCTTCAGTAGATTAGGAGGTAAAAATTTGCTCTTGTTAAAATGTTTTGTTAAATTTAATTATAGAGTGCTCTGAGGGACTTCTTGACAAGTGATTCATGGTATAGATGCCACTTTTTTTTATTATTATACTTTAAGTTATGGGATATGTGCAAAATGTGTAGGTTTGTTACATAGGTATACATATGCCATAGTGGTTTGCTGCAGCCATCAACCCATCATCTACATTAGGTATTTCTCGTAATGCTATCCCTCTCATAGGCCCCCAACTACTGACAGGCCCTGGTGTGTGATGTCCCCCTTCCTGCGTCCATGTGTTCACATTGTTTAACTCCTATTTATGAGTAAGAACACGTAACCTTTGGTTTCCTGTTCCTTTGTCAGTTTGCCCAGAATGATGGTTTCCAGCCTCATCCATGTCCCCGCAAAGGACATGAACTCATCCTTTTTTATGGCTGCATAGTATTCCCTGTTGTATATGTGCCATATTTTCTTTATCCAGTCTATCATTGATGGGTATTTGGGTTGGTTTCAAGTCTTTGCTATTGTGAATAGTACTGCAATAAACCTATGTGTGCATGTGTCTTTATAGTAGAATGGTTTATAAGCCATGGGATATATACCCAGTAATGGGATTGCTGGGTCAAATGGTATTTCTGGTTCTAGATTGTTGAGGAATTGCCACACTGTCTTCCACAATGATTGAACTAATCTACATTCCCAACAACGGTGTAAAAGCACTCCTATTTCTCTACATCTTCTCCAGCATCTGTTTCTTGCCTTTTTAATGAACCCCATTCTACCTGGTGTGAGATGGTATTTCATTGTGGTTTTTATTTTCATTTCTCTAATGACCAGTGATGATGAGCTTTCTTTCATATGTTTGTTGGCCACATAAATGTTTTCTTTTGAGAAGTGTCTGCTCATATCCTTCACCCACTTTTTGATGAGGTTGTTTGTTTTTTTCTTGTAAATTTGTTTAGGTTCCTTGCAGATTCCAGATATTAGCCCTTTGTCAGATGGATATATTGAAAAACTTTTCACCCGTTCTGTAGGTTGCCTGTTCACTCTGACTGTATTTTCTTTTTCTGTGTAGAAGATCTTTAGTTTACTTAGATCTTATTTGTCAATCTTTGCTTTTGTTGCCATTGCTTTTGGTGTTTTAGTCATGAAGCCTTTGCCCATGCCTCTGTCTTGAAAGGTATTGCCTAGGCTTTCTTCGAGGGTTTTTGTGGCTTTAGATCTTATGTTTTAGTCTTTAATTGATCATGAGTTAATTTTTTATAAAGTGTAAGGAAGGGGTCCAGTTTCAGCTTTCTACATAGATGCCACATTTTAATGTTGTTATACCACAAGAACATCTTCAGTTTTAGAAAACAAGTTTAAACATACCTATTCAAAGCTAAAGAAATAGTACAGGAGTTGGAGAAACATGTCTTGTGCTGTATACACTGTATCAGAACTTAGGATATCTGAGCAAATAAATATTACTGTCCTTGAAATACCTCAAATGTATTGGGTCTATTTACTTACCATGAAGGTCAATTATCAATACAAACTCCAGCTTCTCTTAAAACTCATTTCACTAGTAAAACAACAGAATGTCATGAAAAACCCATCACTGCAAATGAGGATATTATAGGACTTATACTTTACCAAATGTATGATGAACAAATGATCTGTTACACTTCATACCAATAGATCAACACTATAAAAGTTGAACAAATTCAGATTATTTCCAATGTCTGATCCAGTCTCAGCTTCTCCAGGGGAGGAAAGATAAACATGAATGAGATGAAGATTTTGCTGCTGTGTTGTGCTTCATCTGATTTGTGCTTACCAAAACCCTGCATCTGAGCAAGACCACTCACTGGTAACATGACTCTTATGTGTGTATATGTGTGTGTGTGTGTGTGTGTTTGTCAGTCTAGCTCACACAGTTGTATAAAATCGTATATGCACAGCACTCCACTTCTCTACATATTCATAAGACAATCTGTCTTCCAACTCTTAAAATTTTTTCATCTTGTTTCTTCTCTGTTAAAAAAAGGAAAAACAATTGAATGTGGCAAAATGACACTTTTTGAGTTTCCATAGAATTGGATTATATCATTTTAGCTATTTCAATAATTTTTCAATTCTGTGACATATATGTGAATATGAAGCACTATTTCTAGTAATATGATTCTACTTGGCAGTGTGTAGAGCCCTGCTTTGCTCAAGAGGAGTAGATGTATTTCTGTATTCCTGAGATAAAGTAGAGACAATTATTATGAAAATAGAAAAGACACTGACTAGCCTTTCTCATGGGCTTTTTCCTCTGTAGGTTGCAGGGGATAGGTACACCATTTTCATGGCAGTTGATGATGTAGAGAAGATACAGGAAAATGGACCAATAACAAGTTATATCCATTGGATTGAATGCTATAATGGAGGTGAAACACTCATCTTCACTTTTTACATGAAGTAAGCAAAATTTGCCTCCATTTAAAGTAACAGAACTGTTGATTATTGTTCTTTCATGATCTTCCTGCTTTCTGGTCTCAAATTTGTTTGGATTATATTCAAGAATCAGTGACTCTGAAGTTTATTCACAGAACGGTGCTCTTAGTTTGTGGTATAGTCTTAACATGAGCAGGGAAGCCCTGCATAACACCATGTAGTGTTTTCTTAGAAGGCATAGGGGTTGAGAAGCTTTGTTGGAGTTTTATTATTAATAATAGAGAGGCAAAGGCAATTAGAAGAGAATCCTTTCTCAGAACCCAGAAATTCATCCCAATGGCAGTCATGTCCTCAGGGTCTATGTTTTATTCTTCAGAGATCTTTATGTACATTGGAAACAGGTTTTATAAAGTTACTCTTAAGGTTCACTTCAATGTGAAGGGCTATATACAAAAGATTTTCTACCTGACATTTTGTTGTTTGTTTTTTAAAATCTTTTAGGTTCACGGGTACATATGAAGATTCATTACATAGGTAAACTTGTATCACTGGGGTTTGTCTTACAGATTATTTCATCACCCAGGTACTAGGCCTAATAATCAATAGATATTTTTTTCTATTCCTCTCTCCCTTTCCACCCGCCATCCTCAAGTAGGTCCCAGAGTCATTGTTCCTCTCTTTGTGTCCGTATGTTCTCATCATTTAACTCCCACTTATAAGTGAGAAGATGCTGTATTTGGTTTTCTCTTTCTGCATTAGTTCACTTAGGATAACATAATGACCTCTAGCCCCATCCATATCCCTGCAAAGGACACGATCCCATTTGTTTTTATGGCCACATAAAATATTTCATGACGTACCTATACCATATATTTTTTTTACCCACCCTGCCACTAATGGGCATTTAGGTTGATTTCATGTCTTTGCTATTGTCAACAGTGCTGTGATTAATATATGTGTGCATGTGTCTTAATGATAGAACAATTTATATTCTTTTGGATGTATACTCAGTAATGGGATTGCTGAGTCAAATGTTAATTTTGTTGGTAGCTCTTTCAGCAATCACCATACTGCTTTGTACAATGGTTGAAATAATCTACCCTTCCATCAATAGTGTATAAGCTTTCCTTTTTTTTCTGAAACCTCACCCATATCTGTTATTTTTTTACTTTTTAGTAATAGAAATTTTGACTTCCAACTGACATTTTGATGGCAAATTTTCATCAATATATGAATATTTGCAATAAGCAAATATTTGCAGAACATTTAGTGTACTGGGAGCACTGTGCTGGGCACAGTGTAGTAGGAATTAAAAATGACAAATTATAAAAGTATATGTCTTATTTTAAAGGCTAAAAGTACAAACAAGGGCATAGACAACTAAGTGAAAAGAGGGCTCAATGATAAATGCCATTTAAAGAATTGATCACTGAACAAAAGTGTTGTGTATGGGAGTGAGAAATATTTTACACACAGGAAATGGCATTTATACCCCTCAAAACTGATTGACATTTTCCAGCCAAGAATCAGAAAGAAATGGGAAGTTCTCTATGTAGAGAAGTACAGCTATGTTAAAGTTCATTATGAATTTAGGAAATATTGAGTTCTCAGTATGGTGATACACATGCATGAAGATGATTAGAGGTTGGACATGGTAATCCCAGTACTTTTGGAGGCTGAGGAGGGCAGATCACTTGAGGTCAGGAATTTGATATATGCCTAGCCAACATGGTGAAACCCATTCTCTACTAAAAATACAAAACTTGGCTGGGTGTGTGGGTACACACCTGTAGTCCCAGCTACTTGGGAGGATGAGGCATGAGTGTTGAAACTGGGATGCAGAGGTTGCAGTGAGTTGAGATTGCACCACTGCACTCCAGCTTTGGTAGCAGAGTAGTGAGAATCCATCAAGCAAATAAACAAACAACCAACCAAAACCCAGTTGATTGTAGAACACTAAACTGGAAACAAACACTGAGACTTTTTTCTTGATAATTTTAGTTTTCTTGATAACTTTATCATATGAGAAATCAGCATGGATGTAATTTTCCTAATAAGGGAATCATGATATTCATTTTCTGTGTCATAATTGATCCTCAGGAACCCATAAAGAGAAGAGTATATTCATTAAAATAATGTTGAAGACTTAGCAGTGGGATAAGCAGATATGGTGGTGATTAAAATTTATATATATATATAAATTACATATATAATTATATGTGTGTATATATACATATATAAATATATATCCACATTACATATATAATTATATGTGTGTATATATACATATATAAATATATATACACATATAAAAATATATACGTGTGTGTATGTATGTGTGTGTGTGTATATATATATTTGAGACAGAGTGTCACTCTGTTGCCCAGGCTGGAGTGCAGTGGCATGATGATCTCGGCTCATTCAGACTGCCTCCTGGGTTCAAGCGATTCTTCTGCCTCAGCCTCCTGAATAGCTGGGACTACAGGTGCACACTACCATGACCAGCTAATTTTTGTATTTTTAGTAGAGATGGGGTTTCACCATATTGTCCAGGCTGGTCTTGAACTCCTGACCTTGTAATCCGCTCTCCTCAGCCTCCCAAAGTGCTGGGATTACAGGCATGAACTACTGCGCTCGGCCCCTAAAATTAATGTTTTAAGACATACTTAAACTACAGATCAAGAGTTTAGTTCTCATATAAATGTTGAAGCTTGAACATGTCATTCTGTAAAGATGGTGACACCACCAAAGCAAAGTAGAAGAGTGATGCATTGTGTGGATGTAAAACAAGTGTTTGAAATAGATAATTTTAAAGTTAAATATCAACTACAAGTTGAGATATGAGTAATGGATTCATAAACTCCAGATATGTACACAGTATGTGAATATTTATGTGTATTTCCAGGTTAAAGTTTGTGTCTACACCTTTACGTGTAGGTTTGTGTCAACGTCTTTGTGTTTATGTCCATCTCTGTCTCTAGTTCTATCACTGTCAATATCTATGTGAATCCTTTTCGTAAATAATTGTAAGCTGAATTCATACACTTTTTTTTTCTTTTGAGATGGAGTCTCGCTCTGTTACTCAGGCTGGAGTGCAGTGGTGCGATCTCGGCTCACTGCAAACTCTGCCTCACGGTTCACGTCATTCTCCTGCCGCAGCCTCTTGACTAGTTGGGACTACAGGTGCGTGCCATCACACCCTGCTAATTTTTTTGTATTTTTAGTAGAGACAGGATTTCCCCATGTTAGCCAGGATGGTCTCAATCTCCTGACCTTGTGATCTACCCACCTCATCCTCCCAGTGAAGTCATATACTTTTAAGAGTTAGGTTACAGAGTGAGAACTTCAGAATCTTTAGGAAAAAAGATTTGAGGAGAGACAGTGTTTGCAGGGCAGAGAAAAAAAAGAAAGGATGAAATTGTTTGTATCAAAGGAATAGAGTAGGGATTCTAGCAATTCTAGCAATTCATTATCATGTCTAGATATATGATAATTTTACTACATAACATTTTTAGTATGCTAGAATTTTTTTTCTTGGGAATACTGCTTGAAGTACTGATTAGCAAAATAGTCCCTCTTGAAGCATTCCATGACTAAAGCTATAACTTAGGTAAGATATGGGTTTTAAGCATTGAATAATTACACTAATCTAGGCTAAACAAGGAGACTCTGTAATATAGGGACAAAGGGAAGAAATTTTGTAAAGCATTGAACTGTAAAATATGATTAACTCTAGAAAACTCCAGTGTGACTACATTATTTTGCAGGCTACAATATTTTTAGGATTCTAGATAAGGTTTACAGAAACCATGCACAATACAGATTTACACATAATTTTCTATGTCTTGTAGACATCAATATGTACCTTAGAAACTGTCAACATACATATTTCTATTATTTTTTAAATAAATAAAGATGGAGTCTCACTATGTTCCCCAGGCCAGTCTCAAACCCCTGTACTCAAGTTGTTCTCCTGCCTACGCCTCCTAAAGCGCTGAGATTACAGGAATGAGCCACTGCATCTATATAGCATAGGTCTTGATATAGGGTCACTGGGTCACTCACAATTAATAGTTCCCATGACAAATTTCCATGTGGAAACAATATATGCACATAGGCAATTGGAAGTTCTGTGAAATGAGTTCTAAATTAACATTCCAGAAGTATTTTTCTCATCAATCGCTTTTATCTTTTCTTGCATGCTCTCACCAAATTATATAATTTATATGAGCGTCTCAATATTGTTTTTTACGTTCTTACAGAATACAATGATATCAGGGATACTTGCAACATCATCATCTCCATGGCATTGGAATCATCAATATGCAAATAAAATAGGGTTTTTGTCAAAATGTAATTTCTTCTTTCCTAAGAAGTCGTGAACTTCGCTAGATGGGTTGCCTACTTGTCCCCTTCAATACCCAATTTTATGTTGCTGGATTTGTAAATGATTACATAAATTGATTTAATAAACATATGTATGTGTCTCTGAAGAAAGGTTATCTTATTGATATTTCACAGGGATATTCCCTTGAATGCACCTACCCAGAGAATTGGTTCTACCACAAAACAGGATATAATTATATTTTAAGACTAATAGCATACTTGCTCAATGTATACTTGTGAGAAGAGAAAACATGAGCTACAAGATAGTGGTTGAGACTTTTATGATGCAGTGCAAATTTCCCACCTAATGTCACTTAAGGATGGTCACTGGATCACCATATCTATTTCCAAAAAAAAAAAAAAAAAAGGCTTGGTTTTCTTAATATCAGAAAACATTTCAAACATTACATCATTGAGAAGCTTGAATGTGCTTCTGGGAGTTGGGGGTTAGGATTTAAGAGAAGACAGTATAACATGACCAATGTTGAAATTTAGAGGAAGTCCCTACTAATATAGGCTCACTACCACATTTCTGGTTGGCTTGCAGTTCTTCCTTGGAAAAATATTATTCTAATTTCCTTATAGTATTAGCCATCAAAGTAGGGGAAGCAGATCAAATCCAACATAAGACCAAGTCATAGGAAGAAGATCAAATTAAGATGTTAGGCAAAAGTCTCAGCACATATGGATTATGAGAAGCACATTCACACATCCAAACTCAAAGAATGGACTCAGCGACACAAAGAACAGTGGAAGCAAGATTTAATAGTGGTTTTGCAATATCCGGTATCTGATAGGCAGGCACACCTGGGGCAGTTACAGCCGGTAATTTATCTCCTAGCATGAAAGTCCCTCCCCCAGTTCCTTATGATGTGACTACTATGGGGTTACAGCCTTCCCAGAAAATCACAGATATCTAAAAGACCACATTGTCTGAGCGGGCAAAAAATGAGTAAAAAAATGTAAAAAAAAAAAAAGACATTGGAAAACACAGTTATAGGCAACTTTAGAAACTGTTGATATGTTTCTGGGAAATTGGAAGGCTATGTACAAACGCAAGGCTGCAGTAATGCCCAGGAACGAGACAGCAGGGCATCAGCTCTTATTGGGCCATGGCTAACTGTAAACTACCTGAACTTTGAATGCGTGTTGCATCCTACACATGGGATTCCTCAGTGAGGATGTTCCTGCCTTCTTACCTCTAGTTGTCTTAAGAAAAACGGATGAATCATTACTTGACTACTAAACTACACTGACTCAGGGTCAGCCCCTTTGAAGGCAGACTTAAACAAAATTAAAGAAAAAACAAGGAGCAGAGACTTCAATGACTACACACTAAAGTGGGTAGAGAATGTATACATTTAGTCCAGGAAAGTAACCAAATAAACAACAAAAACATGCAAATACAACAACAAAAAAACAAGCAAAAAAACCCATGAAACAAGAAATGGAAGCAATGACAATTTAAGGTAAAATCAAAATACAGATTTTCATGTGATATAGTCTAGATATTTAGATTATATATTGTCCAATTTTTCAATAACAACAAGAAGGAAAAAATTACTAGGTATAAAACGAAAATGTCCATAAAAAAGAAAAAAAAAAAAAAAAGAGAAAACCAAGATATTGGCCTTAGCAGAAAAACATTTTAAATCAGCTATTAGAAGTAAGTTCAAGTAAATAAAGAAAACCATGTTTTGTGACAACAAAGTATAACAATGACACATACCCAAAAAAGATGATGAATAAAGACACAGAGATTACTTTTGGCTGGGTGCAGTGGCTCACACTTGTACTTTCAACACTTTGGGACGTCAAGACAGACAGATTGCTTGAGCTCAGGAGTTCAAGACCAGTCTGGACAACATGGTGAAACACTGTCTCTACAAAAAATACAGAAAATCAGTTGGGTGGCACATGTCTATAGTCCCAGCTACTTAGGAGGCTGAGGGGGGAAGATCACTTGAGCCTAGGTGACAGAGGTTGCAGTGAGCCATGATCAGGCTACTGCACTACAGCCTGGGCACAGAGCAAGACCATGTGTCAAAAATAATGTCTATTTTTGTTTAAATCACAACTCTAGGGCTAAAAAGTACGTTATTTCTATTTAAAGATAAAATAGTACGAAACATTTACTAGAGTGGCTCAGCAGAAGTCTTGAGCTAAAAAAAAAGCAAGAATTTGAAGACAACTTTTATTCACATAGAAGAACAGTAAAAATAGAAAGTTAAGGAAAATGGACAGAGCCTTAGAAACATTTGAAACACCATCAAGAACACTGCCATGGTCCAAGTATTTGCGTTGTCTGAAAAATTCATATTTTGTAACTCTCATTCACAAGGTGATGATATTAGCAGGTGGGGATTTTGGGCAGTTATGAGGATAGATCCCTCATGAATGGGATTAGTGTCCTTATAAAAGAGACTTCAGAGAGCATCCACACCCCTTCCACCATGTGAGGGACATATTAAAATTAATACAGTCATCTGTGAACTAGGAAGCAGTTCCTTACCAGATGTTAATCTGCCAATACATTGATCTTGAACTTCCAGCTTTCAGAGCTGTTGAAATTACCTTTCTGTTTTTATTAGCACCCCAGTTAATGGTATCTTGTTACAGAAGCTCGAACAAGCTGAGAGGTATCAACATACACCTAGTGGTAGTTATAGGAGAGGTGAAAGAAAAGGTATAAGCAAATGTGTTTCACAATGTATTTGCTAAAAACAATCCAAATATGATGAAAACAAATCTACACTTCTGAAAAATTCCAAGTAGAAAAACTGAGACATTCACCATGGTACACACACTCTAAAAAGCCAAAGAAGAAGAAACAATCTTGAAAGTGGAAAAAGAAACATGGCTAACCAAGGAAGAAGGAACCACAACATGATTAAGAACTTCCTTTTCATTGGAAATAATGGGGTCTGGTAGCAATGAGATAATCTATTCAAAGTAGCAAAACAAAACAAAAAAAACCCTCTCAAACAAAAACTCTGCTCTAGATACAGCATAAGTATTCATCAAACAAAAGGTAAAATAAAGACATACACAGATAAGGACTTAGAGAATTGGTTGCTAGCATACCTGCCCTATAAGACATGCTAAAATAAGTTCATTTGGCTGCAATAATAGCATCAGATGGTAACTTCAATGCTTACAAAGACAGACAGGCTACTGGTAATGATAACGACATAAGCAAATAAGAGGTATATTTGCCTGTGTACTTACCTATAAGTTATTATTATATATATGAGATGGATTTTTATATATGTTATTTATAAGTAAGTATATTGCTGTGGGTGTGTATATATATAAAACACATGTTATATATAAGTATATAGATCTGTACAATTATGTATAATACGTATAAAGAGCTATATACTTATTTAATATATCATTTATATATACTATATTTGATTAACATAGCTTTCTATAACATAAAGAGCTTTGTAAATTATACAAACCTATGCCCATCAAATCTATTTAATTGATATCTTAAAATATATTATATTAATTATATGTTAATATCCAATGATATAATTGTTATATTATTTTAGATTAATTAGTATAATATAGAATATATTCATATATTTAAATAATATAATTACGTATACATAATAGTATATGTAAAATTTATTTTTATATAGTAATATACATTTTACTGTAATGTTATGATAAAATAATGTTAATATATTTTTAAATATATTTAGTGTATTACTAATTTATATTATTTATAATATAATCTGTTATTTTAAATAAATGATACATTAATATATAATAATGAAATATACTTTATAATGTGCTGATTTCTTTCAGAGAATAGAACATGTTGACAATAAGAAAAGTTCCAAACAGAGGTTTAGAAACAGCTAAAAGGAGAATTTTATCAAGCAAATGACCCCTCATAGAAACCTATGAGAACATGAATATCCAGTTCTAAAAACTGAAAACAAGCTTTGTGTTATATAATAATACATAAATATATTATGTGGTTGATACATATTATTTAGGTATCAAATGATATGTTAATATGCTCAAATAATATAATTTGCTATCTTGATATTAATCAATCAGTATTTAATATATTATATTACTGTATTATAGTAATAACATTTAATTAATTTATTATTTAATATATAATACAGAGCTGTATCCATCAGAAGTATTTGAAGAAATGTACAAAAGAGTGTGAGTCAATTGAATACAACAATATATTTAAATGTGAATTCCTAATGTCCAAGTGATTTAACCCAGAGGACAAAATGGTGCAAACATTTGAAGTCAATCAATTTTATTGACCATATCAGAAATAAGGAAAACATTATCTTTTGGACTAAATTTTGTTCCCTTACTTTCAAAATTTATATGTTCAATTCCTGATTCCACAGTACCTGAGGATGTGACTATATTTGGAGATAAGTCCTTTAAAGAGGTGATGAAATTAAAATGAGGTCAGTAGTGTGGGCCGTAACACAGTGTGATGGCTGTCCTCATAAGAATAGGAAATTTGGACACAAAGAGAGACACCAGTGACGCTCAGAGAAAAGTCCACATGAAGAGGACACAGCAAGAAGGTGGTCACAAGCAAGACAAGTAGAGAGGTCTCAGAAGAAATCAACCCTGACAACCTCCTAAGTCTTAGACTTTAAGCCTCCAGGACGGTGAGAAAATAAATTTTTGTTGTTTAAGCCACACCACGCTGCTTAAGCTCCATACACGTGGAGCTATATATTTTTTGTTATGGCACATTGACCAATTAATCGCCCATAATTATCTCAATAAATAAAAAAGAAGTACTTGACAAAATTCAAGATGTAATTTTTAAAACTCTAACACAAAAAACATGCAGAACTTTATCTAGTTATCAAACAAGATCTTAAATCTAACACTCAAATTTAGTGGTAAAAGACTATGCTTTCGTTCATGAATCAAGAACAAAATAAACCTGTCTATTTCTATCACATGTAGACAAAATTTTACTAGAGCTATTTGCACTACCAAATAGGAGAGGAAAAGGGTTAAAAAATAGACATAGATTATGAACACTTATAAAGAATATACCATATTATCTACAAAATAACAAAAAAGTGGGTTAAGCAACTCTCCAAGGAGCATGTTAAATAAACAAAATTAAATTTGTTTTATACTTATGATATAAATATTTGAAATGGAAAATTACAACAATGTGTACTGCTTAAAAGTAGCAAAAAATGTGACACACTTAGGATGAATTCATTTAAGCACGTAATATTTGTACACTAAAAAAGAAATTATTGATAAAACTAATAAAATAAAACTTAACTTAGCAAAGTAAATAACCAAGATTGCAGGAAAATATAGATGACCTTAGATTTGGCAATGATGTCCTAGGTATAAGTGAGATCTCATTTCTTTCTATCACTGAATAATATTTGTATCACAAGTTTAATGTTTCACATTTTTTCATAGATTCTGCATAAGCAGAATAACCAGAATCTGTGAAAAGAAAGATGACATACTGAACTTTATTAAAATTTAAAATTGGCTGGGCACAGTGGCTCACACATGTAGTCCTAGAAATTTGAGAGGCCAAACTGTATGGGTCACCTGAAGTCAGAAGTTCAAGACCAGCCTGGCCAACATGGTGAAAGCCTGACTCTACTACTGAACAACAACAACAAGAAAAACACTGCTAGGCATGGTGGTGGGTGCAGATAATCCCAGCTACTCCAGAGGCTGAAGCAGGAGAATCGTTTGAACCCAAGAGGCAGAGGTTGCTATCACCCAAGATTGTGTCACTGCACTCGAGGCTGAGCAACAAGGGTGAAACTCCATTTCAAAATAAAATAAAATAAAATTGAAAAGTTATGCTGTACAACATATAATGTTAATAGTATGAAAAATCAAGTCACAGACTGGGAGAAAACATTTTGGAAACACATTTCAGATAACGACTTGTATCCAAAATATACAAAAACACTTCAAAATCAAGGATAAGAAATTAAAAAAAAAAAAAAATCACCCAATTAGCCAGGCTCGGTGGCTTATGCCTGTAATCCCAACACTTTAGGAGGTCAAGTCGGGAGGATTACGAAGTCAGGAGCTCCAGACTAGCCTGAACAATATGATGAAACCCCATCTCTACTATAAATAGAAAAGTTAGCCTGGTGTGGTGGTGAGCTCTTGTAATCCCAGCTACTCAGGAGGCTAGCTCAGGAGAATCGCTTGAATGCGGGAGTCGGGGGTTGCAGTGAGCCAAGATCGCGCCACTGCACTCCAGCCTGGGCTACAGAGACAGACTCCGTCTCAAAAAATAAATAAAAAATAAATAAATAAATAAATAAATAAACAAATAAATAATAAGGATGCAAAAAATAATGAGTATAGGACCCGGGGAAGATTTACCACTTAATGTAGAGACAAAGGAACAGACAATTGGCCAGAGTACACGGTCAGGGTGAATCATTTACTTTAAAGGAATGGACATTACTAACAGCATCCAGTTGTACTTTTTTTTTTTTTTTTTTTTTTTTTTTTTGAGACAGAGTCTCGCTCTGTCCCCAAGACAGGAGTGCAGTGCCGTGATCTCGGCTCCTGAAATCTCCACCTCCTGGGTTCATGCCATTCTCCTGCCTCAGCCTCCCAAATAGCTGGGAGTACAGGTGCGTGCCACTACGCCCTGCTATTTTTTTGGTATTTTTTTAGTAGAGAGTGTTTGTGTATTTTTTTTGTATTTTTAGTGTTAGCTAGGATGGTCTTAATCTCCTGACCTCCTAATCCGCCTGCTTTGGCCTCCCAAAGTGCTGGGATTACAGGCATGAGCCACCGCGCCCAGCCGCAGTTGTACTTTAAAGGAATGAAAGTGGCTAAGAGCATCCAGTTGTAAAGAAAGGACTTGAACCGTCGGCTAAAGACAGATGGCAATTCAAAGGTTGTTTGTAAAACTTATCAGCCTCTCAAATCCAGATATTCACGATATAAAGAGTGAACATGGGCCAGAGGCGATGGGTCACTCCTGTAATCCCAGCACTTTGGAAGGCTGAGGTGGGTGGATCAGGAGGTCAAGAGATCAAGAATATCCATGCAGAAATCCCGTGTCTACTAAAAGTACAAAAATTAGCTGGGCTTGGTGGAGCATGCCTGTAGTCCCATCTACTTGAGAGACTGAGGCAGGAGAACTGCTTGAACCTAGGAAGTTGAGGTTGCAGTGACCCGAAATTGTGCCACTGCACTCCAGCGTGGCAACAGAGCAAAACTCAGTCCTAAAAAAAAAAAAAAAAAAAAAAAAAAAAGAGTGAACATGTAGGAAGAAATTTTGCATTTGTAAGGAGCTTTAGAGACATAGTTAATGGGCAATCCCAGCAGGATGACACAGAATTGAAATAAATATTTTTGAATTTTCTAGAGTTAAGTATGCTCATAGGAGGAGGGAGTATTGAACAAAAGGAAAAAATAGAGTGCAAATGTGTTACAGGACTGAGAAGTCATTGCAACTACAGAAAAAGGGACCAAAGCAAGAGAGAAAGAAGGAGAAGCAAGAATAAGGCAGGGAATGAGATCCCAGGGAAGGGTGTGCATGTTTAAGAGAGAGAGAGGAAATAGAGAGAGACAGAGACACACAGAGAGAGATTGAGAGAGACACAGAGAGAAAGACAGAGAGACAGAAAGAGAGAATGAACGAGAGTAAAAAATATAAACAACAGAAAAACTTAAGACACAATCTTGCTTGAAAATCTATAGAGGGATTTCATATAGCATTTGTTTAGAAAGCAATTATTTTGCAAAATTCTTGCTTCCTCCCTGCTCTAGTGTTTTTGCATGAGATCAATTATTTTTAGTTCTGATTTTTACTTAGAATTCAGCTTCAGCTCTGGGAGAAGAGTCAGATTTTAACTTCTGCTTTTAATGCAGTTTTCCTCAAATCTGTGTGATAATGATGCCAAACCAAGAGTGATATTCAAAGAAAATAATATACATTCAAAAACGTGTCAGTGAAAGATGGCACATTGCTTGCTAAAACCTCTACTTTCATCTTTAAAGTTGCATTTGACAACTTGAATTGGCTTTTTTTTTCTATTCCTACAGGGATAATGATGAATACTCTCTACATATTCTAGTATGTAGAGAGAATATGGTGGGAAGCCGATACAACACTGACAGTTATTTTATTATTTCCTCCTACTAGAACACAGCTCAGACCATGAAAGGGTTCTGGATGGCAGAATTCTGTTCCAAATTCTATTATGAATTAGGATTCAAATTTTTCCTACAAAATGGCCTGTAAGATTCCAGATAGTCATGTTTGCTTTTTCATTTCCAAGAGGATTGAATGAAGTATGTGAGCATTACATTCCTATCATCTTATTAATAGTTACTTTGAATTACTAAAAACATATCCTGGTATGTTTGTTTCTTATAATCCTTTGACATTTAAGCAAAGTGTTCAGGAATACTTCAAGCTATTCTAATTTTTAAAAGAATGTACCTATTGTGTTTTTACTATAAATCACATTTTTTTTCCTTTCATTAAAAGTTGCCTTTTAGGTTAAATATGTAAAGAATGACTTTATTACTTTTAACACTGAAGATAATCATAGGAATACAAAATGACAAACATATTTTACACATTTAGGGCCTTAATAAAACCCAGTGGAACCATTAATTCAATTTATTTTTCAGTGATAAAAAGAATGTACATTATTTTCCAAATATAAAACTTTTCCTCAGTGTTAAAAGAAACCTAAATTATTTTGTTATTATTTCAAGCCTCAAATGGCCAGGTGTCTAAATACTTGATGAAGGATAAACATATATAATTATTACTAATAATACTAATTGTTACTTCAATAAAATATATCAAAAACAGTAAATATGTATCAGGACAAAATAAATAAAATACAAATAAATAAAATTTATGTTTGCATTCTTCTGTCCAAATCCTACCTAAATTTTTTTTTTCATATAACATCCTCACTTCTGCTGCAATTTTTTTATTCTTACATTCTATTACTTATTTGTTCTCATCATTTTTTTAAACTATCTTTGGCTTTTTTCTTTTGTTTGTTTCTCCTTCTTTATCTAGACCTTTTTGTGGGGGGACAAGGTCTCATTCTGTCACCCAGGCTGGAGTGCAATGATGATGCAATCACAGCCCTCTGTAGCCTCGAAATCCTAAGATCAAGCAATCCTCCCTTCTCAGCCTGAGTAGCTAGGACTACAGGTGTGTGCCTCCATGGCCAGCTATTTTTTTAAATTAATTTTTGTAGAGACAAGATTTCATTCTATTGCCCAGGCTAGTCTCCAACTCCTCGATTCAAGTGATCCTCTTGCTTTGGCCTCCCAAACTGCTGGGATTACATGTGTGAGCCATCACATCTGGCATATCTAGACAACTGACAGTAATGTAAGAAGAGAAGACCAACAGAAGTAGGTGATTTGAGTTTACATCTAGAGATTGTCACCAACCACCAACACAGGTCCTGATAATTGCTTGAATATCAGAGAGATTGGCCAATTAAATCACTGAAATTTAGATCCAATAATCTTCTTTTGAATCTCTTCTCCATAGCCCTTCTTCTTCTAAACCAAAATTAACCCAGGTGTGATAATTCAAAGTTCAAGTTAAGCTAGGACTTATATTTCCCCCTGCAGAATTCATAAGGTGATAGCATATGCATAGATCAGAGAGGGGGACAAAACAGAATAGTGAGTGATTAATCTGTGAATGAGACAGTCACCTCTGGGGTTCTTCTAGGAATATTTCAGAACAAGTATGCATTCTTTATATTTAGAGACCATAAAGACATGAAGATCTAGAAGGTGTTTGCATAAGATGTTTATATCAGATTCGGGGTGTGAAAAATACAAATTGTTTTCATGTGCTACTTCATGAAATAGTTTTAGTAAAGCAAACCGGAGCAGATTTAAAGACAAAGTCCAGTGGTTGATAGATTGAAGGTTTTCTTTGGGTGACTATGAGAGAAATAGATGTTTGGTTTAGTAAGCAACAAAAATGTTTATGCACTATAAAGAAAGGCATGTCTCCCTGGATAGCACAGGATTATGAAATGCATAGATGAGAATTGCTGTAGTCTTGGACCAGCTCTCACTGTCTGTAGTTTGGGAAACTAGGATTGATATGGTTTGGCTAAGTCCCCATCCAAATCTCATCTTGAATTGTAATCTGCATAATCCCCACATGTCAAAGGAGGGACCCAGTGAGAGGTGATTGGATCACGAGAGCAGTTTCTCCCATGCTGTTCTCATGATAGTGAGGGAGTCCTCACAAGATCTGATGATTTTATAAGGCAGTTTCCCCTGCTCTTGCTAGCTTAGCTCTCTTTCCTGGCCCCATTTCAGGAAAGTCTTTGCTTTCCCCTTCACTTCCGCCATAATTGTAAGTTTCTTGAGGCCTCCCCAGCCATGTGGAATTGTGACAATTAAAACTCTTTTCTTCATAAATTACCTAGATTCGGGAAGTTTGAAATGAACTAATACAAAGATATTTATTTAAATTTTCCCTGTGTTAGGATTCTCACAAATCAGGTCAGCCAAATTTCTATTTGCCTTATTTTTTATTCATATTAAGCTTAAATACATTGCCTGGATCATAGTGAGAAAAAATGCATCAACAAATCCTCTTAATTATAAATAATGAATATCCATACTTGTTTTGATTTAACGTCCCTGGTAACACAATCTCTCTGTTTTCTCTCTAGAGATAACTCTGCTGAACATACTGATGACATCTAGTGTGTCCTGGCCTTGCCTTCCTTATTCAACACTAAGAAATCCTGTGTGTTGAATGAAAAAGGCTGAAGCCAATGAGGTCTGCATGTTGACAGAAAAGAAGAGAGGCCAGCATGTGAGAGAGAGGAAATAGGAACAAATCATTGTGATTTGCAAATTCACTAAAGTTACCAATAACGCCTAAATCAATACTCATGGTGGGCTGGGGATCCCTCAAAGATACTTGTAGGGTAGCAAAAAATCAGCACACAGGTTTGCAGTTGAGGGGAAATGAGGTGACTCTCTGTGTTCTTGTTTCGACTCTCATGTAGTAAACATGTGTTCTTTTCATGAACTATTTTGTGCTAGGTTTTTCATGTTTTTGTCCTTTTTGTTGGTGACTTTGATGTTTTAAATGGTCCCCAAATGTACCCTGGAAGTGATGTTTAATGTTCCTAAGTTCAGGAAGGCTGTGACTTGCCATACAAAGAAACTGTTCAGGCATGAGTGTCAGCACAATTGGTCATGAATTCAATGTCAAAGTATAGAAAGCATATCTCTAATAAGGTATTGTATCTTTAAAAGAGAAACATGAATTTAAAGAGTTTTATATTTGCCAGGAGCCGTGACTCATGCCTGTAATCCCAGCACTTTGGGTTTGAATTTTCTGTGAAAAAATAGAAAAAAAACAGAAACCCATTAGGAATAGGATTAGAATTTAGTTATGATAGAATTTAATTTATGATTGCTCTGGGGACAGTTGCCATCTGTCCCCTCTTAAGTCTTTCTGGCCTTGACTGTTGAATGGAGATACATCTTGCATTGGAGCAAGACTTAAGAGAAAAGGTGAGCGATTAAACAGATTCATCAAGATAAATAAGGTGATCTGAAAAGATACCTCTGGACAAACACAGAAGGGAGTGTGAACCAGGGATCAGATACATGAGAGAGGAACAGATAGAATGGGTTATTTCTGTGCACTGGTGGTAAATGAGCTGAAGGCGTCTGACAAGATCCAATTTATAGAACAGAAAATACTTCCCAGCAAAATTCTATTCCTCCTAGCTATTTTGACTGTTATCTCAAATATTGCCTCCTCAGAGATTTTTTTTTTGCTTATCATATAGTCTACTCTATTTACCCAGTTTTATTATTTTTAATAATTTATGCACACTTGATTTTTGGCATGACACTCATCTGCAATCCTCAAACAAAATGTAACCTCTATATGAACATATGCTGTATATTCTTGGTGTTCTTTACATATTTGCTTGCCTGCACCATAGAGAATGCAGCATGGAGGTGGCATTGAGTAGAGAAAGATACCTGTGCTCTGAGGTTTTGGCATTTGGTCAATATAAGTACAGGTGATAGAATCTCAACATATCAATCATTCTTTCAAAGAAGGCTCAAATTTCTGAAAGAAAGGAGGGTATAAAATAGTGCACAGGTTTTGAAGAACATCTGGCAGTAATGAACTCATTATACTCAGGAGCATAGGCATTTCCGGTAGTAAGAATATGGAATATTATTAAAGAATACAACATATAGAGTACTATTCAATGAATATAAAAAATCTTCAGGGTTTCAGACTGTTCCTGTATCCAGTGGGTCCTTTTGAGGTGGTTGGGCATACATTCATCTTTGGGCTAGATTGTACATTCTTTGAGATAGGGCTCCTTTAAATGTATCAATACTGGCTGGACACAGTGGCTCAAGCCTGTAATCCCAGAACTCTGGGAGGCCAAGGCAGGAGGATTACTTGAGCCCAGGAGTTGATACAAGCCTGAGCAATGTAATGAGACCCTATTAAAAATTAGCCAAGTGTGGTAGAACGCACTTCAGGTGTCTGAGTTGAGAGGATCACTTAAGCTCCAGAATTTGAGGCTGCAGTGAGCCTCAAATGATCATGCCATTTCACTTTAGCCTGGGCAACAGAGTAAGACCTTGTCTCAATTTTTTTTTTAAAAAAGTATTAATATATCCTCAGCACATACAAATAAATAGTTTTTCACTCAGGAGTTGTTCCATAGCAATTATTGAATTAATTTTGTGTATATAAACTTTTTCTTTAACATGCAAAATGTATATATATGTCAGCATGTAATAATGTAAATTCTTCAGAAAAAGTTTCATTAAAATGCCATACAGAGAAGTGTCATTTGATCAAATTTCTTTGGAAAACTCTTTCTATCATAACCCTTGATTTCCAGTCATTAACATCCTGGATCTTAATCCATTCTTAAGAATAATTATGGCTATATTTACAAGCCTGAAATTATCCCCAAAGCAGTTGAAATTTTATATCTCCTAATACAATTTTTATATTTATGTGAAATACAGTTGCTTTCAGTATGTCTAAAGATAGTATGGAGACTCAGAAAACAAATTAATATCATTTCAGGTATCTAATTTCATGTAGCGTGCACTGCAGGACCAGTTGAAATATTGACATAATTGTCCTTTCCTAAATTGGATTTCTTCTCCTTGATGTTGTTTATTATTATTATTATTGTAGAGACAGGGTCTTGCTCTGTCACCCAGACTGGAGTGCAGTGGTTTAATCACAGTTCACTGCAGCCTTGACTTCCTGGGCTCATGTGATCCTCCCACATTAGCCTCTTGAGTAGCTGGGATGTCAGGCAGCTGTTCTTTTTTTATTTTTTGTGGAGATGAGACCTCATTATTTTTCTCAGGCTGGTCGCAAACTCCTGGGCTCAAGTGATATTCCCATCTGGGCCTGCCAAAGTGCTAGTATTTTAAGCGTGAGCCACAGCACCTGGCCTTCCCTGGATATTCTGTACATGTGATGTGTATGTTTTCTTGTTGTACTTACTCTATATTATATTTAAAGCTTTTCTGATTTACTTATGATTTAGGATGTAAGATAAGATGAAATATTTGGAGGTCAGCCTGTAGACACATTAGCTCAGGTATTCCTATGAACTCCTACTAATGCTATTGGTAGTAGGACAGATGTATAACTAGTATACTTCCCATTGCTTTAAATTTTTACTCTTGTATCTGCAAATGGTGAATGACTATAACGGAAAGATGCATTGCAATTTAAATAGAAAATCCATTGCAATTTCTACAGAAATAAAATATCACTAATAGAGTTTTTATAGAATCTGTTTAAATCAAATTTTAAGGAATGTCATATTAAAATGTATCAGACTAGTAAAGGCTGTACATTTTTGGATGTATCCTGTAAAAGGAGAAAATGAAACTTGTTAATCTAAGGACTCTTGAATTCGTACTATCTCTATTTTATCAAATATGCTAACATATTTAATTAAAGGTATTTGTCAGATGTATAGCTAAGTCATTGTTAAGATTGCCTAATGAATCAAAATGTGTTGGAGCATTTCCCCCTGGAAATGTGGAAGCTGGAGATTGGGGTGTTTTGTTGAAAGAAAATTATGCTCCTTAATGATTTGTTTACATGTCACTGGAGCAGGCTGGCAACTGCTGGGGATTAAGTGCATGGTGATTTTTTAAAAACATTGTTGAAATATTACTGGGATTTTAAAGATCATTTTAGCTAGTGATTTATTTGCTTCTGTTAAATCTGGCTTAAATATATTTCTCATTGATTCAGCATGTCTTATGGCGAACATGCCAAATTTCTTTTTCTCCAAATCAATAGAAACAGAACCTTAAATGTTTTGAACATATATGTTTATATAGGAGAAATATGCCCATGCATGAGGCTGAGATATTTGATCCAAAGCAAATGAATTTTTGGGCTTAAATGTTTTATCTTTGGTGAACACACGTAGAATCATGGTTAACCACAAGGTAATAACACTTAGGATGTACATGAATGCAGGGACTGGAATTGACTGTTTCTATATGAGACAAATATTCCAAAAGAATTTCTGTACTAAACCATGATGCCAAGACATGTATCCTTGTGCCTTGGCCGACAGAAATTCAAAATGCCTTCTCTGGAAACTTTGCATACAGCAAGTGTTCTGGCTTGGAGAGCCAAACAGGTTAGTTTAGAATATGTCTGACATTGAAATGACAAGACAGCTCATCAGCAGAATTTGCAGCACACTCTAGGAGAGCAATGATGCAAGAGGAAGTGAAGATATAAAACAATGTAAATAAAATTTTTAAAATAAATATGACTGAAGTTTATATTTTAAAAACAAAAAGACGCATAAGTAAAGAAAGAACGTAAATATGACAGGAATATACATATGTATGAGGATATATATGATAGAAAAATGTATGGAACATGTACATATACACACACACGCACACACACAGCACACATGCAAAAATACAGGACAAGGATATACATACAAATCTAAACATAAATGTACATTTTCATACACAATAAATTGAAGTGCATATCTATATCCTAAAAACATTTTTTTTGATATTTTTAAATATCAAAACTCGTGTTCAAGTTAAGGAACTAGAAACGTGTTTAATCATCTAACTTCTTTCATAACTGTGAAATACTGTACATGAATTGTTTATCAGATGGTGTTGGAAGTTATGATAAAGAATATTAGCTTACTGATGCTTACTGATAATAATATTATTTTCCTGTAAATGTGAAAATACATTGGAAAATTTGAACAGTTCTTTATTTTGAATGGTGTAAATGTAGATATATTTTAACTTATCTATATGATGTATCTATTAATTTATGCATAGCTTATGTATGTATTATCTGTATATACGTAAGTGTATATATCCATGTTTTACTGTTAGCATGTGTTTATGTTAAGTAAACATAAGTAGATTTTTTTTATATTGGGAGCAGGATATATAATCATTTAAATGAATATAAAAGCATTTCTGTTTTTCCCTAAATTGTGTATAAAGAACAATGCTTCAACTAGTAACAACTAAAAAATAGCAACAATAACAATAGAGAACAAAAAACAATTTAATGAAGCGTCAGATGGTTGTGGTGAAAGCAAGAACTGAAAATACTACAACCACATGGATAAGGGCAAAACGTACAGGTTGGTGAGCTGCAGCTATTTTTTTACTTCTGGGCATTTTTCAAGTCACAGTGCTAGAAAACAAGCTAAGGCATCCATGAAGAAATTCCTACTAGGCAAGAAAAGAAATCACCAGCAAGTGAACTGCAGAGCTGTTGACCCTATAACACAAGAAAGACAAAATTGAGAGACTTGAGAGGCCAGGATGCTGGTAAAAATGAATTCTCAGAGTCTCAGCCTGAGTTTCTGACCATTTTCCTCATTAGATATTTGCTGATTCTAGATCTTTATGAAGAAGGACGCTAATATGCCTAGTATCTCTCAGAATATCATTGTTTCCTGAATTATTTAATATAAATATGTTAATTTCAATATTTGGGTTACCGAGGGGTGTATTTCTATTGCCTCATTTTCTCTTTCTGGTTGAAGATTTGGTCCCATCTCTCTTTTTGCAAGCATCATTTGTTCTTATCTAATTTGCAGTTGTAAATAACATTTGCAAAATCTCTGAAAGATCATTTTGCCTTATCAAATATCATACATATTACAAATGTATGGTTACTAAGTGGAAGGAAGTAGTGCAGATACAGCCCAAGCACTTTTTTCATGCAGTATTATAATTTCATATTGACAATCAAAATATTTAGAATATTTTTGAGAATCTGATGATAATAGTTTTGGATGTTTGAGAGGATAAATATCATAAGTTGCTTTCCATGTGTAAATTATCATAGCCATGTGGAAGGGTTTAGAATTGTTTTTGTGTAACTGGAAATGTATATTTTATATACAACACGTTCAAATAAACGTCTATACATTAGAGAAACTTTGATTCATTTTCATATTCGAGAATATGTGACATTTTCATGTCTACCCTGTTTGTAAGTGTGAAATACTGCAAATAAATTATTCATCAGATGGTGTTGGAAGTTATCATCAAAAAAGTTGTTAGCTTACTGGTATGACTTTTTTTTCCTTTAAATGTGAAAATATACTGGAAAATTTGAATGAGTGTTTGTGAATGGTGAAAATGAAGGTGAATTTTAGATTGTAAGCTCAGGATGAGAATTGAACTAATAATAAACATTGGTGCTTATTACATGCACCAATTACATTCTTTTTACATTCTTATTACATTCTTTTTCCAGATTATATTTTATTTACTAATGGTTAGTTATATTTGTTACATTATTCTTTGTATTTTAATGTGATCACTCTCTCTTTTTCTTTCTTTCTTCTTGAGATGGGATCTTGCTTTATCACCCAGGCAGGAGTGCAGTTGTGCAATCCTAGCTCAGGGTAACCTCGAACACCTGGGCTCAAGCAATCCTCCCAGTTCAGTTCTCAGATAGCTGAGACTTGGTATATTAGTCCATTCTTATCCTGCTAATAAAGACATATCTCAGACTGGGTAATTTATAAACAAAAGAGGTTTAATTGACTCACAGTTCTGCAGGGCTGGGGAAGCCTCAGGAAACTTACAATCATGGCAGAAAGGGAAGCAAACATGTCCTTCTTCACATGGCAGGATCAAGAAGTGCTGAACACATGGGGAAAAAAGCCTCCTATAAAATCATCAGATGTTGTGAAAACTCATGCGCTATCATGAGAACAGCAGCATGGAGGTAACCACCCCCATGGTTTAATTTCCTCTTACTGGGTCCCTTTTATGACCTGTGGGGATTACAGAAACTACAATTCAACATGAGATTTGGGTGGGGACACAGCCAAGCCATATCACCTGACCTCAAGCAATCTTCCTGCCTCAGCCTTCCAAAGGTTAGGGATTACAGGCATAAGCCGCCACACCTGGACCACTCTTCTTTTCTAAAAATAAAAAGCCCTTTAGCACTGGTGAAATAAAGTATGTTTATAACTTTTTTTTTATTTTTTAGAGAAACTAATTAGAACACATAAAATAAATTTTGGCAACTGTTAGTTTAACTTTCTTTAAAATACACAGTCTGATTTTCTTTACAATGATTTAATTGTAGCATATTTGATAATTAAATGTATCTAAGCAATTATATGAAAAGTCCTTTAGATACTATGAAGTAATAATTTTTTTCTGAGTTTTGGATTCTCTAACTTAAATTCTAATTAACTGTACAGTTAATTTCTGTATCTGACTTTTCAAAAATAAAAAAAGATAAAAGCAAGGTTATTATTTGCAAATGTATGTTGAACATTGATAGTACCCCTGTATTTCCATTTTCACTTGATTTTTACAATAACCTTTTGCAATATACAATGTATATTGCAGTCTACATTTGATATGTAAAAACAGAGATTTAGGCAAGATGTGTTTTTGCTAGATGCCTATCTGTTAACAACTGGTTGGGCTGGCTTGTGAAAACCCAGCATTAAATTGATAGAATATTTAGTTGACTCAGGTCTCTCTCTCTCTTCTTCTCTCCTTGTCTCACTCTGTGTGTGTGTGTGTGTGTGTGTGTGTGTGTTTCTGAAGACAAAACCATGGCTTGATTATCCATCAAAATTCGCATTTATAAATCATCACATTCAGTGCGTCATTTCTAAAGTTTTGTCACTTATCACTTTTATTATTATATTTTTTTGCACATCTTCTTTCTCCTAAGTGAAAGGTGGCCTCTGAGTATCTAATCCCCTCCACAACCTAGAATAGAAATGTTTAATCTGAAGTTCTTGTTCAGTTAATTGGTGTGTAAATATCAATGGAACAGTTAGCAAAATAGAACATCAAGTAGACAACATAAAAAGCTGTAATACTTTTGTTTTAGCCTAGTTTGTTAAATCAACACCTCATGAATGCTGTCAAAATAGCAACATAACCTGCATACCATACTGTTTTGCTCCAGCAAAATAGAGAGTATCACATCAAATTTGCAAACAAGTTCAAGTCTGCTTAAATATGTATTTCAGAATAGTTTTGCAGAAAAATCATTGTGAGTGGACTTGGCTACCACGGTATCTATAACTGATCTAAGTACTGGAAACTGAGTATCTATTCTTACCTTTGAAGAAAAATCTTTTTCAAACCTCTGAGACATTGACTATGGCTCAGATTATGGACCACTAATTGCCTGGCTACTGTGCTGTCATTACAAGGAAACCATCAAGAAATGTATTAGGAACATTCATTAATCACTTCAGCAGCTCAATGTTCATCTATAGAAATATCTGCTGGAGGTGAAGGATTCTGTGTAATAAGAACAATGTGTTGCCCCATCTTTCTGGAGTGACAGTCAACTCAGGATTCAATATCTAATTTCTGTTAAATTTGTCCCTTCCTTCACCTCATGGTCATTTTCTCAGTTTAGATATCCATAATCTCTGTCAAAAATTATTGCCATAGTTTCTCAGCCAGTTTCCCAATCTATAGTTTAAATTTATTTTCTGAATTGTTAGACTTATGAAATGAGAAGAGCTTTCTAATACTCAGATAGAATCCCATCACCATAAGATACTGGCTTCCTTCTATATCCTATTATTCAACAATTACAGATAACAACAGTCTCCTAGCCTATAGTAAGACAGTCCTTTATCCACCACATCCTCATCTCTATCTCTCCAGCCCCCCATACACATTGACTTAAAATTGCTAGAAGCTTCAGAATTTGTGCTTCATAATTATATTGGGGAATATTTTCTTCAACTTCTGTAGCTAGTAATCTTTTCTGGGACTTTCAAAACCTCTCCATAACAGTTTAAGCATTTTAAAATCTATATTCCCTGGCCATTTGGGACTGTTAATGTCTGAGTAATTAAGCAGATGAAAGGGTTACATTACTGAGCATGATATTTGATCCCGTTTTTCAGAAGGCATTTCTTTTTACACAAAAGGGGACAAAAAGCAGTTAGTTTTTAGTACAGGGAATTAATGGGGTGCTGCTTTTATCTCATTAAACTAATAATGTTTGCCAATGGGAAAATGAGTTACCCCAACAAAATCAAAACAATCAATGAGTCAGACCCTAAAAAAGGTAAAGGATTGGAAGAACTTACCAGGAAAAACCTACCCAATTCAACTCACTTGCTAGAAGAAAGCAAAGAGAACATGGAATGATTTGTGGAGCATCTATTAATAGAATACTGATAAAATATGATACCATGTACACTTTTTTATGGCTTATTAGTACAATAATGTTTTCAGGCTTATTAATCTGTACCAGAGAAACCAGAGAAAATTAGCGGTGAGGCACCATTGTGGTATGCTCTCTAGCATCTCGCTACAGATGCTGTTAATTGATTCAAGACCAGCGGATGCCCTTCAAAATCTATCCCAGCATGTTTGCAGAGGTAGTTGCTTATGCATGGTAGCTAACATTCTTCCACCTAAGCGAGACATGCTTCTCCTCTTTTCTCCTTCATTCTGTGTTAAACTATCCTTACTTACTGCTGGCTCACAGAGCCTTTCCCAGATTTCTCCAGACTTCTTTCCCACCTGCATTTTTCCTAATAAAAATAAAAGACTGGGCCAGGCACAGGGGATCGTGCCTATAATCCCAGAAGTTTGGGAGGCCAATGCTGGTAGGTCACTTGAGCCCGAGTTCGAGACCAGCCTGGGTAACGTAGTCAGATCCCCATTTCTACAAAAAAGTTAGCTGGAGCTGACGGCATGAGCATATAGTACCAACTACATGGGAGGCTATAGTGGGAGAATCACTTGAGCCCAGAAAGTCAAGTCTTCAGTGAGCTATGACTATGCCACAGCACTCCAGCCTGGACAACATAGTAAGACCCAGCATCAAAAATAAAAAAAATAAAAAATAAATAAAAGAACAAAAGATTGATGATAATTTCATGGGCAGCAGTAATATATTGCTTTTGCAAGTTAAGTGATATAAAATAAAATAAAGAAGGTTTACAATGCAGAAATACCAAATGACCAAGGTAGTTTTATTGATATTAAGAGTTAGGATAAAAGGCTGGGCAACATAGCAATACCTGTCTATAATTTCTTTTTTAACTAGCTGGATGTGGTTATTTATGTCTGTGGTTGCAGCTACTCAGGATACTGAGGGAAAAGTATCACTTGAGCCCATGAGTTTGAAGCTACAGTGAGCTAGGATAACACCACTATAATCCAGCCTGGGCAACAGAGCAAGACCCTGTCTGTAAAATACATACATACATACGTACATACATACATACATACATACATACATACACACAAATTTTAGCAAGTGCTAGGATCCAAAACTATGGTTCAGAGGACAAACACTTAGTTCAATTACACGGATGTAAAAGACCAAGTACTAAAATTGAGAAAGAATGAAATATAAACTTAGCCGTATAGCTAAGAGAAAATAAGAATGTATCAGTGATTTTTTTCTCTTGATTCTTCTAATAACTATGATGGAAAAAACAAACAGAAGGTACCATGCACAATCACATTGGTGCCTTGTGATTTATGTTTAGCTTAGATACTAAATGTCAAAACCCAATGTTTATTTAGTATAACATTTAAGTTTCATCAGTGCCACCTGCATGAGTTTCTCGATAATATAAACTTCTTACTTAACAAAGCATAATTTTGTATAAGGAATTACTGGCAAATTAGACCCTGCAATGCCACATCAACAAACAGGTCCTAAAAATCCAACCAAGAATTCATAAACTCTATCTGCTTGGGCATAAGCTCTTAGCTGTTCATGAAAAGCAAAGGCAAACTCAACTATCATGGTGGATGAGCAATGTTTATCTCTTCCTGTGTCTAATTTGTGTTTAGGTAAATTTACAACATCCAGGAAACCGCAATATGGTCAACTCAGCCATCAGCCCTGTGGCTCTTAATAATTCAGAGATCAAACTTTTGTTATCATCAGTGAATTGCAGGCCAATAAGAATTTTTCTTTGTCCTGTTGAAGACACTAAAAGGTAGACACAGTTTTTTTCATAACTACTTAGGATGCCCAGAACTGACCACCAAATAATTCTAGGGAACTGAAGCATGCAAAATGTGCAAAAATAGCAAGAGGCAAAGGAAGTAAAATCCTGTGTCCATAGCTCCAAAGCGTTTTCTTTAACTTCAAGGCCATTTTATTTTAATTTTTCATAAACTGTCTTCTCTTGATGTACAATTTTTATACATATGATAGGCATTGTGGATATTATTTCTCAGTAGAATATAATCTAAGAAAATAATTTGACTACTGTATGCCATTATATGACCGGGGTAGATTGCACTTTTACCTGTAACATGGTTTTCATCACATATTTTAATTCTAATCACACAGAGCTCATCAAAAGGGACAAAGAAAATGCTACATATCCCAGTGTAGTAAAGGTTGTTATCACTAAGTAGTAATTTTTAATAAGTAATAAATTTTAATTAATGATTATATATTTTCACTGCCATTAAATTCACTTTTCTTCAGAGGTTATTTGGTACTAAAATTTTAGTTAATTCTTTTGAATAGTTGTGTCAACTCTAAATATGTTTTGAACAGATATATATATGTGCATATATATGTGTGTGTGTATACATATATATTTATTTATTTTATTTTTTAATTTTTTTTGAGACGGAGTCTCGCTCTGTTGCCCAGGCTGGAGTGCAGTGGCACAATCTCAGCTCACTGCAAGCTCCGCCTCCCAGGTTCACGCCGTTCTCCTGCCTCAGCCTCCTGAGTAGCTGGGACTACAGGCGCCCGCCACCACGCCTGGCTTATTTTTTTGTATTTTTAGTAGAGAGAGGGTTCTACCGTGTTAGCCAGGTTGTTCTCGATCTCCTGACCTCATGATCCGCCCGCCTCGGCCTCCCAAAGTGCTGGGATTACAGGCGTGAGCCATGGCGCACCGCCGCAACTTAATATGTTGTTAATACTATCTTACTACCTGCCAGGCATTCTTGCAATCACTTACCAACTATTAACTTATTGAATTCTCACAGTAACTCCATGGAGTAGGTATTTATTTTTATGTTTATTTCACATCTATAAGAATCAGATGCATACATGATAATGAACTCTTCCAAAATCTCAACAGTCAATAAATTCCTGACCTCTGATGCTATAAGCGATATTTGAAAACCAGCATAATTTAGATCTTCATGTCTGTATTTCATTTTAATTTCTGCCTCTCCTACGAAATTTTAGGGTCTCATCTTCTCATTTGCTTTGTAATTAAAAGTATTAATACAGGATGTTGGAGTTCTGTTAGTATTTGTCAGCATTATCTTTGAATATGTGAGTTTAAAGCAGATGTAAATGCATTTATTTATTAGTTTGAAGAGCTATAGAAAAAAGTAAAACTCTTCAAATGATATCTTTTGATAATATGCAAATACCAAATGATCAAGGTAGTCTTCAAATGTGAACCTTAACAGTTCTGCGATCCAAATTTTATTTTGAATTAAGCAAAGTAAAAGCTATGAGACATTTCCTAGAAAGTTGTATTCAACACTTATACTTTATTTCCTTGAAATTTTAAGATACCTATGATGCAAATAAAATATACTATTATTAAGTTAAAACAATGAAAACATGACTATTGCACACATTTTTATTAAAAAGTTACAGTCATTAATTCTATGTTGTGTGGCATTTAAAATATGCCTGAATCATTTCAAACTTTGTGCGACACATCTGCTTCCTTATATTCTTAAGGATTGTCTTTTGCATGAGATGAACAGAGCCATTTGCATGCAGTTCTCATTCTTGGCTGATATAATAACGTCTACAACTCAATAAATAAATTAACGTACTTGAAAGAGCTGTGACAGTGATACAGTAATTACGTGTCATGTTGAATCTGCCTTTGATGACCATGTTTGCAGATTGTATCTCCAGTTCTTAATTTGTTACTCTCTTCTTTCCTTGTTCCCTTGCCATCCCAATCCCTTAATCTATTTTCATGTTCTTGCAAGTTTACTTCACCTATTGTCTTAAATTTTCATGTTTTCTAAATTTCCTCCATTGGCATATCCTCTGAAACAGCTTAGTTAAAAGCAAAAGGACAAAATGATCAACAATGCATAAAAATAGTCCAGGTGCAGCGGTTCATGCTGCTATTTTTATATTTCACTCATGCCAATATCTTATTTTACTAGGCAAATTTATCTGAGATTGGCTTTTGAGAAAGGCTTATGAAGGCAGGCGTGTAGAAATAAAGCAAATGTTTCTCTTCTTCCGTCTTTTTTTTAATCATAGAGTCTGCACCATTCTTATAAGGGAGCACCAGCGACTCTCACATTTTGAAGCATGTAGCAATAGAAATGGATTCAGCCCCTTGGGCAAATGCTTTGCCATCTGTGTGAAATTTATATGTCCTTTTTATGACGAAGAAATTTCACTTGTTATTTATCCAAGATAATTCAAATAAGATGTAAACAAAGACACTTGTTTATGAATGTTCATTTCAGTTTCATTCACTACAGCCTCAAGTTGACAATAGCTCAGATGCTCATCAACAAGATAATAGACCAACAAATGATAGCATATGCATAACACAGTTCTAGTAAACAAATACAGCAACTTACTCAGGCAGACAGTGACAAGGATCAAATGAAAAGTTGAGAATAAAAGAAATCATGCATTTCTTTTAGAAAACTTTAACTTGAGTACTTTTTTTAAAAATAAAGATCATTTATAATTCTAACCACTTAGAAATAAGAAAATTAACTATGAGGTCAAGGGAGAAATTACATGTGCAATAACAGATTATTTATAAAACAAAACCAATGAGAACACTAGACATTATAGACAAAGATTTTTAAATCGTTATTATAAATACGGTAAGTAAATTAGGGGAAATGATGAACCAAATGGGTGAAAATATGGAGAAATCAGCATAAAAATGTAATCTGTTTTTAAAGTTCATCTAAACTTATGGGGTATACCTGCAATTTGGTTACATGCGTAGATTGTGTAGTGGTCTAGTCAGGGCCCTTAGGATGGGTATCCATCACCCAAGTAACGTGTATCGTACCCGTTTAGTAATTTCTCATCCATCCCCTCACCCTTCCAAGTCTTTGTTGTCTCTCATTCCACTCTCTACATCCATGTGCACACGTTTTAGCACCCACTTAGGGATGCTGTCTCAACATTTAGTGGGTGCAGTGCACCAGCATGGCACATGTATACATATATAACTTGAGTACTTTTAAGAAAATTTAAAATGCCAATTTCTGCTTTTAATTGGAGTATTGTATCTATTTATAGTCAATGTAGTTAATGATACGTGTAGGCTTAGGTATAGTATTTTTCTGTTCATTTTGTATTTGCCCATTGATTCTATTTTTCTGATCCATTAATTCCATTTCTCAGTAGATAGCTTTCTAACTTATCCCAAGGAGTGCAAGTAATTTTTAATGTTGTAATTTGTCTAATGGTTATTTATCTACAGCTCTTTTTAAAATTACTTTTCTAGTTGATATAGGAAAGTAAACAAGTATCTTTTATTTAATATAGCCTATGGAATGTTTTCTTTTGCATTTGTTTTTTCAAGATGTAGTCTCACTTTGTCACCCAGGCCAGAGTGCAGTGGTACAATCTCAGCTCACTGCAATCCCTGCCTCCCAAGTTCAAGTGATTCTCCTGCCTCAGTCTCCTGACTAGCTGGGATTACAGGCATGCATTACCATGCCCCAGCTAACTTTTGTATTTTTAGAAGAGATGGAGTTTCACCATGTTGGCCAGGCTGGTCTCAAACTCCTGACCTCAAGTGATCCATCCGGTAGCTCAACCTCCCAAAGTGATAGAATTACAGATGTGAGCCACCACGCCCAGCCTATTTAATATAGCTTATAATAACGTAATTATTACTATTCCTCTTCACTTATAAGTAAGAATGTTAGTATAATCCAAATGAACTCCATGTGTACTTTGGTTGCCATAAACTTAATATCTACACATGTTAATGACTCTACAATGAAATGACACAATTTATATCATAAGATGCCTTTAAAAATATTATTAAAAAGGAAAAAAAAATATTTCTTTACCCTGATGAGTTCCCCAATCATTCATTCCTTATGATCATGTTGTCCTTTAAATCTTTGAAGATACGTGTAGTTATGGCTTTAAAGGAGTTGATTGCTAAGTTCAATATTTGTACTATTTTGGATTCAGTTGTTTTATCTGCTTTTTCTCTAGAACACAGGCCATAATTGTCTGTGTATTTGCAATAGACAGTTATTACTTTTTCATGGTGGATTGTGTATTGCAGAGAATTTTGGTACTTATGACCTTTCGAGCAATTTTTGGTTATTCTTATTATATGACTGGTTGATAGTCTTGGTTCTGTGAAGGACTGGATTTATTTTTTGTTAGTGTGTTTGTTTTTTGGTTTTCCAGTTAGTCTTAGATCAATTCTATAAGCTCCAGTACATGGCATTAACTCCTAAAGTGTGGACTTCAGGAGTTTAACTCCACACTTTTGGAGTTAATGCCATGTACTAGAGCACCTTCTGACTAATCAAGACTCAAACCCTAAAATCCCTTTCCTGTGGGTGGCAGCAAATGAAACTAGCACTTCAGTGTTTCAGTCTTCTGCTGCTGGTTTTGATGAGATCTCCTGAAATTTCCCACCAGGAATTGACAGTTCAGTCACTACTCCAGAGCTTGAGTACAGTTGTTAATTCAATGAATCTTTTGTTTCAAGACATTCCATTGAGATACCTCTAGAAAAAAATGACATTGATTTTTTTTTTGAGTTCTAATTGTCTATCTCACACCAGCTTATGTTGCTCTTAAGCTAAATGACAAAGTATAAATGTGTAAACCACCAAGTGTGTCTCCTTTCAGGAGTTAACATCTGCTAGTTTTGGCCTACTTTTCATCATTCCTCAATCTCTTTTGTTTGCAATTCCTATCAGTTGAACTAGTATTTATTTAAAATGCAATCAATGTAACTTAAAATAAAAAGAGAAAAAACATAATATTATTTTTATATATTGTGTGAATCATTATAAAATTCAAAAGGCATTGATGTGTATAAAATAATGTTTTTTTATTTTATTATTATTATACCTTAAGTTTTAGGGTACATGTGCACAATGTGCAGGTTAGTTACCTATGTATACATATGCCATGCTTGTGTGTACACCCATTAACTCATCATTTAGCATTAGGTATATCTCCTAATGCTATCCCTCCCCCCTCCCCCCACCCCACAACAGTCCCCAGAGTGTGATGTTCCCCTTCCTGTGTCCATGTGTTCTCATTGTTCAGTTCCCACCTATGAGTGAGAACATGTGGTGTTTGGTTTTTTGTCCATCCCATAGTTCACTGAGAATGATGATTTCCAGTGTCATCCATGTCCCTACAAAGGACACGAACTCATCATTTTTTATGGCTGCATAGTATTCCATGGTGTATATGTGCCACATTTTCTTAATCCAGTCTATCATTGCTAGACATTTGGATTGGTTCCAAGTCTTTGCTGTTGTGAATAGTGCCGCAATAAACATACGTGTGCATGTGCCTTTGTAGCAGCATGATTTATAGTCCTTTGGGTATATACCCAGTAATGGGATGGCTGGGTCAAATGGTATTTCTAGTTCTAGATCTCTGAGGAATCGCCACACTGACTTCCACAATGGTTGAACTAGTTTACAGTCCCACCAACAGTGTAAAAGTGTTCCTATTTCTCCACATCCTCTCCAGCACCTGTTGTTTCCTGCCTTTTTAATGACTGCCATTCTAACTGGTGTGAGATGGTATCTCATTATGGTATTGATTTGCATTTCTCTGATGGGCAGTGATGGTGAGCATTTTTTCATGTGTTTTTTGGCTGCATCAATGTCTTCTTTTGAGAAGTGTCAGTTCATGTCCTTTGCCCACTTTTTGATGGGGTCGTTTGTTTTTTTCTTGTAAATTTATTTGAGTTCAGTGTAGATTCTGGATATTAGCACTTTGTCAGATGAGTAGGTTGCGAAAATTTTCTCCCATTTTGTAGGTTGCGTGTTCACTCTGATGGTAGTTTTTTTTTTTGCTGTGCAGAAGCTCTTTAGTTTAATTAGATCTCATTTGTCAATTTTGGCTTTTGTTGCCATTGCTTTAGGTGTTTTAGACATGAAGTCCTTGCCTATGCCTATGTACTGAAGGGTAATGTCTAGGTTTTCTTCTAGGGTTTCTATGGTTTTAGTTCTAACGTTTAAGTCTTTAATCCATCTTGAATTAATTTTTGTATAAGGTTTAAGGAAGGGATCCAGTTTCAGCTTTCTACATATGGCTAGCCAGTTTTCCCAGTACCATTTAGTAAATAGGGAATCCTTTCCCCATTGCTTGTTTTTCTCAGGTTTGTCAAAGATCGGATAGTTGTAGATATGTGGCATTATTTCTGAGGGCTCTGTTCTGTTCCCTTGATCTATATCTCTGTTTTGGTACCAGTACCATGCTGTTTTGGTTACTGTAGCCTTGTAGTGTAGTTTGAAGTCAGGTAGTGTGATGCCTCCAGCTTTGTTCTTTTGGCTTAGGATTGACTTGACGATGCAGGCTCCTTTTGGTTCCATATGAACTTTAAATTAGTTTTTTTCCAATTCTGTGAAGAAAATCATTGATAGCTTTATGGGGATGGCATTTAATCTATAAATTACCTTGGGCAGTATGGCCATTTTCACGATATTGATTCTTCCTACCCGTGAGGATGGAATGTTCTTCCATTTGTTTATATCCTCTTTTATTTCATTGAGCAGTGGTTTGTAGTTTTCCTTGAAGAGGTCCTTCACGTCCCTTGTAAGTTGGATTCCTAGGTATTTTGTTCTCTTTGAAGCAATTGTGAATGGGAGTTCACTCATGATTTGGCTCTCTGTTTGTCTGTTTTTGTTGTATAAGAATGCCTGTGATTTTTCTACATTGATTTTGTAGCCTGAGACTTTGCTGTAGTTGCTTATCAGCTTAAGGAGATTTTGGGCTGAGACAATGGGGTTTTCTAGATACACAATCATGTCATCTGCAAACAGGGACAATTTGACTTCCTCTTTTCCTAATTGAATACCCTTTATTTCCTTCTCCTGCCAAATTGCCCTTGCCAGAACTTCCAAAACTATGTTGACTAGGAATGATGAGAGAGGGCATCCCTGTCTTGTGCCAGTTTTCAAAGGGAATGCTTCCAGTTTTTGCCCATTCAGTATGATATTGGCAGTGGGTTTGTCATAGATAGCTCTTATTATTTGGAGATACGTCTCATCAATACAGAATTTATTGAGAGTTTTTAGCATGAAGGGTTGTTGAATTTTGTCAAAGGCATTTCCTGCATCTGTGGAGACAATCATGTGGTTTTTGTCTTTGGTTCTGTTTATATGCTGGATTACCTTTATTGATTTGCATATATTGAACCAGCCTTGCATCCCAGGGATGGAGCCCACTTGATCATGGTGGATAAGCTTTTTGATGTGCTGCTGGATTCAGTTTGCCAGTATTTTATTGAGGATTTTTGCATCAATGTTCATCAAGGATATTGGTCTAAAATTCTCTTTTTTGGTTGTGTCTCTGCCCAGCTTTGGTATCAGGATGATGCTGGCCTCATAAAATGAGTTAGGGAGGATTCTCTCTTTTTCTATTGATTGGAATAGTTTCAGAAGGAATGGTACCAGCTCCTCCTTGTACCTCTGGTAGAATTCGGCTGTTAATCCATCTGGTCCTGGACTCTTATTGGTTGGTAAGCTATTGATTATTGCCACAGTTTCAGAGCCTGTTATTGGTCTATTCAGATATTCAACTTCTTCCTGGTTTAGTCTTGGGAGGGTATATGTGTTGAGGAATTTACCCATTTCTTCTAGATTTTCTAGTTTATTTGCACAGAGATGTTTGTAGTATTCTCTGATGGTAGTTTGTATTTCTGTGGGATTGGTGGTGATATCCCCTTTATCATTTTTTATTGCATCTATTTGATCCCTCTCTCTTTTCTTCTGTATTAGTCTTGCTAGTGGTCTATCAAGTTTGTTGATCCTTTCAAAGAACCAGCTCCTGGGTTCATTAATTTTTTGAAGGGATTTTTGTGTCTCTATTTCCTTCAGTTCTGCTCTGATTTTAGTTATTTCTTGCCTTCTGCTAACTTTTGAATGTGTTTGCTCTTGCTTTTCTAGTTCTTTTAATTGTGATGTTAGGGTGTCAATTTTGGATCTTTCCTGCTTTCTCTTGTGTGCATTTAGTGCTATAAATTTCAATCTACATGCTGCTTTGAATGTGTCCCAGAGATTCTGGTATGTTATGTCTTTGTTCTCATTGGTTTCAAAGAACATCTTTATTTCTGCCTTCATTTTGTTATGTACCCAGTAGTCATTCTGGAGCAGGTTGTTCTGTTTCCATGTAGTTGAGCGATTTTGAGTGAGTTTCTTAATCCTGAGTTCTAGTTTGTTTGCACTGTGTTCTGAGAGACAGTTTGTTATAATTTCTGTTCTTTTACATTTGCTGAGGATAGCTTTACTTCCAAGTATGTGGTCAATTTTGGAATAGGTGTGGTGTGGTGCTGATAAAAATCAATATTCTGTTGATTTGGGGTGGAGAGTTCTGTAGGTCCATTAGGTGGAGAGGTCTATTAGGTCTGCTTAGTGCAGAGCTGCGTTCAATTCCTGGGTATTCTTGTCAACTTTCTGTCTCATTGATCTGACTAATGTTGACAGCGGGGTGTTAAAGGCTCCCATTATTATTGTGTGGGAGTCTAATTCTCTTTGTAGGTCATTCAGGACTTGCTTTATGAATCTGGGTGCTCCTGTATTGGGTACATATATATTTAGGATAGTTAGCCTTTCTTGTTGAATTGATCCCTTTACCATTATGTAATGGGCTTCTTTGTCTCTTTTGATCTTTCTTGGTTTAAATTCTGTTTTATCAGAGACTAGGATTGCAATCCCTGCCTTTTTTTGTTTTCCATTTGCTTGATAGATCTTCCTCCATCCTTTTATTTTGAGCCTATGTGTGTCTCTGCACGTGAGATGGGTTTCCTGAATACAGCACACTGATGGGTCTTGACTCTTTATCCAATTTGCCAGTCTGTGTCTTTTAATTGGATCATTTAGTCCATTTACGTTTAAAGTTAATATTGTTATTTGTGAATTTGATCCTGTCATTATGATGTTAACTGGTTATTTTACTGGTTAATTGATGCAGTTTATCCCTAGCCTCGATAGTCTTTACAATTTGGCATGATTTTGTAGTGGCTGGTACTCGTTGTTCCTTTCCATGTTTAGTGCTTCCTTCAGGAACTCTTTTAGGGCAGGCCTGGTGGTGACAAAATCTCTCATCATTTGCTTGTCTGTAAAGTATTTTATTTCTCCTTCACTTATGAAGCTTAGTTTGGCTGGATATGAAATTCTGCTGAGAGATCCACTGTTAGTCTGATGGGCCTCCCTTTGAGGGTAACCTGACCTTTCTCTCTGGCTGCCCTTAACATTTTTTCCTTCATTTCAACTTTGGTGAATCTGACAATTATGTGTCTTGGAGTTGCTCTTCTCGAGGATTATCTTTGTGGCATTCTCTGTATTTCCTGAATCTGAATGTTGGCCTGCCTTGCTAGATTGGGGAGTTTCTCCTGGATAATATCTTGCGGAGAGTTTTCCAACTTGGTTCCATTCTCCCCATCACTTTCAGGTACACCAATCAGATATAGATTTGGTCTTTTCACATAGTCCCATATTTCTTGGAGGTTTGTTCATTTCTTTTTATTCTTTTTTCTCTAAACTTCCCTTCTCACTTCATTTCATTCATTTCATCTTCCATCACTGATACCTTTTCTTCCAGTTGATCACATCGACTCCTGAGGCTTCTGCATTCATCATGTAGTTCTTGAGCCTTGGCTTTCAGCTCCTTCAGCTCCTTTATGCACTTCTCTGTATTGGTTATTCTAGTTATACAATCATCTAAATATTTTTCAAAGTTTTTAACTTCTTTACCTTTGGTTTGAATTTCCTCCTGTAGCTAAGAGTAGTTTGATCATCTGAAGCCACCTTCTCTCAGCTCGTCAAAGTTATTCCTCATCCAGTTTTGTTCTGTTGTTGGTGAGGAACTGTTCCTTTGGAGGAAGAGAGGTGCTCTGCTTTTTAGAGTTTCCAGCTTTTCTGCTCTGTTTTTTTCCCCATCTTTGTGGTTTTATCTACTTTTGGTCTTTGATGGTGGTGATGTACAGAGGGGTTTTTGGTGTGGATGTCCTTTCTGTTTGTTACTTTTCCTTCTAACAGACAGGACCCTCAGCTGCAGGTTTGTTGGAGTTTGCTAGAGGTCCACTCCAGACCCTGTTTGCCTGGGTATCAGCAGTGGTGGCTGCAGAGCAGTGGATTTTCATGAACCATGAATGCTGCTGTCTGATCGTTCCTCTGGAAGTTTTGTCTCAGAGGAGTACCCGGCCATGTGAAGTATCAGTCTACCCCTACTGGGTGGTGCCTCCCAATTTGGCTGCTTGGGGGTCAGTGGTCAGGGACCAACTTGAGGAGGCAGTCTGCCCATTCTCAGATCTCCAGCTGCATGCTGGGAGAACCATTGCTCTCTTCAAAGCTGTCAGACAGGGATATGTAAGTCTGCAGAGGTTACTGCTGTCTTTTTGTTCATTTGTGCCCTGCCCCCAGAGGTGGAGCCTACAGAGGCAGGCAGGCCTCCTTGAGCTGTGGTGGGCTCCACTCAGTTCGAGCTTCCTGGCTGCTTTGTTTACCTAATCAAGCCTGGGCAATGGCGGGCGCCCCTCCCCAAGCCTTGCTGCCACCTTGCAGTTTGATATCAGACTGCTGTGCTAGCAATCAGCGAGACTCCATGGACGTAGGACTCTCCAAGCCATGTGCGGGATATAATCTCCTGGCGTGCTGTTTTTTAAGCCCATTGGAAAATCACAGCATTAGGGTGGGAGTGACCCAATTTTCCAGGTGCCGTCTGTCACCCCTTTCTTTGACTAGGAGAGGGAACTCCCTGACCCCTTGCACTTCCCAAGTGAGGCAATGCCTCGCCCTGCTTTGGCTCGCGCACGGTGTGCTGCACCCACTGTCCTGCGCCCACTGTCTGGCACTCCCTAGTGAGATGAACCCAGTACCTCAGATGGAAATGCAGAAATCACATGTCTTCTGCATTGCTCATGCTGGGAGCTGTAGACTGGAGCTGTTTCTATTCGGCCATCTTGGCTGCCAGCCTAAAATAATGTTTAGCAAAGTAGAGATGAAAGAGACATTCCTAAATCTGATCAAGAATATCTGCAAAATATCTCATTTACATATTATGATAATGGCAAAATACATTTTAAAAATAGTGAATAAGTTAACTAGCCACTCTTCATCATATTCTGGATATCTTAAGTAACTCAAGGAAAAACAAACATTATCTATATATATAGGGAAGAAAGAGAGAAATGGGACATTATTTGTAGGTGTCACAATCCAGTCAATAGAAAAATCTGAAAGAAACTATGGGCAGACTATGGGAATTATTAAGTGATTCTACAAGATTGTGAATAAAATTGTATTTTTATATCCCAGAGAGAATCAAAGAGCATATCTGAAAAGATTATACTCGAAATAACACAATAACAGTCCAATATTTGAATATATGTTTACTAATTTTGAAATTGTTTAAATATTCATGTAAGGGAGAAATAGTCTACATTTTTGGTTCAAAACAATATTTTAAAGTTGTCTTTATGGTATGTACCTTCCACGGTACAAGGGGCAACAGAAAGAGTACCTGATCCCTGAGTTAACCTAGAGAGTCAGTGTTTTTCAGAGATGAGATTTCTACTTCTACTTTATGTTTCCCTTCAGTGCTGATTTTGGAATTTGAACAAGAATCTCCACCTGAGATTGGCTGTGAGCCATAGTAGTGTCTGTTTAACGCACCAAGTATTAGCACCACCTCCTGCACACTGCTAGGAGCAGCCAGTGCTCTAAGGGCTGGAGTTTCCCCCAGAGGAGTTTGCAGGGTGCCCAAGGAATACAATCAAGAAAAAAACCTTAGGATGTGTTGACCCATCAAAAGAGAGGAATGAACCCTGGGACAGCTGGCAGGAAAATAATATAAGATAGAATTATATATATACACACACACATACAGAATTTTATATATGGAATTTTCTATATATTTTTGGAATCATTTTACAGATAAATATATATGTAGAATTCTATATATGTATAATCATATACATAAAACTAGATATATATGCACATATACACACATTATATATAAAAACAGACATATATACACATACACTGTATATATATATATGTATACTATTGTTAAAATAAAAACTTTCAGTATATTAAACTTAACAGAGTTTAATTGATCAAAGAAAGATTCCAAAATCAGACAGCCCTAAACTATAGCGGCTCAGAAAGTTTCTGGCACAGCAGAAACTTTCGTCTTTCAGCATCATTTCAACTATTTCACCCCGTTACAGGCATTGTAGTTAATGCCCTGAAATGTAGTTTCCTGCCAAACAAAATATCTTGAGAACACATTGTGGCTGAGCCTGTATATTTATCTGCATTGTCTAAATAGCTATAGGTCATCGGAGAGCAGAAATATGCTATGCACTTATGTGACCCTTTCAATAGAGTTAACCACTTAGGACATCTCCAAATTCCTACAAGTGCAATGCTGCAATGATGTTTTCTAGTTGGTGGCTCACTGTGAACATAACCTATTGAAATATCTATAAAGATAGATATATAAATGTGCCCACTTTGGTCACTGGTCTTACTATGCTCACATCATGTGAAAAAGATGAAGTAACTGACTAAATATGAAATATTGATAGGAACAGGAGGCAGGTAAATTCTGGGTAGAAGAGGGTGGGTCCCTGGCAAGGGCCTCTCACCCTCAAGCTAAAAAGGCTAACACCGAAACTGACAGTGAGAATTGACATCCTTGCTTTCCCACTCAGATGTTGCCTTTTCTAAAACCACCCATTGTCTGCCCTATCCTGCTCCTGTGCCCAGAAAAACCCCAGGCTCAGCAAGCAGAGAAAGGAGAAGAGGAGAAGCAGCAGGACCTCAGGGACTACGGTTGGACATCAGAGAGATGCAGCTTGACTTCACAGGGACAGCTTGACAGTGTAGCTTTGGTGAGGAGTCCAGCTGTCCCCAGGGGAAGATTACTTTCCCTCTCTGTCACTGTTTCATCTCTCTTCCCGCTGAGAGCCACTTTCATCATCAATAAAATCCCCACATTTACCTCCTTCAATTCATTTGTGTGACCTCTTTCCTCCTGGATGCAGGGCGACTTGGGTGCCAAGAGTGTAAGTGCAAACGGCTGTAGCACTGACCCTCCACTGAGCTGTTAACTTTTAAGCCATCCATGGGTGGCAAAGCTAAAAAGGTACTGTAACACTTCTTTGGGGATTCAGGAGTCATAGGTGAGGGGTGGAGCGCAGTGGGTCAAGTGAGTGGGGTTCGCTCCTGCTGACACCTGTGCACTGCAATTCCCACCCCTGAAAGGGTCAGGGAACTATCCTGTTTCAGTATCACATCTGATAATATAGAATTTGCTGTTATTTGCATTCAATAAATCTGGAGTTAAACAAAACAAAACCATTTGTAATTCCAAATAATAAACACACACCTCCTCAATGATAGTTTCAGAAGGAATGATACCAGCTCCTCTTTGTACCTCTAGAAGAATTCAGCTGTGATGCCTTCTAGCCCTGGGCTTTTTTTTGGTTAGTAGGCTATTAGTTACTGCCTCAATTTCAGAAGTTGTTATTGTTATATTCAGGGATTCAAATTCTTCCTCGTTTAGTATTTGGAGGGTGTAGGTGTCCAGGAATTTATCCATTTCTTCTGGATTTTCTAGTTCAGTTGCATGTAGGTGTTTATAGTGTTCTCTGATGGTAGTTTGTATTTCTGTGGGATAAAATACTCCCTTTATCATTTTTTGGGGGAGTTAGACATAAATATTATGGAAGTTAAGAAACGATAAAACCCTAAGCTTCTCTGGCTTAACAGGATCAACTCTGTTGGAGATGAAATCACTGTGGTGGGGAATAGATTGGAAGCCCCTTACCACCATGAGTGCCTTCTGTTGGAGAGTCATTTCTTCTTCCAGCCTGTATGCATTCTGTTCTCTAAACTCATATTTTTATTGCTATAAACTACAGCAGCATTATTTCTGGAATTATTTTCTTTCTTCAACACCTATGTTTGTGATTAATTTATAACATATGAGATATATAGGAATCTATATCTATATAATTTTTGCAGATGTAATTGACATAAGATGAAGCAATACTGGATTATGGCAGAACCTAAATCTGACAGCTGGTATCTTTGTAACAGAAGGAGAGGAAGAATTGGATAAAGAGACATATGGAAGATCTGAAGATGGAAGCTATGTTCGAATGATGTGGTAACAAGCCAAGGGATTCCTGAATCAACCAGGAGCTGGGAAAGGCAGGAAAGGTCCTCCCTTGGAGCCTGTGGAGGGAGAGACGCACTGCCTCACTTTGATTTTTAAACTCCCAGCATCAGGAGAGACTACATTTCCTAAGTAGTGGGGATTACAAGCATGAGCCACCAGGCCTGGGGAATTTTTGTAATTTTAATAGAGAAAGGGTTTCACCATGTTGGCCACACTACTCATCAAGTCCTGACCTTAGGTGGTCTGCCCACCTCGGCCTCCCAAAGTGCTAGAATTACAGGCATAAACCAATGCGCCTGGCCAGAAATTCTTATTGTTTTAAGCCACCCAGTTTGTAGTTATTTCAATGGCAGGCATGGGAAACTTCTAAAACACATATACATGGATGTATAGGCATATTCACATACACACTTGTATGTACAGTCATATGCTACATAATGACATTTTAGTCAATGACAGACTACATATATGATAAGAATTCCATGAGATTATAATGGGCCTCAGATATTCCTATTATAATGCGCTGCCCTAGGCTTCCTAAGGTTGTAGCACAAAAGCATTACTCATGTGATTGTGTCCATGCTAGTGTAAAGGCATGTTGCCAGTTAAATAAAAGTGTGCAATAATGTTGCAGGTCTTCATATCCCCTCATCACCCACTCACAGACTCACCCAGAGCAACCTCCAGTCTTGCAAACTCCATTCACGGTAACTGCCCTATACAGAGCTACCATTTCATATTTTTGATGCTGCATTCTTACTGTACGTTTTCAGTGTTTAGATGAACAAGTACTTGCCACTGTGTTGCAGTTGTCTGTGGTGTTTAGCATGGTATTGTGTGTACAGGTTTGTGGCCTAGGAGCAATAGGCTCTACCATATAGCCTAAGTGTGTAGTAGGCTGTACCATCTAAGACTGCATAAGTACACTCTAGGATGTTCGCACGAGAACTAAATCAAACAAGGACACATTTCTCAGAAGTATTGTCATTAAGTAACACATGACTGTTTATACATACACATAGGCATAGGCATATAGAAAAAACAAATGTAACTGAAATGGGATCTGGCAATGTGCAGAAACCAAGGCAGCTTTTCTCTGGGTCTCTCTCACAGGAGCCAGCATCCCTTTGCACATGGGATCCAACATGCTTCTCTGCGTATATGATTCGTCTTCTATCATGGGCCATCATTAGTCCTATCTTAGAGTACATTAATAAAAACATGGCCTTTAATAGGTGGGAGTCACATCAAGTTTTACATTATCCAAGTGGCTGTGTGTGACACCCTATAAACAGTAGCAACAACCCCTGAGATCTCTGTATCTCTGTATCTTGCTTGTCTTTCTAGAGAGTTATAGCAGAAACACAAGGTTTGTAACCTATTTGCCAGAGTGTAACCATAAGCTCCCCTTTTTCCCATAACTAATGAGGTAGTGGTAAATTCAGAATAGGTCTATATATGCAGGTGTGTGTGTGTGTGTATATGTATATGTGTGTATATATGTGTATATGTGTGTGTGTATATATATATGATATAGTGTTCTTTATACTCCTTGTGAGAGAATGTAATATATATCCACATATAGATAATATTGTGTATGATATTATATAATACATATGAACTGTATTGTATGTTTATATTTATTAAATATAATGCTTTTATATTATAGAAATATACATATATTTTTATGTTTTAAAAGTAAATATATAAATATAATTGTACAAATATGATGTGTAATATAAGTATTACATATTTTATTTATATGTAAGTTGTATTTTATTTTCATGTAAGTTATATATTACATATATGTAAATATTTGTGTACTGTATGTTTGCATATTTTATATTTACTGTATGTAAAATTTATATATATAAATATACGTATATTACATGTTTAAGGTATATTTCTATTATAGTACAAGTTTATATTAGAAATAAATATATACATATATTTCTATATTAGAAATTTATATATTATATGTATTACATGTATATGTTTTTATATATAATATGCCCATTATACATATTCTAGTATCTATTATATTTACATATTACATATTATTTAGTCTTTGTGTGAACATCCTAGAGTGTACTTACACAATCTTAGATGGTACAGCCATGTATACATACTCATATATATATGAGGTTCTCCAAAGTGTTTCCGGTAAAAACACTAGGTCACTGGCCATTGTGCTGTGCTAGGATTCATGACTAGAAGGTACACTAGTATCTTCCCTCAAGAGTTTAACATTAAAGATGCATGGACACACAATAATAAATATAGTGGTAATATTGTAACTTCTATGTTTCTTGCCTAGCCACACCAAATAATTAGTGTGGCAGCTGACTGCAGCCGGTGATAGAGACACAGACCGATAGAAAAAGCTGTAGGCTTTATTGAGCAGAGTGAAAGTACAAAGATTCCACAGCGTGGAAGGGATCCTGAACAGGTAGCCAGAGTTAGATTATAGAAATGCCTTCTAATTTCTTTAAGGTGGGAAATACCTGTGGTGGGAAAATGTTACCAAAGCAAGAAACAAAGACAGTTAACAATTTGCGGCATGTTTTAGATCTTGAGGAAAACTGGAATTGTAACTTAGGATTTATCTACTTTAGGACCTTGCCGCAGTATGGCAAAGGAGACAGAATATCACAGAACTTTACAAAGCATGTTTACAAGGAATTGGAATTGGGAGCATAGATAAGGTCTGCTGATCCCAGAAAAATGGACAGCTAACATTCCTTTTACTTTAGTTTTGTGGGAGGGGAAGGCGGAGAGGGAGAGAAGACACAGGAAAACTTACAGCAAAATTGTTCCTGTTCATAGCTTTCTTGGGGGAGAAAACACATGCCCAAATCCTGGTGTTAGGAATAGTTTAAGCCTATATCTTCGGTATCATTCATCCAGGATTGAGGTAATTCCTGATGCAGGAAATCAGTGAGTTTCACAGCTTTCTGGGTCCCTACTGAATCCAGGAAGCCCAGCTGGCCCCTCCTTTCAGTCCCCCCTGTAAACAGGACCCTCCAACTGCTCTTGAGAACTGGGTGGCGGTCGTTCTGGCTACTTCCTGCTTGTTAGGGGCAAAGAAGGGACCCTGTAGTTGTGGTGTTCTTCGGAGGGGAACTTTCTAGGCCAGTCAAGGATCCAATGTGTCAATCCGGGTGTCCTCAGTAGAAGCTGTGATTTGAGCTCATTTGAGGTTCCATTTGTAAGGCCATTTGTAGCATGATGGCCTCGATCCTGGAGGAAACAAATTTGACACAGAGGTTAAAAATGCAAGGCCTAAAGGTGAGTAAAAATAGTATGGGTGTCACAGGACCTAGAAAGGGGAGTAGCCAAGGTATCCATAGGTTAAACATATTTCAGGGTTCAGAGTGATCAAACTCCTTTTTCCTACTTTTTTCCGTTCTCTTATTTATTTAAACTTTTCAGTAATGATTGCTGACTGGTTAATGAAATAGCAACATTCTTCTCCCAAGAAGATGAAGGTTCCTCTTCTTTTAGCTGTTAATAGGTCCAGGGATCTTTGGTTTTGGAGGACCACTGCAGCTAGAGAAGTAAGCTGGCTTTGTAGGGTCACTAGGGAGTTGGAAATTTGTTCCATGTCATCATTTAATTTTCGTGATAATTTATAATAGAATTGAGTGGAGGAGGTTATGCCTCCAATTCCAATAGGAGCCCACCTATTATTCTGGCTCCTACAATAAAAGAGACAATAAGGGCTCATATGTGGCAAGATTGTGTTATAAGGAGACTTTGTAACTCTTGTTCAGTGCATATGGACATGGGAGTTGCTATAAAGAAGAGAAAGCATAATTCTTTTGGAGTGCTATTTAGGCATCAACAGGCTGTGTTATTATAGATGAAAAAGATGCCTGAAGTTAGACAGGTGAAACCTGACATTACTGACATCCAGGAATGACATTGGGAGGTGTTTTTATTGAGAGTCATGCTGAAGTTCATGCATGTGAGATTTGAGGCCTCTGTGGCTGGTAAATTGGTGACTATGGGACCGATTAATTTGGTGGTGTTTAGGACTGGGATGGATAAGTTCCACTGTCTGGGGACAGGGACTGGGACATATGGCTGGAAACACAAGGGGAGACACATCCAATAGTTGGTTGGATTATCAGGAGAGGTCTCTTGTATTCTTGTAAGGGTGGTGTTAAACAGGCTCCAAGGAAGAGTTTTATAACATTCTTTTCTCATGTAAGTATGAGTGGCAAAAGATGTGGCTGTTTGGAAGGGGCTACCCAATCTGCAAGAGTTTCTGATAGAATGCCAGTTGTCTCCTCCAGGGGAGGCACACTGACACGGGTGTGTGTTGTTGTTGGAGAAAGGGACACGAGAGGAATCATGAAGTGTTGTAAGTGAAATGGTCACAGGAAAGAGGAGGGAAAAAGGAGTGAATTGCTGTTACAAGGAAGGAAGATAGAAGAAACGTTGATGTGATTAAGATTTTTGTCCCACCCGGAGCTACAGTATATAATCCTACTGCAAAGAGTATAGTTAGTATACTGCTTAATAGTGTAACAAAACAGTAGAAGTCTCCCATTAAAGAGAGCAAGGAGAGAAGTTAAAGATCATGTTGGGTTTTTTTTTTTTTTTTTCCCCCCCACTGATCCTCCTTTAGGTAAGGAGAAGTCCCTCTTTAGGATTAACTGCAGGGTTTTTTCTGGTCTGAGGTGTTCCTTTCCAAAATAGGAGATGCAGGTCCTCTTGTGGCGGCCAGGTGTATCGAAGCTGGTCTGGCTGACTTGTGACTCGTGAGTTGATGATCCTGTAAGTTTCTCAGGAGGTGTCCAAGGTTTAATTTGGGTGTGGTGAATCCAGGACTCCATTCCGATCACTTTAACTGCAGTGGGGGTAGAGAGGATTACCAAGTATGGTTCCTCCCATAAGGGATCCATAGAAGGAGAGCTAGATGGGAGAGACTTGACCAATACTAGATCTCCTGGTTGAAACAACTGTATTCCTTTTTCCCTGTCACACTTTTCAGGTAAAGTTTTAAGATTTTGTTGACATTTTGCCAGAGAAGTTATATCTTTTAGTAAATTGGCCTTTTCCTGATTGAGCAGGAGGTCATCTGTGAGAAAAGCCATCCATACAACATTTCATATGGACTGAGCCCCATTCTGTGAGTGGAGTTTCAGATTCTTAATAAGGCCATGGGCAACAGAGTGGGCCGAGCAAGATGAGTTTCTTGCTCTAGTTTTCTCAAATGCCTCTTGAGAGTTTCATTTGCCCTTTCAACTTTCCTTGAGGATTGTGCCCTCCAGGCACAGTGAAGTTGATATTGTATTCCTAGTGCCTTGGAAATTCCTTAAGTTGTTGTAGCTTTAAAAGCTGGACAGTTGTCACTCTGTAAGCTATGGGAAGTCCAAATCTAGGAATTATTTCATGAACTAAGACTTTAACCACTTCTTGGACCTTCTCTATTCTACAAGGGAAGGCTTCTACTCAATTTGTAAAGGTTTCAACCCAGACCAATAAGTATTGAAATTCTCTTGGGTTTGGCATATGGGTAAAATCTAACTGCCAGTCCTCTCTGGGATAATGTCCTGTTCTTTGTCCTCCTGGAGAGGCCTTACAGTGGGCCAAGGGGTTGTTCTTTTGGCACATTTCACAGGCTTTGACTACTTGCCTGATGGTTTTGAGGAGGTTTGGCCCTGTAAATAGAGACGTGGTCATGTTATGGGTACTTTCAATAACAGTATGAAAAGTTTGGTGGAAGGTTTTAAGCATTTTCCAGTGGCTGGCTTCAGGTATGAGCACCTTTCCTTCCTATGTTATTAGCCACCCCGATGGGAGAAAACTATGTCCTTGTGAAAGTCCCCATTCTATTTCAGTTGGAGAGTACTGGGGCTTAACCTCCTGGAGGGAGGTTTCTCCATACCAGGTGTCCTTCCTTGGGCATTTCTGAAGGAAACTCCTGCCTGGCAGCAATTTTGGCCTCAGACTCTGTTTGGCACTTTCCTTCTGCTTCTTCTCCTTCACCTTTCTGATGGATGGCCCCAGCAGTGTAAAACTGCCACCTCTTTAGGTTTTTGCACTGTGTGCATTAATTCCATGATTTATCTGTGGCATTTAATAGGTGTTCCTCTGGAGGTTAAGAACTCTCTTTCTTTCCATATTGCAGCATGTGCATGTAAGACTAGAAAAGCATACTTGCTGTCTGTGTATACATTTATGCTTTCTTCTTCTCCCAGTTCTAAGGCTCAGATTAGCACAATGAATTCTGCTAACTGAGCACTGGTCCCTAGAGGAAGAAGTTTATTTTCAAGTACTGCTGTATCACTAACTATGGCATAGCCTGCCTTTTGTACCCAATTTTCTACAAATGAACTTCCATCAGAGTACAGATTAAGGTCAGGGTCAGTTAAGGGGACTTCTAAGAGATCTTTTCGGGTGGCAAAAGTATGAGCTAAAATTTGTTGGCAGTCATACTCAATTGGCTCCTCACCCTCTGGGAGAAAAGTGTCAGGATTGAGGGCCACACACATGCATATTTGAAATACTGGTACTCAAGTAGTAGTGCCTGGTATTTAAGTAGTCCATTATCTGACAGCCACAGACTTCGTTTAGCATTTAATATACCATTTACATCATGAGTGGTCCAGAAAGTGAGATCTTTTCCTTGTATTATTTTAACAGCCTCTGACACTAAGATGGCTACTGCTGCAACCACCCATAAACGGTGAGGCCAGCCTTTGACTACTACATCAATTTCTTTACTTAGGTATGCCACTGGTTGTGGGGCTGTACCAGGAGTCTGAGTAAGAACTCCAAGAGCTATTCCTACTCTTTCAGTGACATATAAAGATAAATTTTGTCCTGGGGGATGCTCAGGGCTGGAGCTTGTACCAGGGTCTGCTTTAAAGTTTTGAAGGCTGTTTCCACCTCCAGTTCCCATTCTACTAGGTGGGTATTTGCCTTCTGATTCTCCTTTATCAGGGTATAGAGTGGCCTGGCCATTTCACTCTATCCAGGAATTCACAGTTGGCAAAAGTCAGTGATTCCAAGGAACCCCCCTCAACTTTTTCAACGTCTTAGGGTGAGGATAGGCCAGTATAAGATAAATACACTCTTTGCTGAGGACTCTAGTTCATTTGGCCAGGATTAGGCCTAGATACTTAACTTGTTGTAGACAGAGCTGGGCCTTTGTCCTAGATGTTTTGTGCCCTTGATTAGCTAGAAAGTTTAAGAGGTCTAGAGTAACCTGCTAACATGTGGCTTCCAAACTCATAGCCAGAAGTATGTCATCCACGTATTGAAAGGAACAGAGTGCCTGGACTTGAGAATAGGCCTAGGTCCCGGGCCAGTGCCTGCCCAAACAGATGAGGGCTATCTCTAAACCCTTGGGATAAGACTGTCCACATAAGCTGGGACATGTGCTCTGTATAATCCTCAAAGGCAAAGAGGAACTGGGAGTCAGAGTGCAGAAGAAGGCATCTTTGAGGTCCAGAACAGTGAACCATTCTGCTTTTTCTGGTATCTGAGAGAGCAGTGTATAGGGGTTGGGTACAGCTGGATATAAAGTAATTACTTCTTCATTGATGATTCTGAGGTCTTGCACTAGTCTCCACTGACCATTTGGTTTTTGTATTCCTAGGATTGGGGTGTTGCAATGACTGCTACATTTTCTTACTAAGCCTTGAGCTTTTAACTGTCTAAAAATATCTTGTAATCCTTTGTGAGCTTCAGGCCTTAAGGGATATTGACTTTGATAAGGAAAAGAGGTGGGGTCTTTTAGCCTGATTTTAACTGGATGGGCATTCTTTGCCCTTCTGAATTGTCCATCCAAGGACCAGACTTCAGAGTTGACTCATTCTTCAAGTAGGGGACAACAAAGGGGTAATTTGTTCCCCATATTCATGTAGATAATAGCCCCAGATTTGGCTAATATGTCCCTCCCTAATAAAGGTGTGGGACTTTCAGGCATAACAAGAAAGGCATGTGAAAAGAGCAAAGTGTCCCAATTGTAGCTGAGGAGGTGAGAGAAATGCCTGGTTACAAGCTATCCTAAGATTCCTCAGATAGTAACAGACTTTGCAGACAGTCGTCTGGGGCAGGTGATTAAAACTGAGAAGGCAGGGCCAGTGTCTAGGAGGGAGTCCACTTCCTGGCCCTCAATGTTCAAAGTTACCTGGGGCTCTTTGAGGGTGATGGCCTGAGCTGTCACTTGCCCTGGCACCCTCAATCCTGTTGCTGAATCACCTGACTGGGTGCTTCTGGCCCAGAGGGCCTTCATCCTCTGGGGCAGTGTGACTTCCAGCGATTACCTTGGCATCTTGGACATGGGTAAGGGGGCAGCAACTGGCCTACTCCTCTTTTGGTTCCCTCTGAGCTGCCAAGGTCTGCCTGTCTGAGGGCCATGACTAAGGCTGGAGACTTTCTCTTATATCTCTTTTCCCTTTTGGCATGTTCCTCTTGGTCCCTATTATAGAACACTGAGGTTGCCAAGTTCAATAATGCCTCCAAATTTTGTTCTGGGCCTAAGGCAGACTTTTGGAGTTTTTTCCTAATGTCAGTCACTGACTGGGTGATAAATTTATCCTTTATGATAAGTTGGCTTTCCATGGAATCCAGAGCTAAGGAGGTGTGCTTTCTTAGGGTCTCCTTTAACCTTTGTAGAAAAGTTGAGGGGTTTTCCTCTTTTCCTTGCACAACTGTGGATAGCATTGAGTAGTTCATAGGCTTTTTCCTAGTTTTCCTCAACTCTTCCAAAATGCAAATTAGCAAATGCCTGTGGCTCCAGTCTCCAGGATCTGAGTCAGTATCTCAGTGAGGGTTTACAGTAGGGACTGCCTTTTGCCCTGTGGGGAATTTTTCCCTCACCTTCTGGGCCATTTGATCATTTACCTGGCTAAGGTACCACAGATCCCAAATTGCCAGGTTGTTGTTAAAGCTTCTTGCTTTTCAGTAGGACATAATGTCTAATCAAGAAGTAAAATTATATCTCTCCATGTTAGATCAAAGGACTGCCTTAATCCTTGCAAGACATCTATATAGTTATCAGGATCATCTGAGAATTTCCCTAAGTTTGACTTTATTTGTTTTAAGTCTGAGAGTGTGAAGAGACACGTACAAGGAAGGGCCCAAATTCCTCTCCTACTGCTTGTAAGGGACATAGTTTGGGTGCCTGGCTTGGGGAGTTTACATTCTCTTTACCACTTCAGTGGGGCAGGATGGAGGAGAGTCAGTGGGGGAAGAGAGTGGGGCTGAGGGAAGAGGCTGTGAGTATGGAGGTAACTGTGGGCCTTTGTCATTTTGGCAAAGCTTGTAGGCTTGGCACAGGGCAGTATTGTCATGAAGGGCAAAGAAAGCCTGTACATAAGGGACTATACTCTATTTATCTTCCTGTTCACAGAAAAGATCTAGCTGTAGAAGGGTATTATAATTAATACTTCCCTCAGGGGGCCAAGTTTTTCCATTTTGTAAGAAATTCCGTGGCCAGGCAGTGGTATAGAAGAAAATTAGCTGCTTCTTTTGTAAGGTTTCAGGGTTGAATTTGTCCCAGTTATTCAGGATACATCTTAAGGGGGTGTCCAGTTTTGAAGGTATGGAGCCCATCTGTAATTTTACACACAGAGATGCCCACACCCCTGGTTAGTACTGGGACTCTTCTTCTCTTAGGGTGTCCCCCAAGGGTCAGGTCCTATTGTGCTCAAAGCTCATGGCTGCATTTCCTGAGCCCTCCGTCTACCGGATTTAACCATGCTTACCAGCAGGATGGAAACTTCCTTTGCCCCTGCCATGCACCCATTGACCACTAAATGGGGCACAAGGACTGTTGGATTTATTGTGGTCCTTCCTCCAACACATCCTACCTTTTCCAGGGTGACAAGGCCTGGGTCGGGGCACCACTGATGCTTGCATGCTAAAGCCCAATTTATGTGGGCCTGGTCATCAAAACTGTCCTTCAAGGATAAATCTCTGAATTAGCCACAGGAGGCTTAAGAAGCTTTAAGGGTGTGGTGGATGTCCTCTAGGCCAGGGCCGAGAGAACAGCTGCTGTACTCTAGCCTTCTGTCCCCACTTGCCATCAAAGTAGTAAGCCCCCCTTTCAAGGTGGTACTAGTATCACGTGTCCAAACTGACAGTATATTCACCCTTCCATTACCAATTATTGAATGGTTGAAACAACCATTCAACAACTCTAAGACTTTGCCTATGCACCACAGATTGTCCTTGAGTGGCCCCAGGTAGGTGAAAGTCTATCTGGGGAGCAATGGTGGAAGTGCCCTAAGGCTTCTACTATCCACATGAAAATTACAGACCTGTCTTTAAATTGTCCTGATGTGGGTGACCATACACTATGATGGGGGACTGGCCTTTCAAAGTGGCCATCAAATGGTGACACCTGCCTAAATCCCAGAGGGCAACATGAACAGAGGTCTTCTGGGCACCACCCCAAGAATTTAAGACTTCTAAATAGGGAATCTTGATCCTGCCTAGCAGGAATAATCTACTTGTGAGATGAGGAAAGAAGTTTAGCCATTGGACATAAGGACCCAGGAGGCAGGAGTCAGAAGATGTCTCATGCTCAGTAACCTCTGCAGGGGTAGACTCTGGTGGGACCATGGTCTCAACCAGGGTATCTGGAGACTAAGATGTTCACTGAGCACTCCCAGTTGTACTTTGGGACCACCATGGAAAGCAAAACTGGGAACAAATTCTCCCAACCCCAAAGAGTCGTGGGTTGTTAGAGAGCCCTTTTCCAGACAGCCTGACATCCGTGTCTTTAGTCCAGTGGCCATGCTAATTGCCTCTAAGTGGCCAACTGGTTTTTATCCTCCTAATTCTAATGAAGGATACAACAGAATAGCAAGAGAAGTAGGTCCAATCATACCCACCACCTGAAGATCTAGGTGCTTTTCCTGGAGCCTCCTGGCTGGCTCACCGAAATGTCACAGCTAAGGTTGTTGCCTAGCCATGCCAAAGAATTGGTGTGGTGGCTGAACCTGGGCAAGTGACAGTGACATGGCCCGATGGAGAGAAAAAGCTGTACGTTTTGTTGAGCAGAGTGAAAGTACAAAGCTTCCACAGCATGGAAGGGGTCCCAAATGTGTAGCCAGAATTAGAGTATATGAATGCCTTTTAAACTCCATAAGGTGGAAAATATATGCAACTTAGGTTTTATCTACTTTATGACCTTGCCACAGCATGGCAAAGGAGACAGGATTTTACAGGATTTTACAAGTATGTTTACAAGGAATTGGAATTGAGAGCATAGATAAGGTCTGCTGGTCACAGAAAAGTGGACAGCTAACATTCCTTTTACTTTAGTTTTGGGAGAGGGGGAAGGCAGAGAGGGAGAGAGGACACAGGAAAACTTACAGCAAAATTGTTCCTGTTTATAGCTTTCTTGGGGAAGAAAACACATGCACAAACCCTGGTGTTAGGAATAGTTTAAGCATGTATCTTCAATACTATCCATCCAGGATGGAAATAATTCCTAATGCAGGAAATCAGTGAGTTTCACAGCTTTCTGAGCCCCTACTCAACCCAGGAAACCTAGCTAGCTTCTCCAGTCAATATTGCAAGTTATTACATTAAAAACGTAATTATCTGAACAAAGCTTTATGAATGACAGTGCTTAACAAGGTGGCAGTGAAAAAGTGAAGATAAAGAAGACAGGGTTTCAAGAACTGTATACCTACTTTGCAGCCATGTCAATAAACCAGTTGTGATCAGAATGACAATTCAGAGAAAGAGGAGTATTCTGTTTAAATTGTCTCTGAGCTTGAGGAATAAGAAGTATAAAACATAGGAGAGACTGATTGCATGGAAATATAGTGGAAACAAATTGTGGATGAGAGTTTGCATCCACAGAAGCTAGTGATGGGATGGGAATTCAAGGAACTCCTAGTGAAATGCTCAAACATTTTCAGGGACATAAGAGAAAATTCCTGGGAAGTTTACAGAATTGGAAAAAGCACAGGCAGTACAGTCTCATTGTGAAAATAATTGCAGCTAAGTTATAATGGATGTTTAGACTATATCACATTTGGCACCAGCTATTTATGCTCATTTCATAATTTATCAGTGCATCAGTTGTACCAGGCAGATAATAATATTCAGCTGCTTTCCCAGAGTCTGAAATCATCTGGACACATTCCAAGGGTGACAGATGGCAGACTTGCTAGGGGACAACTGTCTTCTTCCCTCTCCCATAGAAACCTTTCAAATTCTAGCACGTGTAAAAGAGGAAGCCATTTCCTCAAAGCACCATTTTTTCTTTGCTTATTTCCCCTACCAAACTTCTTCCTTTGATTTTAAGTCCAACTGCTGTCCTTTCAAAGAATCAAAATCAGCAGCAATGCCATTACTTAACAGCAAAAGTTACTCAAATTCTGAATTAATAAGTGCCATTTGGAAATTTAGCTGCAGAAACTCAAAAAATGAAACTAGAGAAACCCATAACATAATAGGGGATTTGACAAACTTCTCTAGGGAACTGATAAAATAACTAGACAAAAAATCAGTAGAAGGTTATAAATATTTAAAATTGGAATACATGATTAGTAAACTAGTCTTGTAATCTATAAAACCTTACATCCACAGTGTAAAATACACATTCTTTAGAACATGTGAAATAATAACTGTGGAAGGAAAATATCTGGGGGCTCCAAAATCACTAATCTAAATGGAAAAGTCAAGCTGGGAACTGCTTAGGGCAAATCTGCCTCCCCTTCTATTCAAAGTCTTCCCTCTGTTTACTGAGATAAATGCATATCTGATTTTCTCCTTTAAAGAGGCTAATCGGAAACTCAAAAGAATGCAACCATTTATCACCTATCTACTTCCAACCTAGAAGACCCCTCCCGACTTGAACCCTTCTAGGCTGAACCAATGTTTATCTTACATATATGTTGATTGATGTCTCCCATCTCCTTACAGTGTGTAAAACCAAACTGTACTCTGACCAACTTGGGCATATGTCCATGTGTCCATATAGAAGACCACATGAACAGGCTTCGTGTGAGCAACAAGGCTGTTTATTCAGTTGGGTGCAAGTGGGCTGAGTCTGAAAAGAAAGTCAGAGAAGGGAGATAGGAGAGGAGAAGCTTTATAGGGCTTGGGTAGGCAGTGGAAAGTTAGAGTTAAAGGTGGTTGTCTGTTTTCAGTAGGGGAGGGGGTCACATGGTTCCTGGTGGAGAGATGATGAGACTCATTGTCCAGGAGAAGAATGTCACAGGATCAATTGATCAGTTTGGGCAAGGCAGAAACAAGTCATAATGGTGGAATGTCATAAGTTGGTGGAATGTCATGAGGTCGGTCAATCAGTTAGGGCATGTTAGAATCTTGCTCAAGATTCTACTTCGGGATGGGGCCACCGCCAGAGACCACCCGACACGGAGATCACAGCAAAGAGCACACTTTATTACTAGCGCGCTAGGGTCTCCAGCACAAGAGGCCGAGAGACCCCGAACGGCTGTTTTCACACAGTTTATATAGGCAAAAACCACACATCAAAACAAGGGAGGGGTTACACAGCAATTAGGGGGAGGTTACAAATTCAAACAAGGGGAGGATACACACATTTGATTGGGTCACATATTAAGGCGCGAGGACTGGGAGTAACTGATTGGTTCTTAATTATGGCCTGAGCCAGCTGTCTCACTCTGGTTGGTCAGGGGGCTTACAGGTGGCGGGCAGTATTTCCTGGAAATGTTTTTCTGTTTTTAGTTCCCGGAACAGGGGAGGGGGACCGGGGCTCCCTGCCCTGCCCTGGGCTTCTGGTGCCCTTGATAGCCATCGACACACCCTGACTCCTGACCATCAGGTGTTTTTCAAGTGGCCATCTGGTGTTTTTCTCTAAGAGACTAGCTGGTGTTTTTCCTTAAGAGACTGTCTAGCGTTTTTCTCTAGGGTCTCTCATTCCCTCCTCTTTTTGTGACTTAGAGGCTCAATCTTGAGTCTCTTCGTCAGTTTTGATGGCCTGGTACCGCTGAGCCAGGACCATAGCCTGCACTATGTTTAACTTACTCTGAATAAAAGCCATCAAGCGGTTAAAAATGCAAGGTCCAAAAGTTAAAATGACTAGAAGCAAGATTAGGGGTCCTAAGATAGTGGAAATGAGAGTGCTAAACCAGGGGGATTGGTTATACCAAGATTCAAACCAGCTTTGTTGGGATTCTCTTTCTTTTTGTCTATCATCTAGTCTGTTTCTAAGTTTTGCCATAGAGTCTTTAACTACTCCTGAATGATCAGCATAAAAGCAACACTGCACAAAGGCCGCCCTCTTTCAGAAAAATTATGTCCAGTCCCTGTCGATTTTGGAGTACTACTTCAGACAGGGAGGTTAAAGATTCTTCAAGTTTGGTAATGGAGTGTTCTATGGCCCTGAGGTCTTCATCTACAGCTGCCCTGAGTTGTTGCATTTGATAACTGCCGGGCACTAATGCTGCGGTGCCTGTCCCGACCCCAGCCGCTACTCCTAATCCTAACATAACAGCTAGGGTGAGGGAAACAGGCTCTCTCTTTATTCTAGCAGTTAGGTATTTTTGCTGAAACTGGGACTCAAAAGACTCTCCAGTTTGATAATAAACTCGGGGCACAATTTGGACTAATATACAATAGTCCTCACTGTCCTTGAAGACAGCTGCGGACACACAAGGGGTGAGCCCAGTCTTGCAAGCCCACCAGTCTGGCCCAGAGGGTATTAGATAGTGACTAGTTCTGGGCACTGCCAGGGTTCTATTACAAAGATGCTGATGACTAGGGGGCACCCGGCCTATACAAGTTCCCGACCCTGACACTTCTGCTAGGGTAAGTTTCTTATGCTGGTCCCATGCACACCCAGAATGGCTAGTGGAGTTAGTAAGATTACCAATAGAGGCAATACCTTCATAGTAAGGGGGGCTCGCGGCCAGGCAGAGCCAACAGGAGGTGGTGAATTCGGGCTTTGTCTGGTTCAGGGCGAGGTAGGCGCCTTTGATGAGGTTGAAGAGCCTATTGGTTACTTCCGGGTCGGGAGGCCGGCGGGTGGTCCCCGGGAGCGCCGACGGGGCCCTCGGGAGCGCCGAGGGGGAGGAGTTGGTCGACGAAGGGGACAGGGAGGAGTTGGATGACAGAGTGGAGTTGGACGACGAAGGAGACGGGGTAGGGGCCGGGGAAGTGGTGGTAGTGGTGGTTGGGACTTTTTGCCGACTCCCTGACTGAGGAGGTGCTCTCCCTGTTAGAACCGGGTTTGGCCCTACCGGGACTGAGGCTGAGACCGGGTTAACTAATAGCCTAATTTGGATAGGGAGCCCAGATGCTGGAGTTTGGTATAAATTTAGGCCCCAAATTAGTCCAGTTGTCCAGCGGGGGTCAGTTTTTGCGGCCTCCTCAAATTTGACACGGATTAAGTTACAAGTGGCCGAATACCTGGTCCTAGTACAGGGCTGGACATAGGACATGGTCACATACCAGGGTTGGGTTTCCCATTTCCGTTCTCCATCATTAGTAGTTACACATGACCAACTTGCACAGTATAGGGACATTATTTCACCACAGGTCTTTTTCATAGGCCCCGTCCGGAATCCAGGGCAGGCATAAAACCCGTTTCTACTTAGGGAGACTCTCCTTGCTCGTTTTCTCCACTCGCCATCCTCCATTTCATCTATCATGGCTATTTTGTCAAGATTAAAGTACAAGTCAGGGAACCAGGTATTTAAAGGGGCTACATGTGAAGTCTCGTTGAGGACTTCATGGGTTTCAAAGTTAGTTATTTGCCAAGTCAAGCGATAGGGCTGGTGGGGGTTACTGCTGCTGGTAACACAGGGAAGCAAAAGCAAAAGGGCTAACAGTAGGTGGGAGGTTAGGCACGAGAGAGTCTTATCTTGAGGGGGTCGTCGGAGCGGCGAAGTTTCCATTTCTCAGGCGATGCTGATCCTGACGCCTTCGGAGCAGCTTTCACGTGGGATGCGTGGATCCAGGCGGCGACCCCATCAACTTTCACAGCAGTGGGTGTGGTGAGAAGAACGATGTATGGTCCCTTCCACCGGGGTTCTAGTCCTTGGGAGCGGTGTCGTCTGACATAGACGGAGTCTCCCACTTGGAACGGGTGACTGGTGTGTGGGTGGCCCGGCTGGTAAAGTTCTGCCAAAGGAGCCCAAATTTGGGCTTGCACTGCCTGTAGTCCTTTTAGCCGAGCCTGCAAGTCAGTCTCAGGGTTAGAGGGGGAGAAAGAATCAAGCAAGGTTGACAAGGGAGGTGGTCCTCCGTAGAGGATTTCATAAGGGGTGAGCCCAAAGCGATTAGGCGTGTTTCGGGCCCTTAAGAGAGCTAAGGATAGGAGGCATCTCCAATCTTTTAAGCCAGTCTCTAAGGTCAATTTTGTCAAGGTCTCTTTAATAGTTCTATCCATCCGTTCTACCTGCCCTGAACTCTGGGGCCTGTATGCACAATGAAGTTTCCAATTAATCCCCAGTATCCTGGCAAGTCCCTGACTTACCTGGGAGACGAAGGCTGGCCCATTGTCTGACCCGATTACCTTGGGAAGTCCAAATCTGGGGAAAATTTCTTCTAATATCTTCTTGGCCACTATGTGGGCCGTTTCTTGACGGGTGGGGTAGGCTTCTACCCATCCTGAAAATGTATCTACAAACACTAATAAATACTTATATCCAGCATGGTGAGGCTTTATTTCAGTAAAGTCTACTTCCCAATAGGTCCCAGGGCGGTTGCCCCGTGCCCTTGTCCCCGCTGGGACTCGCGTAGCCCCGGCGTTTACTTGTTGGCAGGCCTTGCAAGCGAGCGTTACTTGCTCCAGGAGGGCGCCGACCCTGGGGATTAGGAAGTCAGTCTTTTCAATGAGCAGTTTTAGCTTCTTACTACTTAAATGTGTCCAAGAGTGCATCTGCTGCAGCATGGCCTTGGCCTCTTTTTGTGGGAGGACTGTCTTCCCGTCTTTTCCCCAATTTTTAGTCTCTGGGTTTTCTGTGGCTCCTAAGGCTACTGCTTCTTCCCGGTCCTCTGGTGTATAGATATAGCTTGTGGAAGGGGGTACCTGGTCAGCCTCTTTGGTTCTTGAAACTAAAGTCAATGTCTCTACTCTAGCGGCCTGCTTGGCCGCCTGGTCAGCTTGCCTGTTACCCTGGGCGACAGGGTCTTGCCCTTTTTGATGTCCAGGACAATGGATTATGGCCACCTTCTTAGGGAGGAAAAGGGCCTTTAATAAGGCGATTATTTCGGCCTTATTCTTGATTTCCTTTCCTTCTGATGTCAGGAGACCTCGTCTCTCGTAAATGCTCCCATGGGTGTGGGCTGTGGCAAAGGCATACCGACTGTCTGTGTAGATGTTAGCCTTTTTCCCCTGTGATAGCTCTAAGGCCTTTGTCAAAGCTATCAGTTCAGCCTTTTGAGCAGACGTGCCGGGAGGCAGTGCTTGCGCCCATACTGTGGCATGTCCATCCACTACCACCGCCCCCGCCCTCCGGGTACCTGCGTCCATGAAGCTGCTACCGTCTGTGTACCAAGTGTGGTCCGCGTCTGGGAGTTCGTAGTCCTGGAGGTCTTCTCGAGTTCCGTGGGTCTCCGCTAGCACTTGCCGGCAGTCGTGGGAGCTCAGCAGGACCTCCGGTACAGGTAGCAAGGTGGCAGGATTCAGAGTGACTGGAGGGCCAAAGCTGACACGGTCCATGTCTAGTAGGAGGGCTTGGTAGTGGGTTAGGCGGGCGTTGGTGATCCAACGGTCCGGGGGCTGCCGCACTATGGCCTCCAAGGCATGCGGGGTAATGACAGTCAGTGGTTGCCCAAGGGTTAACTTAGCAGAGTCTTTGACTAGCATAGCGGTGGCTGCCATGATGCGGAGGCAAGGAGGCCATCCAGCCGCCACAGGGTCCAGTTTCTTAGATAAGTAGGCTACCGGTCTCTTCCAGGGCCCCAGTTTTTGAGTCAAGACTCCTTTGGCTATCCCCCGCCTCTCGTCTACATAGAGGGTGAAAGGCTTGGATGTGTCAGGTAGCCCGAGGGCTGGGGCAGAGAGGAGCGCCTTCTTTAAAGCCTCGAAGGCCTGCTGGTGTTCTTCCGACCAGGTAAAGGGGTTGCTCCCTTTAGTGAGGGCATAAAGAGGGGCTGCCAACTCAGCAAAACCAGGTATCCACAGGCGGCAGAACCCAGCAGTCCCTAGGAACTCACGCACCTCCTTGGGACTCCGGGGCAGTGGAATGCTGGCTACAGTCTCTATTCGCCCAGGGGTGAGCCACCTCTTTCCTTCACTTAGGATGTACCCCAGGTAGGTTACCTTAGTCTGGCAGATTTGTGCTTTCTTGGCAGATGCTCGGTATCCTTTCTCTCCGAGCTCCTGGAGCAGGTGTCTGGTGCCCTGCAGGCAGGCTTCCTTGGTGGGGGCGGCCAGGAGGAGGTCGTCTACATACTGGAGCAGAGTTAAATCTGGGTGCTGGGTGCGAAAATTAGTCAAGTCTCGGTGAAGAGCCTCATCAAAGAGGGTAGGAGAGTTCTTGAACCCTTGGGGAAGCCGAGTCCAAGTTAATTGGCCCGAGATCCCCTTCTCTGGGTCTCTCCATTCAAAGGCAAAGAGTCCCTGGCTTTGGGGAGCCAGGGGCAAGCAAAAGAATGCATCTTTCAGGTCTAGCACCGTATACCAGTTGTGATCTGGCCTTAAGGTACGGAGCAGGTTGTAAGGGTTGGGGACTGTGGAATGTATGTCCATGGGTCTCTTATTAATTTCTCTCAAGTCCTGGACGGGCCTATAATCTTGGGTACCAGGTTTCTTTACCGGGAGGAGCGGCGTGTTCCAAGGTGAGCGGCATGGCCGCAAGACTCCTAATTCCAGAAATTTATCAATATGCTGCCGGATGCCCATACGGGCTTCTTGGCTCATGGGGTATTGCTTAATGGACACTGGCACTGCAGTGGGTTTGAGGTCAACTATAATCGGAGCTTGAAATTTAGCCAGTCCAAGTCCCCCTGTCTCTGCCCAAGCCTGGGGAAATTCTTGCAGCCAATTATCAGAAGGGCTGGTGGGGATAGGAGTCTCAAAAAGCCGGTACTCATCTTGCAAGGAAACGGTCAGAATTTGGATAGGCTGACCATCCTCACCCAGTACCTGGGCCCCTCTCTCTGAGAAATGTATCTGGGCTCCGAGCTTGGTCAACAGATCCTGCCCCAGAAGGGGATATGGGCATTCAGGTACTACTAAGAAAGAATGAGTCACCATACCTTTTCCAAGGTTTACTGTTCGGTGGGTCATCCACTTGTGCAGCTTTCCTCCTGTTGCTCCTTGGACCCAAGAGGTGCGGGATGAAAGAGGCCCGGTGTCTACTAGAAAGGTGGTGGGGCGCCCCCCTGTAGAAAGGGTTAGCCGGGGCTCGGTGGGGGGGGGGGGGCTTTGGAGCCCTGACGCCCCTAATCACTGTCCTCTCCCAGGGTCAGGACAGGAGTGGGCTTCTTCCGGTCCTTAGGACGTTTAGGACATTCCTTGACCCAATGTCCTCGTTCCTTGCAATAGGCACATTGGTCTTTATCCACCTTCGGGCGCCTTCGTTCTCCCCCCTCTCTCCCTGGCCCTGGCCCTTTCCCTGTCACTACTGCTGCCAGGATTTTAGTCAAATGCCTGTCTCTCTTACGATCTCGTCGATCTTCCCGCTCCTCCTGTTCCTTTGCTAGCCTAGCTTCTTTCTCCTCAATAGTCTCTCTTTTATTATAAACTTTTTCTGCCTCTCTAACTAGTTCTTGCAGCCCATAGGTCTGGATCCCGTCCAATCTTTGGAGCTTACTCTTTATGTCTAGTGCTGCCTGATCTATGAATGACATTGCCACGGTGGCCTTGTGCTCTGGAGCCTCGGGGTTAAATGGAGTGTACATCCGGAACCCCTCTAAGAGCCTTTCCATGAAGGCCGCCATGCTTTCATTCTTTCCCTGAGTAATAGTTCTTACCTTAGCCAAATTGGTGGGGCGCTTTCCGGCCCCTTTGAGACCTGCCAACAGAGCCTGGCGATAGATTCGGAGACTCTCCCTACCTGTTGCAGTTTCATAGTCCCAGTCCGGGCGGGTGAGGGGAAATCCCTCATCTATCTCATTAGGGAGTTGGGTCGGGAATCCTCCTGGCCCCAGCACATTTTTGCGGGCCTCGAGGAGGACTCACTGTCTCTCTTCTGTGGTCAGAAGAACCTGTAAGAGCTGTTGGCAGTCATCCCAGGTGGGTTGGTGAGTGAGGAGAATGGACTCTATCAGAGAGGTCAGAGCCTGCGGGTCTTGGGAGAAAGGGGGGTTATGGGTCTTCCAATTGTAGAGATCTGAGGCCGAAAAGGGCCAATACTGGACCGTGCGGTTCACGGTGCGGAGGCGAAAGAGAGAAGACTGCCAGGTGGGCTGGTCACCGGAGTCCTTGGCCCGCCGTAAGCGGAGGCGGGGTGTCTGAGGCGGGGTCTGAGGGGTGAGTTCAGGTGGAGCCGGAGAAAGGGATGGGTACAGAGAGGGGGTGGAAGAAGAGGAGGTCGGCGCCGAAGAAGGGGAGGTTGGAGAAAGAGTAGGAGCCGAAGGGGTGGAAGAAGGGGCAGGGGACAACATGGGGGCTGAGGGTGTGGAGTAGGGAGGGGGGTTGAGGAGAGGGTTGTGAGGCGGAGGAGGGAGAGGGTCTAGAAGGAGGAGGTCCCTCTGACCCTCATCCGGGAGAACAGGTTTCAGGGGGACCGAGGTCAGGTTTCGGGGGGCTTTCAAGGCGAGGAAGGTCGACTGGGAAGGAGGAGCTGAGGAGATGAAGGGCTTCACCCAAGAGGGTGGATCCCGAACCAGGTCTACGGAGGTGATGATATAGGCCACCTGGTCAGGGCGGCCTCGTGGCCCTGGATCCATCACTTTTGCCTTAACCTGTAAGATAATTGAGAGGTCAAAAGTTCCATCCTGGGGCCACCCTACACCGAGGATGGGCCATTCGGAAGAGCAAAAGGTTTTCCATCGCCCTTTGCGAATTTCAACAGGAAGATTGTGGGCTCGAGCCTTTACGTCAGGAAAGTGAGTCAGAGTCAGAGAGAGAGGAGTCGTCAGTGTCTGTCCCATAGTCAAGCCCAAGTCAATTTCTAACACACAGACAAACAGGACAACAGCAAAAACAGTGACTGCACACACACACAGAAGCCGCGCGGCGAGAGAACGGCGCCACAATTCCACGAAGGATTCAGATGGCCGGGAGAACCGGCCTACAGAGGTGAGGAGACTGACGGTATCGTCAGTTCTCCTCCAGACAACCGCCAGAGCGGTTCGGATGGCCGGGAGAACCGGCCTACAGATGGCAGGAAAAACCCGCCTACAGAGGTGAGGAGACCGACGGGATCGTCAGTTTTCCTCCAGACTACCACCAGGGCGTCCCCCGGGGCGTAAGTGGGAAGGTGCCGGGCATGTCTACCCCGCTTCCACACTTATACAGACTGAGCACCAGTACTCTTCAGATGGCAGGAAGAACCCGCCTGCAGATTTAGCCGGCTACAAAAATACACAAGTCAAGCAGACAAACAGAACAAAACGAAAGTACCTGCGCAGGAGGTTTGGACGTCCGTCGTTGGCCCGGGCCGAGCGGGTCTTCGCCATGCGGGTCGTGGGGGTGTCGTCAGGCGGTGACCAATCCCGGACGAGCCCCGAAATGTTAGAATCTTGCTCAAGATTCTACTTCGGGATGGGGCCGCCGCCAGAGACCACCCGACACGGAGATCACAGCAAAGAGCACACTTTATTACTAGCGCGCTAGGGTCTCCAGCACAAGAGGCCGAGAGACCCCGAACGGCTGTTTTCACACAGTTTATATAGGCAAAAACCACACATCAAAACAAGGGAGGGGTTACACAGCAATTAGCGGGAGGTTACAAATTCAAACAAGGGGAGGATACACACATTTGATTGGGTCACATATTAAGGCGCGAGGATTGGGAGTAACTGATTGGTTCTTAATTATGGCCTGAGCCAGCTGTCTCACTCTGGTTGGTCAGGGGGCTTACAGGTGGCGGGCAGTATTTCCTGGAAATGTTTTTCTGTTTTTAGTTCCCGGAACAGGGGAGGGGGACCGGGGCTCCCTGCCCTGCCCTGGGCTTCTGGTGCCCTTGATAGCCATTGACACACCCTGACTCCTGACCATCAGGTGTTTTTCAAGTGGCCATCTGGTGTTTTTCTCTAAGAGACTAGCTGGTGTTTTTCCTTAAGAGACTGTCTAGCGTTTTTCTCTAGGGTCTCTCAGGCAGGAGCTGGCTGTTTCACCTCTCTTGTGGTTTTTCAGCTGCTCCAGACTTCTTGGCTCCTGCAGGCCATCTAGATGTATATGTGAAGGTCACAGAGGCTATAATGGCTGAGCTTTGGCTCAGAGACCTGACAAGACCGCCAAACAGACCACATCCTGGGCTGTAAAGCAAAGTTCAATAACTTCAACAACTCTTTTTCTCTGAACACAAAGTTTCACCACTAGAAAAAACCCTAAAATGTTTGAAATTAAGAAAGAACGTTCTAAGTAGTTCCTTTACCAACTGAAAATAAAAATGGAAATTAGAAAATACTCAAAAATAACAAGGAAACTTTCATATGACACCTGGCAATTTTTTGGAGGCCATGAAAAATGGTGCTAAGCAAATTTAATTATTTTAAGTAAATGTGGCCCTACAACAACATAAAGATTAGGGACACGGATCCCCACTGACAATCAACAGTCTGCATTTAATTTCTGACTGCCCTGGAACTCTACTCTTAATAGCGTACTTTTGACCAGAAGCCTTATTGATAATACAAACAGCCAATAAACACATATTTTGTATGATCTATGCATTACATACTGCTATACTGTATTCTTACGATAAAGTAAGCTACAGAACAGAAAATGGTATTAAGAAAATCGTAAGGAAGAGAAAATATATTTAGTATTTATTAAGTGGAAGTGGATCATCATAAAGGTCTTCATCTTCATTGTTTTCACATTGAGTAGGCTGAGGAAGAGGAAGATTAGGAAGAGAAAAAGGAGAAGAGGTTGTTCTTGCTGTCTCAGGGGTGTCAGAAGTAGAAGAAAATTCATGCATGTGTGAACTCATGTGGTTCAAACCGATGCTTTTCAAGGGTGAACTTAGTCATGTAAAATTGAGTTTGGAAAATAAGTTTGTAGCAGAGGGATTAAAAAATGAGTCTTTCTGATATGTAGATGACATTCAATGGCATCCCACTGTATGAAAGGAGTGAATGTCAGTAAAAGACTGAGTCAGAATTTAACAATATCAGGGAAAAGCAAAGGAAATGGCAAACTGAGAATTAGCAATGGGTATAGTAGGAAAAGAAACACACACACAAGCAAGGCAGTGCATTGTCCTAAAGACCAGTATGCAGAAGTGACAAGTCATTTCAAGATAGAGACTGTGAATTGAAAATAGAATTCAACACTCTGACGTTATCAGTGACCTTTACATAACTTCTCAGAAAGGTAGTAGAAAATTTTGAATGGACATTATTAAAAGAGAATGGCAGGTGGAAAAAACAGGGGCATGGTGAGGAGACACAGCTATCATGGAGGAATTTTGCTGATATAGGAGCACAAAGAAAGGAGTGGGGTTGGTGCCACTATCTGACTGATAAAATGAGATTGTCTTAGCTCACTCAGGCTGTTTTAACAGAATACGTTAGACTGGATAATTTGGAAACAACAGAAATTTATTTCTTACAGTTCTGGGGCCTGAGACGTCCAAGATGAAGACATGGCAGATTCAGTGACAACTTGCTTTCTGCCCCTCTTACTGTGTCCTCTCTTGGTGGAAGAGGCAAGGGAGCTCTATGAGGTGCCTTCTATAAGGATACTAATCCCATTCATGAGGATTCACCCTCATGATCTCATCACCACATGAAGCCCCCACCTCCAAATACCATTGTAATATGGTGTGGCTGTGTCCCTTCCCAAATCTCACCTTGAATGATAATGATCCCCACATGTTAAGGGCAGGACCAAGTGGAGATAACTGAATCATGGCAGTAGGTATTCCCCATGCTGTTCTTGTGATAGTGAATAAGTCTCATGAGAACTGATGGTTTTATAAAGGGGAGATCCCCTGCAGAAACTCTTTTTCCTGCCACCATATAAGATGTGCCTTTCTTCATGATTGTGAGCCTTAACCCGCAATCATGTGGAACTGTGATTCAGTTAAAGCTCTTTCCTTTGTAAATTGCCTTGTCTTGGGTATTAGCAGCATAAGAAGGGACTAATACACATTGCATTGAGGTTTATGATTTCACCATAAACATTTCAGAAGACACAAAAATTCTTACCATAGCAAAGATCAAGATAATTTATTTTACAGTTATAGAAAATATGACAAATGTATGTGTTTGTTGGATGGAAAGGTTTCACTAGGGCAAGAGCTAAGTAGCTGTATCCTTGAAAGGAAAAGAGAAGAGAGAATCTATTGCACAGATAAAGGGATTAGGTTTAGAGGAAAACATGTACCACTCACCCACATTAAGAAACTACAGGGAAGAGTGTGTAGGTTGAGATGTTGGTAGCTTGATGCATGTGCAGGTGGAAGCCCATGGAAGCTTGTATCTCATCCCTTCCCTACTCTTGATGAAAGAGAACTTAATCTCCTGATTAGCAGAGAAAAGTGTTGGAATTCCAGGAAAAGAAACTATAAAACATCTCTCAGAAGGAGTTAAAGTATTCATAGACTGGGAAAGTATAGCAACAGCTCCTGGAATCCCAACTTGGAGCTAACTAATCACAAATATAAAGTCTGAGCAGCTGGTATGCTTATTTGTGTGCACAGATGAAGGCCAATGGAGTGTAGGCGGAGTTTTATTTAGCCAGAATTGTGGTTACGACCCAGTATAAAAGAAAGCAAGAACGAAGCAAGAGATTCAGGGAATCCCCGTGGGAGTGATTGTGAGGTTTGGCAATGTGATTTCAGTGGGGAAATAGGAAAAAGAAAAGAAGATGCATTTCAGTAAAATGCAGTGGTGTGCTGCAAATACTTGAGTTATTAGAAAGGGGAAGTTGTGCTATTAAGATTATAGAGGAGTGGTACTTATTGGAACTTATAACACGTAAGAAATTACGTAAAATATAGAAAAATATATTGGAGGTAAGATTTTAGAGAATTTGAGAGGTGAGTGTGTTGAAAAATTACATGTATATATCCTAATATCAAGAATTAGGGCTTGGTGAAGTGGTTCACACCTGTAATCACAAGACTTTAGAAGGCTGAGGTGGTAGGATCACTTGTGGCCAGGAGTTTGAGAACATCCTGGGTAACATAGTAGACCCAGTTTCTACAAAATAATTAAAATAATTAGCTGGGCATCATGGTGCATGCCTGTATTCCCAGCTATTCCAGAGGTTGAGTCAGGATGATCACTTGCCCTCAGGAGTTCCAGGCTGTAGTGAGCCATAATTGCACCACTGTACTCCAGCCTGGGCCGTAGAATTAGATCCTGTCTCAAAAGAAAACAAAAAAGAATAACCTCACTAGGAGATGATGAAAATTAAGAAGGAGGAACAATGTTGAGAAATAATTGGGACTAAGTTGGGTGTCAGTATAGGAGGTTGATATAATTTGATATCATAAGATCATAAAACGATGAAATTGATAAAATCAGATGCCATGACATCCGAAGCTGGGTGGTTTAAGAAGCCAGAGGACAAATGATCTGAAGGTGGAAATTTGAACGAGGCAAACATGGAAGCTAATTCCAGCATTAAGAGTCCAAGGCTTTAAGGCATTTCTTCTTATGACCCCTCCACTTAACCCAGAATCTTAAATAACTGCAGGGGTGGTGATGTCCTTGAGGGAGGGTTTTAGAAGCAGTAGTAACAAGATCACCATAATTCCATGAAGCAATAAGAAAATTTCAGAGGTTGTATACAGGAAGGAGATGAATCATCAGATGGGTTCCATGGATTATTGGAGTCCAGGAGGTGAAGCGTGATGACCTGTAAGCTACTGCTATTTTATGACTGATAAACACAGAGAAATGTAATGCCAGGCCACAGTGGGAGCCAGGACATGAGTGCCGCAGGTTAGGGCTGTCTGCATTTCAAAAGTTTTCTTGTTACCCCTGGCAATGGAGCCTGGAAGAGGAGGTAAAGTATTATCATGTCCCAGAGCCTCACTTTTGGGTAGTTATGTGGCTCTGGATTCTCTGAAATATCTAAAATCACTCTTATCTACACAACTGTATAAGTATTTAAGCGTTAGACCTAAAACCATAAACACCCTAGAAGAAAACCTAGGCATTACCATTCAGGACATAGGCATGGGGAAGGACTTCATGTCTAAAACAACAAAAGCAATGGCAACAAAAGCCAAAATTGACAAATGGGATCTAATTAAACTAAAGAGCTTCTGCACAGCAAAAAAAAAAAAAAAAAAAAAAAAAAAAAAAAAAAAAAAAACTAACATCAGAGTGAACAAGCAACCTACAAAACGGGAGAAAATTTTCACAACCTACTCATCTGACAAAGGGCTAATATCCAGAATCTACAATGAACTCAAAGAAATTTACAAGAAAAAAACCAACAACCCCATCAAAAAGTGGGCAAAGGACATGAACAGACACTTCTCAAAAGAAGACATTGATGCAGCCAAAAAACGTATGAAAAAATGCTCACCATCACTTGCCATCAGAGAAATGCAAATCAAAACCACAATGAGATACCATCTCACACCATTTAGAATGGTGATCATTAAAAAGTCAGCAAACAACAGGTGCTGGAGAGGATGTGGAGAAATAGGAACGCTTTTACACTGTTGGCGGGACTGTAAACTAGTTCAAACATTGTGGAAGTCAGTGTGGCGATTCCTCAGGGATCTAGAATTAGAAATACCATTTGACCCAGCCATCCCATTACTGGGTATATACCCAAAGGACTATAAATCATGCTGCTATAAAGACACATGCACACGTATGTTTATTGTGGCACTATTCACAATAGCAAAGACTTGGAACCAACCCAAATGTCCAACAATGATGGACTGGATTAAGAAAATGTGGCACATATACACCATGGAATACTATGCAGCCATAAAAAATGATGAGTTCATGTCCTTTGTAGGGACATGGATGAAATTGGAAATCATCATTCTCAGTAAACTATCGCCAGAACAAAAAACCAAACACCGCATATTCTCACTTATAGGTGGGAATTGAACAGTGAGAACACATGGACACAGGAAGGGGAACATCACACTCTGGGGACTGTTGTGGGGTGGGGGGAGGGGGGAGGGATAGCATTAGGAGATATACCTAATGCTAAATGACGAGTAAATGGGTGCAGCACACCAGCATGGCACATGTATACATATGTAACTAACCTGCACATTGTGCACATGTACCCTAAAACTTAAAGTATAATAATAAAAAAATCTATGATGGCATTTAGGAATTGCCTGGATACACTAGAAACGAAACCCAGGCAAAACCAACCAACAATCCTCAGTATGCATTTATTAAATCAATGCTATAAAATCATCTTACGTTGTTAACATTTACAAAGTCCCCTGGAGGTTTTCTTCAGTGACTTAATCAGCTTGTGTCTTCAACACCTTCCTATATCCCTTATTCATTATAGATCCTTCCTATATAGATGGTCTATGGGAACTGGCTGATTATTTTTAACATAGCACACATCGAAATAGTTTTCCACTTTTTTACCTTGGAATTCAATAATTTTTAACAAAAGACACTGGTATTGTTTTCTTTCCATGAGTCAGAAATAAGTCAATTTGCTTTTTAACTTTCACTAAGTAAGTCATAGCAAAGAATCAAAAGTAAGTATCTTATGTATGCAAAATGTAGACAATGCTATTGGAAGTTTAGCAGTAATAGGTGTATACATGTTAAAGAAAAAGTTGAATATACCATATAGCACAAAATATTACTGAAGTTGGCTTCCCGATCTTTCAACAGCACTGAACAACAAGGTGCATAAAATTTCAGAGACATGGGAAATACTCTCAAGCAGAAAACAGAGTCAGCTCCTTATGGGACAAAATTGGCTCGAGCAATTATTCCTTGGAAATGTTGCAAAGAGTTCAATGGCCACCTATTGTCACCAAGAGCTGCTGATTTTGCTGGAAAGAGCTTCCCACAATTGCCTCAGGCAGCTGCTAGTGGAAGACAATCTGAAGCTCATGGGACTGGACTTGACTTCAAGTTTGTAAAAAGTAAAGTAGAGGTTCCTCTTCAAAGACTTTCCTCCCCATTTAGGAATAAATAGTAACTTCTCTTAGAAGCAATATTTATTCAAAGACCTGTGCTAACATTCTTAAATGTCTGCTAGCCATAATGAATCAATGTATTTTATGTTCTTAGCTCCCACAATTTAGCATAAATATTTGCCCTGGCATGCTTATACTGGTCCAAGCAAGTGTTAGGTCATAGTGTGTTCTTCTTCCTTATTTAAAAGTGTTTTTAACTTTCTCAGCATCTCACAAGTTACTTCCTCCTTCCTTTGTTCTCCTATACCTTTGTGTCTTTTGAAAAATTGCAAGTTGCTGGCCAATCGGGACAAATACAGAATGTGAGGTCACATTCCAGCTGATGGAGACTGGACACGGCAGTAGGATGGACGCATCAGGATATAAATGACCCTGTCACCTTTGTTCGGTGTACTCTCGTGACAAAACTGCTGGAGAGTGTACCCTTTCTACAGGAAGTAAAAATTGCCTTACTAAATAGATTAAATTTATGTTCGGGTGCTATTTCTTTATGGCACCAGGCCACAAACACTTCAGACAAGTTCATAAACTACCAGGTATGTTAAATTGATTGGCCCCAATATTTCTATTGTCTACTGCTATACCAGTGTAAATCATTTTATTGGACATTTAAAGATGTTCGCAAATTTGAAGTTAAGAGTTTATGTGAGATAAGTAGGCAGGGTTGAAGGGAGAAGAAAGGAATTCTGTTACAAATATGATTACCATTTTTAGTAAGAAAGAAGAAAAATAAAAAGAGAATATTTAATGGCATTTTAAAAAATGTTCAGATACATAGTCATAAAGAGAAAAACAGTAGTTCTTAGGGATGGGGTGACAAGTAGGAAATGGTAAGATGTACATCAAAAGATATAAAGTAGCAAATATGTGGATGAATAAATCTAAAGATCTAATATACAGCCTATGGACTATAAGTAATAACACTATTGTTTGTAGGATTTCTACTAAAGGAGTAGATTATAACTCATCTTGCCAGAGGGGTGAAGTGAGTAACATGTTATGATAAATATGTAAATTAATTCCATCATAGTAAATGTTTTACTATATGTATGTAACTTATAACATCATGTTGTATACCTTAAATATATACAATAGATTTATTTTGTAAACAGTACATAATATGCAATACACGTGTGTATACATATACACACATATGTGAAAATATAAAATTTAAATATGCTTATAATTTACAATTGCCTATACCATAATTTACACTTGAATTTACAGAATTTTTCACATGCTCAGAAGAGAAGAGAATAAAATGTAAAGGCAGAAAGAAAATACGATGGAATTAAAGCAAAGTTACACAAACAACCTGTTTTCAGATTCCCTCGATCATGCTATTCTCATTGCCAGAGAATGTTTTGGGTTTAATGCCATAATTTGCTATGGTTGACCATACTTTATGCATTGAGCACAGTGTGGAAATATGAAAATAAAGATTGTCTGCAGACAATCTTTTTTATTTATGCAACCTACACTTAGAAAATGCAATTTCATTTTGCTAAATTAGGTCTTTAGTAAAATCTCATACATGTATTCTAGGACTTCAGTTTTCAAAGGATGTTTATTGTATATCCTGAGTTTGAAAATTAAGTACAGTCTTCAGATGGATTCACTCCACTTTCTGTTAAAAGTCTATGATAACTTCTTCTAAAATGTGAGGTTAAATATTTTTATTGTCGAACAACCATGTCAATAACCAGGCGTTTAAAGATTCATGATACATGAGGAAAGGGCTTATGTAAAGAATATGCTAAAACAGAAGTCTCTGTAAGTAGTGATGATATTAAGAAATATTTCTGGACAAAGACTGTACAACCAGTCATAATCAGTGATAACCTAGCTAAAGAATATGGTAACATTGTACTTTATCTCTACAAACAGGTTTTATTAACCTAACATATCTTCTTTATGTTTGTTTATAAGTTAGCAAATTATTAGACTGTCTTCACCTGTTCAACTACATTAAACAGTTTTATCACTATCCTTGCTGTCATAGTAAATTACCTTGTGTTCACAAGATAACATAACATACATTGTCCTGCTTGTCTTTCTGATGTAGTTTTGCTTGGTGAAAATGCCTAAAATTGAGGAATAAATGTATGGTAGATTTTCTAGTTGGATCTTTGAGGTGGAGTCTCATTCTCTGGACCAGGCTGTAGTGTAGTGGCCTGATCTCGGCTCACTGCAACCTCTGCTTCCTGGGTTCAAGCAATTATCCTTCCTCAGACTCCCAAGTAGCTGGGATTACAGGTGTGCACCACCACGTCCAGTGAATTTTTGTGTCTTAGTAGGGATGGGCTTTCATCATGTTGTCCAGGCTGCTCTCAAACTTGTGACATCAAGTTGTCATTCCACCTCAGTCTCCCAAAGTGCTGAAATTACAGGTGTTACCAACCATGCCCAGCCAACTATAAACATATTTAATGATACACAACACACATATAAATATAAATATTTCTAACAGAGTATTAGATTGCTTCTTTCTTTAAATTTTGCAGAGACAATTGATAAACCAATCGAATGGTGACTCCTACCTTAAAGGGAAGTCAAATAATTTTCTTATAAGAGGTCTAAAATCTTCAGATTGTTTTATTACAATATGCAGCAGTAAAAGCACAAAAAGTTTCATTACTTATTGGCAGCTCGGCCTTACTGTATTTTCCCAGAAACTGTTATAACATTTTTATGTGTTGGGTTTATTAAACACTTCTATGGCATTTAACCTGTAATAAAATGTGTAATTTATTGGCCGGGCGCGGTGGCTCACGCCTGTAATCCCAGCACTTTGGGAGGCCGAGGCGGGCGGATCACGAGGTCAGGAGATCGAGACCATCCTGGCTAACACGGTGAAACCCCGTCTCTACTAAAAATACAAAAAAATTAGCCGGGCGTGGTAGCGGGCCCCTGTAGTCCCAGCTACTCGGGAGGCTGAGGCAGGAGAATGGCGTGAACCCGGGAGGCGGAGCTTGCAGTGAGCCGAGATCGCGCCACTGCACTCCAGCCTGGGCGACAGTGCGAGACTCCGTCTCAAAAAAAAAAAAAAAAAAAAAAAAAATTTGTAATTTATTATAAGGCATATATGTTGTATAATGCTTAAGTGTCAGGAACTACAGAGTAATACTTCATATACCTTATCTTCCAAAACCATACTTGATTATGCCTAATGCTCTTGGGTCAACAAGAAGTCTAGAAATAGAATAGTCCCTGATTCTGATCTTTGATAATGAAAGAAAATCTTGCATTTGACATATATAAAGGAAGAAATAGAAAATCCATCTATTGCCTCTGATCAAGGAGGGTCAAGATCTGTGTGAGAAGGAGAAAGGTGTTTGCTGAGCATCCAACATCGGTTGGGGTTGGGGGAGGCATTTTCTAATGGTGATGTAGGTGCAAAGTGATCATCTCAATGGCAAGCAGGAAGACTATTTTTTTTAGCTGGAAAGAAAGACCAGTGGACTGCCCATCATTGTTATTTTTTGCACAGTAAAAATAACTAACAGCTTTATTATTTGTACTTTAACCAGTTTTTATTGTTTTGTTTTGTTTTTGAGACAGGGTCTCATTCTATCTGCCAGCCTGGAGTACAGCGCTGCAATCAAAACTCACTGCATCCTCAACTGCCTTGGCTCCAGTGGTCATCCCATCTCAGCCTCCCAAGTACAGGTGTGCAGCATCATGAGAAGGTAATTTTTAAATTACTTGTAGAGATGGAGTTCTCACTATGTTTCCCATGCTGGTCTCAAACCCCTGGGCTTAACCAGTTCTTCCCACCTTGACTTCCAAAGTGCTGGAATTACAGGCCTAAACTGTTGCTCCCAAACTTTTTTTTTCCTTATATGCAGGATATTTATAGATAACTAGTTTTTACTGATTAACACTATCTCATACTAATTTCTAAAAATACAAATTATATATTATTTTCTATGATAAACAACAATATACACACCACTACATATACACACATACATATATATAATGCACATCCTATACAGGCAATAATGTGCATATGTTAAACACACATATATACACATATTTGTGTGTGTGTTTATATATACTCAATACATGCACACTCATACCTGTATAGAGTGTGCTTTATCTACATTCCTAGAGCACCTGCAGCTCAAACTTTAGAAAACATTTCCTCAGTATTCCTCTTTCCTTTGTTGAATATTCACCACCCAGAAGAGGGAGGGCTTATGGAAATAACTCATGGCTGTTGGTATAGCAGATTTGAAGTAAATTTTATACTACTGGGAAAAAATATACAAAATCATACATGCACACATGTGCACACACACACACACACACACACACACACACACACAGAGCTGGTTGAATTTCACCTGGCACAACTTTGATACATTCTTTTCTTTATCTACTACATTTATGGACCCATGTGATTACATTGGCACTACCTGGAGAATTCAGGAAAATTTTCCATTGTCAAGGTCAACAAATAAATACTAAATTCAAAGCAGAAAAAGAAAACACACCTATTGAAAAATTTCACTAAGCCACCAAATATTCTTAATGGTAAAACAATAATAGATAACATACTTTGACTGCTTACTGAATTCTATGTGTTATGATAAGCATCTCCAAACATTCTCATTTCTTTCTCATTTCCACCCTATGAACTAGGTATTTATTGTTATCCCATTTCACAGAAGAAGAAACTGGAAATGGGGACCTAAATAAAAACAATATTCATTGGGAAAGATACACTGATTTTCTGGGTTAGGGCTAACTAGTAGGAAAACCAGAGTTTTGTTTTTTTAAAGACTCTTCCCATTTTGGATAAAAATAAGATTCAATTTTTCTTTTACATCAGTTTCAGAAGGTTTATTTGATGATTAAACATGGTAATAATAATTAACAACCTTAGAATAATTCTTGGTTTTTCATAGTTGCGGTCTATCTCTCTTATTAGTTTTAGTTACTGCTCATCTTCTCTTATTAATATCAAGATATGTTAATGCGAAGAGAACTAGCCTAATAGAAAGTCTGTACTCTGAAAAAATCCTAGGTCTAAAGCATATGCATTTTAAAATAGCAACAAAATGAATCTTCTTGCCCATTGCAACAGATTGCTTCTAGTATTGTATTTGAAGAGAATGAATTAGTTATTTCAGTCTAAATATATACAATGTATACATAAATATATATATATATATCTCTAGGTGATAATGTATGTTATTATTTTCTGTGAACTTCATGGAAACTAATCCAGTCTAAGATTTTTTTATGGGCTAATTTGTTAAAAATTGCATTTATCTCATAAGATACCAAAAGAGAGTAAGTCAATTAGAAATCTACATAATTTTAAAGTCATATTATTGTGAGAGGCTTTAAAACCTTAAAATATTTTTAAAAGCAAACAATAGAGAACATATAATTGTGTAACATGCTAAGAGACTACTCTTCCTGTTTACCCTAACAATAATTTTCTGCCTATCTTCTATACTATTCCTATTGTTAAGAAACCAAGCAAGTTTTTTACAGTGACTTTCTTCTTTTTTTTTTTTTTTTTTTTTTTTTTGATTCAGAGTCTCACTGTTTCACCCAGGCTTTAGTGCAGTGGTATTAATACAATCATAGATTACTGTAGCTTCAACCTCTTGGGCTCAAGTGATCCTTCTACTCAGCCTCTTGAGTAGCTGGGCCTATAGGCATGTGCCACCACATCTGACTAACTTTTAAATTTTTTGTAGAGACAAGATCTTGCTGTGTTGCTGAGACTCATCTTAAATTCCCTACCTCAAGGGATTCTCTCATCTCAGCCACTCAAAGCTCTGGGATCTCTGGTGTGAGTCACTGCACTCGGCCTCCCTTCCACATTTAAAGCTAGCAGAGCCTGGTCAAGTCTTTCTCATGAAAGACCCTATCTATGGTTTTAACTCCTCTGCCTCCCTGTTCCTGTTATGTAACATCAACAGAGACATATTGCATTGATGGTTTTGTGCTTTACAATTTTCATTTAGTGATGTTTGTCTTACTATTAAGGATTTATTAATATTAAGCAAGGCTTGTTCTGATTTTCTTTACATGTATTTTCATAGAGGTGTTGACCTCTCTTAAATTAAAAACTCTTCCAATTAGATTTGAGTGTATGTATTGACTGTATAAGTTTACATTTCATTTATTGATATGGTGTCAGAATTCATAAAATGTTAATCCAGCATTTGATTGTGATAATTTTTTATGATATCTCTTGTTATCACATGTCTTTCAATGGGCAGCATGTACATTATTTTAGTACTTTACCTCCCTTATTTGATGCACCCTTTTGGTGGATGAATGATGTGGTAGTGGTTCATGCAACTATTTCTCTTTTTGTAACAAAACAGTCGAGAGTAAGGCTTTGGTTCCTCAGGTGCAGTATTTCTCAAGATAAGGGAAAAGACCATTGCAATAAACCAGCTGAGTGATTGAAAAATATGATTTCCCTTTCAGATAACCACTTAACTAGACTCTCTTAAGGACAGCATTTTGGAATATGTATTTCATAAGAACTCATGTAATTTTAATACACTGTAATGTCTAAATAACACCCTTCCAGGCATTACCTATTCTGAAACACTATTTGCCCATTTTCACCATTAGAATATCTTGTACACCTACCGGGGAAACAAACAAACAAACAAAAACTATGAAACTAGCAAGTGTTAAATCTTCCATCTTTCTCAATTGACATCAAAATATTTAAAGGTGCATTATAGGTACTTTCAGTTTTGTAACTGAAGTTTAAAAATTGTGGACAGATGGCTATTTATTTCAGTGGATTCAAAGTTCACTGAGAATCGTTTATAGACTTGTTTTCATACATGATGAGATATTTACTTCACTTTCTTTCTTTGGCTGGCTGGAGTTTTATTTTTCCAAAAATTGTCTCAATTATTTGTTTGCCATTTGGGTTTTGATTAGATGATTTATAAAGAGGTGGTGACCTCTATGATTCCAGTCTTCTTACTTTTCATAATGACTGCTTTCTTCTGATTTAAGTAGGAAGTAATCGAGGTATCCAAATTTGAGAATCTAAATGTATTTACTATGTAAAAATTGTGTTAATCTATTCTCCCAGTTAGTGTAGCTGTGGAGATGTCTGAAGGAAACGTTATCATTTTCTGCCAGTAAATTGCTTGCACTCTGAACCTTATTCACATATATATATATATATACACATATATATATGCATAATATATCATATAGATTATATGAGTGTATGTGTCAATAACATATGGTTACTCTTTACTGTGGATTGAAATTGAGCTCTATTTTTCCTTGGGAAATAATGTATAATTTTGTATCTGTACTTTGGAAAATTATTTGATTTTCTTTCATGATGTAATTGCCCAATAGATTCTTCTTGCCTGCTACATAGACAGAGCCAATTCACTGATACAGCAGAAGTGGAAGGGTTTAATCAATGCAGAGCTAGGCACAGGGAAGACATTAGTTTATTATTAAAATCAGCCTTGCTGGACATTCAGAGACTAGGTTTTTAAAATAATAATTAGGTGGGCAGGTGGCTAGGAAATGGGGAATACTGACTGCTCAGGTTGGGGTTGAAATGATAGGGAATTTTGGCTTTCTTCTTGCTGTCTCCAGTTTCTGTGTGGGAGTCACAAGACTAGTTTGAGCCAGTTTCTTGGTATGGGTGATGGATCTGACTGGCACCAGCTTGTTCACCAGAATGCAGGGTCTGAAAAATACGTCACTCACCAATCTTAGGTTTTACAATAGTAGTTTCATCTATAGGAGGAACTAGGGAGATTGGGAATCTTGTGGCCTCTGGCTACTTGGCTCCTGAGACATAATTTCCAATCTTGTAGTTAACTTGTCAGTTTTCCAAAGACAGTGTTAATATATTTATTTTTTTAATTAAACTATAAACTAAATTCAATAGATTCATAGACATATACTTATCTTAAAACATATCACAGTGTGTATAATACATATGTACAGCTTTTTGTATGACAACCATACTTCAATAAACTGGTTTTAGAAAAAGAACCATTTATAGGGTAAAATACTTTAATTTCTTTCAATATTTATGTAATAAATATTAACATTTATTTTAATATTTTGATATTTATATTTAAATATACTTAATAATAATTTACTATTATGTAATAATAACATAACTATTGAAATAATCAAAATATTTTACCCCAAAATGTTGTCAACCAAGAGCAATAAAAAAATGTCAGAATCTAGTCTCAAGATAGTTTATTCAAGTCTGAGGATGGATGACATTCCAATCAAAGATTCTGAAGAAGAGAAATCCGGGTTCCAAAGGGTAGATGTTTTGAATTCCTTATGTGGACAAAGTTTAGAAAAGTGTGACAGAATTTCATCATCTTTCTCTGTATCGCTTGATGCATGGTTAAAACAATCTGGTTACTTAAAGTGGTGTTCTTCTTTTGGGAAAGGTGTATGCAACATTCCACACTGAAGATGTAACTGACATCTTGGGCACCATCTAGTCTGAGCTAGGTACAGGATGATAAAGAAGGCAGTTAGTCTGTAAGATCGATCAAGGATTGTTAGGGGGAAGTCTAGTTTCTGGTCTCTGGTAGGAATTTACAGAACAACATCAATACGGAAGATAGTTAATCTACAATCTAAAAAGCAAAATTGCAGACATACTATGTGTCTAAGTATCCAGGATTTAACTTTTCCCTTGGCATCATGAACATAGAGGGTTCTGAAATTTTGTTTTCTTTTACAATGTATTTCGTTTGCATATTTCTGTATGGGTAGTCAGAAGTGCAGTAAATACAAGAATTGTTCAAAAGCTGTCTTTTGTGGGGGAGATTTGCATCTGTAGAAAAAATCTGAGGCCAGATGCAGTGACTCATACCTGTAATCCCTGTACTTTGGGAGGCCCAAGCAGGCAGATCACTTGAAGTCTGGAGTTTGAGACCAGCCTTCCCAACATGGTGATAGCTTTTCTCTACTAAAAATACAAAAATTAGCTGGGCATGGTGGCAGTGCCAGTAATTCCAGCTAATCAGGAGGCTGAAGCAAGATAATTGCTTTAACCCAAGAGACAGAGATTGCAGTGAGCCAAGACTGCACCACTGCACTCCAGCTTGGGGGACAGAGTGAGACTCTGTCTCAAAAACAACCACAACAACAACAGCAACAACAACAAAAACCAAAAGAAAAATCTGCATTGATACAATCAGGTTTTCTCTGAGGTCCTGTTTGTCTAATCTAGGAAAGATGAACTGAGAATCCAACACCATTACCGATCTGAAAGAAACATTCACCATCTATTCTCTCTGAGTGCTGCTACCTGTGAGGTTTCATCTGCATGCCACCACCACCTTTGCTAGCTAGATGCTCTTCTCCCTCTTCCACAACCTGTCTGGTGTCCATAACCTGAGTTACCAGGTTTTATAATCTGTTTTTGCACATGCTGTAAGACCCAAGCCCAGGATGGTATAAAAGCATCAATAATCTGGCCACTTCTTTAAGAAATTTTGTACTTTTCCATCCAAATTAATAAATTCGTATAGAAACCTCCTTTGCAAAATTATGACAGTAAGAGAAACCTGACATAGCTCACTCCATCTTGCTTCTAGCCTCACAGGTTGGCTATCTTCACTCTTTCCTGGGCATGTGCCAAAGCTAATGTTGAGAGAAATTTAGTTTATAGTTTATTTTATTATCTTTATTATTTTTTTAAGAAAGGGACTCCCTCTGTCACCCAGGCTGGAGTGCAGTGGCATGATCTCGGCTCACTGCAACCTTCAACTAGCTTGGGAGTTGAAGCTATTCTCCCACATCAACCTTTTAAGTAGCTTAGACTACAGGCACGAGCCACCATTGCTGGCTAATTGTTTTATTTTTTATTTTTTGTTTATTTTTTTTTAAGTAGAGATGGGTTTTTTCCATGCTGCCCAGGCTAATTTTGAACTCCTGAACTCAAGCAATCTTCGTGCCTCAGCCTCCCATGGTGCTGGGATTACAGGTGTCAGCCACCACTCCTGGCCTGCAAGTTAAATTATAAAAGCATTTTCCAAAACAAAATTGCCTGTATAAAGCTAAGGAAAGCCTACCAGGTCAGGAGGATAAAGGTCTGAATTCTACTATGATGTAAGCATAGTTAAATAATTACCAGCCATTATTTAGGTGGTCATAAGATTTTGAACTTCCCCAATTACTCCTTCAGATAACATCACTATTGTAGAACCCAGGATTGACATTTTGAGATAGCTTTTCAGATTTTTTGCATTTCTGACTACCAATAGCTGTACCAGGACTCACCAACTGGTCCTTTGCCTTCTACTCAGGAACTGATGCAGGGCAAGAGGACAGCTTCAACTCCCTATGATTTCATCTCTGACACAACCAGTGGGCACTTCCCACTCCTGGGCCCCCTGCCCACCAAACTATCTTTGAAAAACCCTGATCTCCAAATTTTTGAGAAGACTGATTTGAATAATAATAAAACTCTGGTCTCTTGTTTATCTGTGTATGCATGAATTAAACTCTTCCTCTATTGCACTTACCTTGTCTTGATCATTTAGTTCTCTCTGGGCAATAGGAAAAAAGATCCCACAGGGCAGTTAGGTTGTGGAACGTTATTAATCTACCTTTCATCAGGTGATTTGTAGCGAACCTTCAGAGAGCAAAGGGCAAGTTTTTCCTTGGCTTCTATAATATGAACAGGCATGGTTATAAACATAGACATAGACATTGACATGGAAAATGATGTAAGCTGTTTACAGTTAAGGAGGTGCCATAGACTAAATGTCTGTGTCCCATCACAGTCACACACCATATGCTGAAACCCTAGCCCCCAGTGGGTTGGTATTTGGAAATGGGGCATTAGAAGGTAACCAGTTTTAGATGACATCCTGAAAGTGGGTCTCCCATGATGGGATCAATGTTTTTATGAGAAGATGACCAGCCCAGTGCTCTTTTTTTTTCTCTCTGCCTTTGAAACCACCTTTGCAAAATTATGACTGAGAGTGAAAGACATCTTGTTATAGGTAGGTCTTTGTTCTTAGAGCTCCCAAGATGGTGGTGGGCTGCTCCCAAGATGCTGGCAGCTGCTCCCAAGATTGCAGCCAGCCTTTTATTCTCTGACCTGGGTTTCTTGGCCTCTCAGGTTCCAAGGAATGGAACTTTGGGCCACACGGTGAGTGTTATACCTCTACTACAAGCCATGGGTCATGGAAGAGAACTGTGGAAACTGGTGACTAGTGTTCAGCTCTATTAGGATGACCCTGGGCACCTAGCCATGCAGGAACAATAGCAAGCCTCTAGCTTGAACGGGAACAGCAATAGGGGCCTCATTGGATCAGAAATGCAGCAGACACCCTGCCAGATCTGGAGGGGTGGAAGTCAGTGGCAGGTCTATGATGGTGGTGTACAGCAGTGGTGGACAATGAGCGAAAACTCAGCTTGAGCTGGAGCAAACACAGAACAGAAGAGTGTGCAACCGTAAGATTTAATAGAGTGAAAACAGAGCTCCCATACAATGGGAGGGGACCCAAGGGGGGTTCCCAATCCCAGCTCAAATGCCTGGGGTTTATATCCCAATCATTGTCCCTCCCCCTGTGCTCTCAGATGATAGATGATTTGACCATTTCTTTAACTCCTGCTTTTAGCCTGATTGATATTTAGTGAGCTCTCTTTACTACCTGATTGGTCAGGTGTGAGCTGAGTTACAAACCCTGGGTTTAAGGGTGGTTGTGGTCACCTTCCCCAGCTAGGCTTAGGAATTCTTAGTCGGCATAGGAAATCCAGCTAGTCCTGTCTCTGAATCTGACTTAACTCCATCTTGCTTTCAACCTCCAAGCTGTTGTTGCTTATTCCTGGGTGTAGGCTGAACTACTTTTGGGAGGGACTTACGGTTTAAAACAAAGATGATAACAGCCCTTTCTCAAAACAAGGCTTATTTTTCCCTTGGGACTAGACTGCCTTTGTTGGACTAACAAATCAGCCACAAGATTACAAATTATGGTTTAGGAGTCGACTATTCAGCTGAAAACTACAAGATTCTGACGTTCTCTAAAGTGCTCCTAAGACCAATGCTTGAGATATTTTGCAGAGCCTACACTTGATTGATCAGCTGGAACCACCCAGACTGATAAACTGGCTCACCTGATGTTGTGGCCCCCACCCAGGAAATGACTCAGCACAAGAGGATGGCCACGACTTCCCATGATTTCATCTCCAATCCCACCAATCAGCACTCTTGACTCACTGCTGCACTACCCACCAAATTATCCTTAAATACTCTGATCCCCAAATGCTCAGGGAGACTAATTTCAGTAATAATAAAACTTCAGTTTCCCATACAGCCAGCTCTGCATAACGTACTCTTTCTCTACTGTAATTCCCCTATCTTGAGAAATTGGCTCTGTTTAGGCAGTGGGCAAGGTGAACCCACTGGACAGCTATACTATGTGGACTTAGAGTGAGAAACTGACCGTCAACAAACCAGGAAGAGAGCTCTCTCCAGAAACCAGGTTGACATCTTGATGATCTTGGACTTCCAAAATTCTGATAAATAATTTTTGTAAGCCCTCCAGTTCATGGTATCTGTTACAGCAGACTGAGCAGTCCTTCAAGAATCCCTCACATAGCCATAGATCTACCTACACACATACAAAAATCTTTAACAACCTAGGACATGTCTTTCAGGTACCTATGAAAGTGTCACAGATACAAAGATAGTGTCAACTTTAAATAACCAAAAAGGTTAGAGTATAATTCAAACAAAGTTTAAATTCAAGACCCAAGTGTGAAGATGGATGGTTCACACCCATCATACCAACTCCAAAATTATGGAGTAGGGAAGTTAAGGTTTCATGTATAGAGCCAGAGACAGATGAGTTTTTAGCAAGATTACCACATCATTCCTACAAGATTGGCACAGAGTTGCAGCCATTAGATTGGTTATAGGCAGTTTTTATGGGGGGAAGAGTACATTTAACAATTTTTTTAAACAGAGGCTGTAACAGTCATGGATTTTCTTTATCTACTCTCAGTGAAGCTGGACAACCCAGGGGAGCTTAATCTATCACAAGTATCATTAATTAAGAAGGGCAGACAGGGGCCTGGCATGGTGGCTCATGCCTGTAATCTGGAGGCTGAGATGGGCAGATCACAAGGTCAGGAGAGCAAGACCATCCTGGCTAACATGGTGAAACCATGTTAAAAATCTACTGAAAAAAAAAAAAAAAAATTAGCCAGGCATGGTTGTGGGTGCCTGTAGTCCAAGCTACTTGGGAGGCTGAGGCAGGAGAATGGTGTGGACCTGGGAGGAGAAGCTTGCAGTGAGCTGAGGTCATGCCACTGCACTCAGCCTGATGTTGCTTAATTCTCCCTAGTGTTTTTACAGAACACGGAGAATTAAAAAGTGAGTTAATCTATAATCTGAGAACAGAAGTTGCTACCATATGTGACTCAGATGACAGTCACATCTCTCTCATGGCTTAAAGTGCTCTTGTGGGGGAGTGCCATAGCTTTTAAATTATACTTATTTTCACAATAAACATAGTCATAGGCATAGATGCAAACTGTTAACAATAAATGAGATATCCTTCAGGAATCAAGGATATAGACATGACAAGGATGAGGTTAGCTCAGGAGTTTAATAAAGGAAAGAAAGCCCTATGCCGCAGAGAGGCATCCCAAAAAAGGGTTGCAATTTCACAGTTGAATATAGAGCCTTTTATAAGAAATCGTTGAGGGATGAGTGTTTCATTTGCATAAGGTGTGAAGTTCTGGTAGCTCCACCCCATCCTCCTAGTGCACCCACAGGCCTTTAGCTTGAGTTACTCCATATTGTTTTGTTCTCCTTACTATGCCTGTGTCAGGGGATGGAATTTTCCATTGCAGGCAAGTCTAGTCAAATCAGCTATATAGACTTTCTTATCTGCATGGCTGTGGGCATGTCTCAGTCAAGCTCCCCTCTGTAAGTTCCCTTATGTGTGCCTGCAGGCTATTCTTTTGTTTAAAAGAATTCAACCATTTAACCTTGGAACAACTCTAACTGGCTGCTTAATGGGTTTCTTCCTTTTTTCCCTCTCAGTACTAGATGATCTAGGCAGAAATCTTGACCCCTACTAGATGATCTAGGCAGAAATCTTGACCCCCAAGCTCATCTCCTATCTTCAACATATGTAAGGATAAGCTTAGTATTCAGCAAAATAACTGAGAGCTGGTGAGGGCTACTTTGCGGGACATTTTCAAGTTCTGTGCATTTCTCTTCTGTTAGGAGAGTATCAAGGAGATTCCACGTGAAATTGATTGAAGGGACGTCAAGTGTCTCATCCAGTTTGGGCTGCAATAATGAAAATACCATAGACTGCGTAGCTTCTAAAAAGGATAAATTGATTGCATACTCTTCTGAAAGCTGGAAGTCCAAGATCAAAACGTGGTAGATTTAGTGTCCCGTGGGGACTTAGGTCCGGTGAGGACTTATGTCCATAGACAGTATCTTCTAGCTGTATTCTCACACAGTGAAAGAGGTGAAGAAGATCTACTGGGTCCCTTTTATAACAGCACTAATTCCATTCAGGTGGGCTCCACTCTCTTCACCTTCCATCTCCTAATACCATCACCTTGGAAGTTAGGACTCAAGATGTTATTCTGGAAAAACACAAACATTTGGAGCATAGCATCAAGAGACTTTCTCAGTGAATCTGGGGGTCACAGAATAGAGAGACTATAGGCTGACTCTTCTTTGAAGAAGGTGAATGATACTAGGTTGTCTGCAAGTTTAGTGAAGGGTGAATAAAGAGGTGAGACTGCAAGAACACAGGCTTGGCCATCTGGTGTTGTTGGGCAGCAGAGAATGATTGACAATTTCTTTTGGCCAAGTGTGCTCTGAAAGATGACAGCCTTGATCACCCAGATGGGACACTGACAAAGTTTCTCCCTTCTGAGAATGTGACACTACAGGAAAAATAGAACCAGAAGTATAGTCAGAAGCTAGAAGCCAGAGATGTGGGTGTTGCAATAAGTCCTATAAAAGCAACAATGCCCCAAGGAAAAAAAAAAAAAATTATGTAAGTGAGTATGACATCCTTCTTCAAATATCTTTGCAAACTTGATAAAGTTTGACAGATGAATGGAAAGTGAGATTGTTTTTGTTTGTTTTGAGACAGGGTCTCATTCTGTTGCCCAGGCTGAAGTGCAATGGCTTGCTCTTGGTTCACTGCAACCTCTACATCCCAGGCTCTAGTGATCTTCTCATCTTAGCTTCCTGAGTAGCTGGGACTATCGGTGTGCACCACCTTGCCAAGCTAATTCTTTTATTTTATTGTATAGGTGGGCTCTCACTGTGCTGCCCAGGCTGGTCTTGAAATCCTGAGCTCAAGCAATCCATCCCAAAATGTTGGGACTACAGATGTGAGCCACTGCATCTGGTCTGGAATTTTCAAATATAATGAGATATTGAAATTATACTTTAGGTTGCATTGGTCATTTAAACATACGTGAATCAGATTATTCACCAATATCTTGAATAGTCCAGAAAATATTTGAAGTGTGCCTGAAATATCACCTACAGAAAAGATATGAAAATGTGATAGCATGACAAACTTATATTTTCCCATCATTTTATCCAGTGACTCAAAGAAAGAGAGAAGCCTGCTGAGAGACATACTGAGAAGAAAAATGTAAAAAGACTATTCAAAGAAGGTTGAGTGTCAACAAGGAACTCTTATTGGGACAAGAGAGGAAGAATAGACGTCTCTTCTTGCAACAAGAAATAGAAGAGTAGTTGTGAACTCTAGGGAAAATCACAATCATGCAATGTTTTCAAGTAATGTGCTAGACTTTAACAAAGAAGGATATGACTCTCCCGATACATGAACTCTTCTTAAAGCAGTTCATGTTGAATATCGTGGGACCAAATCACATGGGTTTCTGTAGATTCATTCATACTCTCTGGGGTCCACTGGTAAATATCCACACAAGGATTATTCTCAATTCTATTGATCGGTTTTTAATTTTCAGAATTAACTTTATTGGAAACCAATAGTAAGTCATTATTTTTACGGATTAAAAAACATCAGTTTCAAACGTTAATTAATTAATGAATGGAAAAGCCAATGTAAATTAAGGACGGAAAGAGAGGATATCAAGGAAAATATATAATGCTTACTTTGCTAATCACTTAAGAGTAAGATGTTATATCCTACAGTCCAAATGTAATGGTTCAAGAAATAAACATAGAAAAAATTACTTTTAGTTTCAATCTTTCAAAAAATGCAGAATTATAAAAGTTATGATATTATGAGCAAGTATTATTTGTCATTGTTATGTTGGAGTAAATAAATATATCTTAATGTTTGTAAAGATGTTGGAAGTATCATCTTGGCTCAAGAAGACTTAAAGAAAAAATGATGAGAAATGATTAACGTGGTGAGAGAACTTGGCCTGAGGGCAGGTGAACAATTTTCCATTCCATTATTAGTCTTTTGTGTGGCTAAGCTTTTTTTTTTTTTTTTTCCCATGGACATCCCAAAATATTAGTTTTAAATGGCATTTGAAGTCATTCTCCTTTAAGAATTTTCCTCCCTCCAGTGAGTAAAGAGGGGCTTAGAGGACATAAGTCACTTGCAAGTAACTTGCCTGTATTTAAGGTCACAGTGTGATATCCTACCTTGTTTTAACCTGAATTGACTCTCCCTTAGCTGAGAGAAGTGGACAGACTCCATTTTGGCTCCTTCACTTGCAGCCCCTTACCCACCCCCTTCCTCAAAGACTTAACTTGTGCAAGCTGACTCCCAGCACATCCAGGAATGCAATTACTGATAAGATACTGTGGCAAGCTATATCCACAGTTCCCAGGAATTCACCTGGTTGATAGTACTCAAAGCCCCAGTGTTTGTGTCCAGTTGATAGCGCCCAAAGCCCCCACATCTATCACCTTGTGATAGATTAAAAGCCCCTGCACCTGGAACTGTTTGTTTGCCCGTAACCGTTCATCTTTTTAACTTTTTTTGTCTGTTGTGCTTCTGTAAGATTGCTTCAGCTAGGCTCCCCCTTCCCTTTCTAAACCAAAGTATAAAAGAAAATCTAGCCCCTTCTTTGGGGCAGAGAGAATTTTGAGCACTAGCCGTCTCTCGGTCACCAGCAAATAAAGGACTGCTAAATTAGTCTCAAAGTGTGGCGTTTCTCTACAACTCGCTCAGTTACAACATTTGGAAGTCCCGGCGAGATTTATTTGCCATCAGATGAGTACTGAATTCATTCCAGGCTCCCCTGGACAGACAGTGGTCTTATAGGGGAGGTGCCACCTGAAGACTTTCCAAGGCACCATAGGCCACCGTATTCCGGAGGGGGAACGGATCGACTGCTGGTGTGTGCCCACCAAATTCAACTCCTGAGTCCTCAGTCTCTGGTCCTGGGAAGGTAAGTCAGATCTGACTCTGTTTCTCTGGGAGGGAAATGGCCCTATTGAGGGCCCTCCCTCAGACTCTGTCCACACTCCAGGACACTGGAGGGCAAAGTCCTGGTTTCTGTCAGGCTTCTCTGTTAAGACTCTCACACTCCCTCTCTGTCTCTTCTTCTTCTCTCATTCAGGTCTCAAGGAGACCTCTGTTTAAATGGGTATAAAAAATTATAATAAACTCTGAAGGAGTGAGTGAGTGAATGTGGAGTTCAAGGGCTTTTGCTTGAATTTCAAGTTTGTAGCTCCATGGCAAAAGCTACAGAGTTTGAGTGGGCCCTCACCTGCGGTTCCAGGTGACCTCATAAGGCTTAGGGTAGCAAAGGGCATAGCTCGACCTGAGCTGGGGGTTTATACTGGCCTGCCAATGTCAAGAGGAGCCTAAGTCCCTGCAAGGGGAGTGGCCAGGCAGGCATCTGACTGATCACATCACAGAAGCCCCTCATCTTGTCTGTCTATAAAAACTTTCATAACTGTTTATATACCCCAGTGTCTATTCTCCTGTCTGGTGTTTGCCTAAGTTTCACATGTCAGGTCTTCAGTACTGCCCAAGATGACTGGGCAAGGACTTCTTGAAGGTCCTTAGTACAGATTTTCTATCCCAGGAGTTCAAATCTTTCATTAGTCATTTGGGCTGGCCATCCCAGTCCTGTCTTTTCTGTCAGAAAAAAATCAGGTGTTGTTATGGGGAGGTGTATGGGAAACAGTCTCTCGTTTGGGATTTCTGGCACCATAAAGGTTGCTGGCATTTGGATTGCCATACCCCAAACCCCAGTGACTGAAACACCTCCTCCTTAGATCAGTGGGGGATTCAAAATAGCCACCCTGCAGATTTCCTTGCTCACCTTTTCTGTCATCCTGTAACTTTTCCCATGCCCTTGGATAAGGCACTGTGCAGAGAAACCTACGCCTGTACTGCCTTATTCCATCTGGACTCTTATTCTATCCCTCTGTAGCTACTCTCCTACCTTAGGAAAGATCCAAGTGGCCCCTTTCCTACTCATCCCCATCCCTTACCCCGTACATCTCATTTTCCTGTGTCACAGCAAGCCCAGCACCTCCAAGACTTGGCTCTGCTCACCCTCCTAAAACCCTTAAAAGAAAAAGCCAAGTTTGAACTTTTTGCCTTTGAGTCATGAAGACACCAAAAATATTCAGGCTATAAGTCAAAAAGGAAGGAGGGAACATGTAGGTCCCACAGGCCTCAGACCCACCTCTTGTCCTCTCCCTAGATCTCAACACCTAAAGAGAAAGAGCTTATGTGGCAAGAAGTGTTGGCTATAGTTGCTTTCCTACTTCTTCTGGTCGTAATATTTCTGTTCTTCTGATACTACAGGCCCCCAGAGAGTGAATTTCTCTGTCCATGCTGGATTTAATATTTCTGCTCAATCCTTGTTAAATTGCTTCCAGAATGGGAAGCTCTTCTTCCTGGCCTCATAGAGATTGGAGCCCTCTCCAATGTATGTTACAAAATTTCTCCCTGGGCTTCTCAGAGGATTATGGGGTTTGCCTTAAAAAAGGCAAATTCTGGACACTCTGTGAAGTAGAACAGCTACAGTTTGGAACCGGGTGGCCCCCGGAAGGGTCACTGAATGTGTGTGGCAGTTCGTTGCTGGAACTCCCAGTCACCCTGATCAGTTTCCCTACATTGATCAATGGCTGAGCTTGGTCTGGGGCCCTTCCCCTTGGCTCCACTCATGTGCTGTTCATAATCCTACCTCCAAGGTCCTTTTGAGCCAGGCCTCACTGTCATTCTGACCCTCAGCCCCCTCAGCTCCTCCTGTACTGCCTTTTTCTGAAGAAGAGGAAAGTTTTTCTCACGCATTTCCACCACCCCATAACCCTCCTGCTCCACCAAAATCTTGCCTCGTTTCTTTGACTACATCCCCTGTGGCCTCTCTGCCTACAGCCTCCTGATTATGACCGCTGGAGAATAAAGCTAATCCTCTCCTATTGTATCTACAGATTGTGTTTCCTTGAGTCTGGGCCGAGTCAAAATCCCCAGGACTAGCAAAGCATCATCCACTGTTAGTTGTAGAACTCCTGGTCACTGCCCTGCCAGTCCAGGTAAAAAAAACTATCCTATGAGTCAGCGGGCTAGAGAGGGAATCAATCCCCATATTCAGGGGCTATTACAAGCTGGTATACTCACAGCGTGTTAGTTTGCCTGGAATACTCCATTTTTTGTCGGTCCAGAAACCTGGAACAAATAATTACCAGCCTGTACAGGACTTGCAGGAAGTTAACAAGTGGACAGTCACTGTCCATCCAACTGTCCCTAACCCTTATACTTTATTCAGCCTGCTTCTGCCAGAACATACAGTATGTGCTGTCCTGGACTTAAAAGAGGCTTTCTTTGCTATTTCTCTGGTCCCCAAATGCCAACCTATCTTTGCTTTTGAATGGACAGATCCTGGCTTGGGAGACACCACTCAATTAACCTGGACTCAGCTACCCCAGGGTTTTAAAAATTCCCCCACACTTTTTGGAGAAGCCCTCCAACAAGATCTCATACCATTCTGAGCCTGTCACCCTAACTGCACTTTTCTCCAGTACGTGGATGACCTTTTATTAGCTGCTAAGACTACTGACAGCCGCCTGCAATATACTCGAGACCTGCTTTGCCTTCTCCAGAAACTTGGGTACTGGGTTTCAGCTAAGAAGTCCAAGCTTTATCTCCCCAGGGTTTCCTATCTGGGGTATGAGATGGACAAGGGAAAAAGGGCACTCACCAGTGCTCAAAAGGAAACCATCCTGTGGATCCCCACTCCCATCACCAAGAGACAGGTACATGAATTCCTGGGGTCTGTAGGATACTGTCATCTATGGATATCAGGGTTTGCGGAAATCACCAAGCCCCTAAACTCTGTTATAGGAGAAAATGACCTGCTAGCTTGGACTTACACAGAGGAACAGGCTTTTCAATACTGGAAAAAACCATTAACTGAGGACCCTGCTCTAGCCCTCCCAAATAATCTCAAAACCATTTCACCTTTTTGTTCATGAAAGCCAGGGAGTCACTAGACGGGTACTCACTCAAACTTTGGGGCCATGGTGATGCCCAGTGGCCTATTTGTCTAAGAAACTGGACCCTGTGGCCTCCAGGTGGCCAAGATGTCTGCGAGCCATAGCAGCCCCAGCAAGCCTGGTTCAGGAGTCTGATAAACTGACTCTAGGTAAAAATTTAACCCTTATGGCTCCTCGTGCCATAGAGACATTGCTACAAAGTGCTTCTGCCAAATAGATGTCGAACGCTTGCATCCTGCAGTATCAAAATTTACTGTTAGATCAGCCTCGTTTAACTTTCTCTCCCACAAGGTGTTTAAATCCATCTACCTTGCTCCCTGATCCAGACCTTACCACACCTATCCATGACTGTGAGGAACTGTTAGTGACTATAGAAATTGGCTAACCTGATCTCCAAGATGTGCCTTTAAAGGGGGCAGACACCACCACATTTACAGAGAGTAGCAGCTTCCTCAAACAAGGAGTATGAAAGGCTGCTCCAGCCATTACTATGGAAACAGATATACTGTGGTCCCAGGTGCTGCTGGCAGGCAACTTGGCAAAGAGGGCTGATTAGTTGCCCTCACTCAAGCCTCCGATAGGGTAAAAATAAATGCATTAACATCTACACTGACAGCAGATATACGTTTGCTACTGTGCATGTACACAGAGCCATCTATCAGGAGCATGGGCTACTCCCCTCAGAAGGAAAAACTATCAAAAATAAAGAAGAAATTTTGGCCTTGCTTGAAGCTGTTTGGTTCCCTCAACAGGTGGCTGTAATTCACTGCGAAGGACAACAAAAAGAAGATATGGTCGTTGCTTGTGGTAACCAAAGAGCAGATTCTGCAGCTAAAAAGACAGCTCAGTTTCCAGTCATGCCTTTGACTCTGCTGCCCTCTATATCCTTTCGGCAGCCTGACTTTCGAGACCACCCAGAATACTCCCTAGAGGAGGAAAAAGAGGCTTCAGATCTTCAGGCCAGTAAAAATCAGGAAGGTTGGTGAATTCTTCCTGATCCCAGAATCTTCATGCCCCAAGTCCTCGGGGAAACTTTAATCCGTCATCTGCATTCTACCACACATTTGAGAGCAATAAAACTGGCCCAGCTTCTAAAGAGCCATTTCAAGATCCTCCACCGTCAGGGCTTAGCTAACCAAGCAGCCCTCTGGTGTATAGGTTGTGCTCAGGTAAATGCCAAGGAAGGTCCTAAACCCAGCCCAGGCCACCGCCTCTGGGGAGACTCACCAGGAGAAAGGTGGGAATTGACTTTACAGAGATAAAACCACACCGGGCAGTGTATAAATACCTCCTGGTGCTAGTAGACACCTTTTCCAGATGGACTGAGGCATTTGCCACCAAAAACGAGACTGCCACCATGGCAGTTAAGCTATTACTCAATGAAATCATTCCTTGACATGGGCTGCCTGCTGCCATAGGGTCTGATAATGGACCAGCCTTCACCTCATCTGTAGCTCAATCAGTTAGTGAGACATTAAACATTCAATGGAAACTCCATTGTGCCTATCAACCCCAGAGCTCTAGGCAGGTAGAATGCATGAACTGCATCCTAAAAAGTAATCTTACAATATTAATCCTAGAGACCAGTGAGAATTGGGTAAAACTCCTTTCTCTAGACCTTCTTAAAGTAAGATGCACCCCTTACCAGGCTAGGTTTTCACCTTTTGAAATCATGTCTGGGAGGGCTCCTACTACCTTGTCCAAACTAAGAGATACCCATTTAGCAGAAATCTCACAAGCTAATTTGTTACAGTACCAGCAGTCTCTGCAACAGGTACAAGACCTTATCCAGCCACATGTCTGAGGAGCACATCCCAATCCAGTTCCTGACCACAAGGGGCTCTGCCACTCTTTCCAGCCAGGTGACCTGGTGTATGTTAAAAAGTTCCAGAAAGAAGGACTTACTCCTGCCTGAAAAGGACCTGATACTGTCATCCTCACCACACCAAGAGCTCTAAAAGTAGATAACATTCCTGCTTGGATACATCACTCTTGCATCAAGAAGACTAACAAAACCCAGCAAGAAACATGGGTCCCCAAGACTGGGAGAGGCACCTTACAACTGCACCTAAGTCAAGTGAAGCCAGGAGATTAATTCTTTTTCTCTTTTGTTTGTTTCTGCCTGTCGTGCCCTCTGCTTCTTCCTACTCTTTATTCCTGACTTCTTTCATGACAGGAAGTGTGTTAGCAAACACCACCTGGAAGTCGGGGACCTACAAGGAAGTCTCTTTGGCAGTCGATTTATGTGCTCTGTTTCCAGAGCCTGCTCATACGTTCGAAGAGCAACACAATCTGCCAATCATAGGAGCAGGGAACATCGACCTTGCTGCAGAGTTTGGACACTCCAGAGGCTAGACTGGATGTGGGAGCTCCAAAGGTGCAGAAAAAGGACTCCAGAACGTTGAACTTTACTTCTGTCCTGGAAATCACCCTGACTCTAGGTGTCAAGATTCTTACCAATTTTTCTGCCCTGACTAGACATGTATAACTTTGGCCACCTACTCTGGGGGATCAATCCGACCTTCAACCTTTTCCATAGCTCATGCTTCCCATCCTAAACTGTGTGCAAGGGGAAATTGCAATCTTCTTACTATAACCATCCATAACCCCAATTTAGCTCAATGGCATTATGGCATGTCATGGGGATTAAGGCTTTATATCGCTGGATTTGATGTTGAAACTGTGTTCAGCATCCTATGTTCCAAAAACACCCAGACAGGGTCAATTTAACTGTTACACCACCACTCCTGGTTGCTAAACCTCAGCTGCAATGACAAGACCTCCAGCTCAGCCTGATATCCATTCTGGGTGGGGTACATCAGCAAATAAAGGACTGCTAAATTAGTCTCAAAGTGTGGCATTTCTCTATAACTAGCTCAGTTACAACAACAGGACCAGTTTAAAAGGGGGCAATGAAATAAGCCAGGTATGTTTAATTTCAACGTCCGTTTTTTTTCTTTTCATCCACAATTATATCATCAATAAAAATATCTTCAGAGATTCAAAAAAAAGCCATTGATTTTTGTTATATTTCCTGAACAAATTCTGAGATCAGGATAGCCCTTGTTCTCCTTACTTGAATTTTGGCATATGGGCTGGGCACAGTGGCTCACGCCGTAATCTCAGCACTTTGGGAGGCCAAGGTGGACAGACCACTTGAGGTCAGGAGTTCAAGACCAGCCTTGCAAACATGGCAAACCAAGTATCTACTAAAAATACATAAAGTTGGCCAGGCATGGTGGTGGGCACCTGTAGTCCCAGCTACTCACGACGCTGAGGCAGGAAAATTGCTTGAACCTGGGAGGCAGAGGTTGCAGTGAGCTGAGATCATGCTACTGAACTCCAGCCTGAGTGACAGACTGAAACTCTGTCACAAAAAAAAAAAAAAAAAAAAAAAAAAAAGGAAATGTTGGTGTGCGTGAAAAGAAAATTTGGATTTAGGTAAGGAGAGTGTTTTTTTTTTGTTTTTTTTTTTTTTTTTCTGGATAGGATGATTGCCACAGGAGAGAGAAGAGGACTATAGCAGTCAGGTAAACTCTCCTTTTATGATATCTGCTGGCAGTTCACAGGTTAAGTGGAAAATAAGCTTTTCTTTTATGGGTATGTAGGATGAAAAGGTAACTGTACCAACTAGTAGCTGAGAGGATGTTTTAACCCAGGCCACCCTTTTCTCAAAAGTGCCTCTTAACAGTAGGCAATGTGCTTGTTAACCATTCAGTTAGTCATTGAAAAGTCAATGAATTCCCACCAAATGGATCCACTAGCATGTAAACCCCCATCAGATATGGGAGAACTAAGGACTTAACTCTTGCCAGTATTCTTTGTTTTAAATTTCTTCCTGATGAGATTGGAGGAAGTCACACCCACAGACCAGAGTTAACATTCTTTTCTGCTGAAGGCAAGTTTTTAGATAAAACTTTCCCTCCTTAACCAATCAGAAATCAGAAAATATTTCAATCCAGCTGTCATTTTTGGGTGGCCCACTTCAAAATATCCTGCCTTTTTAATTCAAACTGTGGGATATGAGGAGGTTTCTCTTTAAATAGCCTGATCAATCCTTTATTGTTTAATTTATAGCATCCCCCCTATATCCCTTTTTCCTTTTTCTCTCTTTTTTCTTCCTTTCTCCCTTTTTTACATGCCCAGACATGCCGCAGTACCAGGCGTTGCCAGCTCACATTCCTTTCACTATTTAGAAACAAGACTAGCTGTCTAGCTCATTACAGACACTGTTTTTTCCCCCTCTCTCCTTTATGTGCCCAACTTATTTAAAAAGAAAAAAAAAAGTTCAGATGTTTAGCCAACCAGGATTAGTTTAGAGAGTATGACCCGACCCTGGCCAATGGGGAAAGGGTACATACGGGGCAGGACTTGTCACACACATCTGTGTGAAAAGAACAATTAAACAGGCTTTGCGTGAGCAATAAAGCTGTTTTTTTTCACCTGGGTGCAGGCAGGCTGAGTCTGAAAGGGAGTCGGCAAAGAGAGTTATGCGTGGGGCAGTTTTATAGGATTTGGGTAGGTAGTGCAAAATTATAGTCAAAGGGTGTTTGCTCTCTTGCAGGAAGGGGTGGGGGTCACAAGGTGCACAGTGGGGGAGCTCCTGAGCCAGGAGAAGGAATTTCACAAGATAATGTTATCAGTTAAACAGGAATGGGCCATTTTCACTTCTTTTGTAATTCTTCAGTTGCTTCAGGTCATCTGGATGTATACGTGTAGGCTTAGACTCAGAGGCCTCACATGACTTGCACCAGGAATGATGTCTCTTGTGCCCCTTTATTCAGGTGTGCTCTCATGGCTACTGGCCAAGGAGAAGCACCCCTCTGTGCAGAAATAAAATGGCTTTGCTAAGAATCCTTTGTTTGAGTGTCCAATTTCCTCAGGATTTTGAATATTATTCCCATTAAAACCAATGTGTGATCTCCACGTATTCATTTACAATGTTACCTGTGGCTTCTCCATTCCTGAAATGTACTACTGCCTTTAAAAACCATTACTTGCAAGCCACTGGGAGGTTAGGTCTTCAGTGAGAACTGCCCAATTCTCTTTGCTTGGTGTCCTGCAAATATAAACACGCTCCTTTCCGCTGCTTCAAAACCTCAGTGTGAATGTTGGCCCTTACTGTGCCAGGCAAGGAACCCCTAGATGGGTCCAGTAACACCTCCAGCATTTTGTTGGAATCATAAAGACTGAGTAATCTTCAAGGTCAAGACTGCAGAGCCTCAGAGCTTGTCTGCTGCCGATTACAATTAAACCCTACTCACAATCCCTCCTTTCCCGTGCTTAAATCATGGAATGAGAGACATGTGAGACACCAGGACAAAAATCTTGGAAATGCCAAATACCTGTAGTTATCTACTTCTCATATGCTCTTTCCGAAACAGAAAGTGAAAAATTTTAAAGTGGTTGATATTCCCAATAGATTCCAAGTTTATCATATCTGTCTGAAAATGTTAATCTGTGATTACCCTATCAAATGTGCCCATAAGTCTGCAGTATTTTATTTATTTATTTTTTAGGGCACTTTCCTTCATAATTCTTCTATTGTGTGAATAATTCTCCAAAAATAAAATAAAAGATGGAAAAATAAACCTCAGTAAAATACAGGAAAGTAATTGTTTCTGTGATTCTCAATACATATTAAACAGAAAAAAAAAGCAGTTGAGTTTTGAAGAAAACAGATGTTGAAAATATGTGACTTCATTAAGCCAGAGATCAAATTAATTGCTATGAAGGCAGTCCACTGAGGTAGCCAGCAAATTAGTGAAAGCAGGTTTTCAGTATTGAAAAAAAGGAAATGAAAATTATGACTTAGGCACAATTCTGTAAGTACGGTATTTTAAAAATACATTATAAAATTTACAGTGTATATTTTCAGGTTTCATCAATGCATGTGTCAAGATGCTGGCATAATTTTATTGATCCTAAACATCAAACTACTTTGGAAAAATATCAAAACCTGTAGAAAAATACATTAATTTAGAAAAATGAATTAGAAAAATGAATAAATTTTCCATCATGTCTCAGGGTTACAAAAATTTTATCTTCAAAGAAAAGCAATCATTACACCCTGAAATAACGGATGGATAACCAAGGCATATGATAGTTTGCCTCGTATTTCTTTCAGAAAATGAACAAAATTACTGAAAATTGTCCTGTTATATACAACTTAGAGTTATGTTGAAAAAGACAATACTTTCTCCTTCATAGACTCAGTAGCAGAGGGATGTCATAGAATTGTCAATAAAGTCATAAGGGTTCCCTTCTATAAGTGTAATGCCAAAGGGTCTTGTCTTAGCCATGCCAAAGTGTTGGTGTGGCGGCAGCCTGTGGTGAGAGAGAGATACAGATAGGACTGAGAGAAAGAGGTTGTAGGCTTTATTAAGCAGAGTAACAGTACTAAGCTTCCACAGCATGGAAGGGCTCCCAAGCGGGTAGCCAGTGTTAGATTTTTCAATCACCTTTTAAACTCTTTAAGGCGGGAAATACGTGTGGACGGAAGATGTTACCAGAGCGAGAAACAAAGACAATTAACGTGTCTCAGATCTTGAAGAAAACCAGAACTGCCACTTGTTTTATCTACTTTATGACCCTGCAGAGTCAAGGCAAAGGAGTCAGTATCTCACAGGATTTTACAAATTGTGTTTCCAAATAATTGGAATTGGGAGAATAGATAACCTCTGCTTGTCACAGAAAAACAGGCTTTTAATATTCCTTTTAGTTTCAGGGGATGGGGAAGGGAGAGAGGACACAGGGAAGCTTACAACAACATTTTCACTGTTTCTAGCTTCCTTGGGGAAGAAAACACATGTACAAATTCTGATGTTAGGAATATTTTAAACATATATCTTCAATATTATTCATCCAAGACCAAAGTATGTCCTGATGCAGGAAATAAGTGAGTTTCACAGCTTTCTGAGCCCCTACTCTACCCAGGAAGCCCAGATGGCACCTCCTCTCATAAGCATCAACTCCCCTTGAAAGTGGCACAGTTACATATACAAACAAGAATAATATTAATGCCAATTAATAGAGATATTGAATGGAATTTTGCAAATAAAATACGTAACCTAAATTGACAGCTTCCATAGGCCCTGGGGAATGACTTCAAAATACACTGCCTACTTGCTTTTCTCTTTTCTTTTCTGTTAGCAGACTAACTGGCAGTAAACACTCAGCCTTCTCTGTCTCACAGAACCACACCATCTAGTCCCATTCTGGAAAATGTGGGTAGAATACTGGGAAGAGGGTATCTTGGAAATATGCCTCAGGTTTTTACTCTTCTCCTTCTCTTTCTCCTTGAAATTTACAATCTGTGGACAGTCAGTACTACTCAGATGTTTGTGTATGTTTCTGTAGATGGATACGCCAGATAGATAAGATTGATAGATGATAGATAGGTGAGATTGATAGATGATGGATAGATGGATAATAGAAGATATATTTAAATAATAGATATAAAATATAGATAATTGATAATCGATGTATATAAGTTGGATGATAGATGGGTACATAAATGGGAGAGACAGATGTTGGATGGATGGATAGACAGTGGAAATGCTATTTCAATAATAGATATGACATATAGATATTTGAAGAAAGTAATAGATATACATGATGAATGGATACATGAAGAAATGATAGAAAATATGTTTAGACGCCAGCGATGAATATAGCTTATTGATAATAGATAATTGATAAATGGATAAATAGGATAGATAGGTAGTTTAGCTAGATAATATAAAAGACACATAAATAATATATATATAATTTAGGATATTAATAAATATTTAGTAACAAGTGATGCTGGATTGAGGGACAGAGAGGTAACAGAAAAGATACTTAAGTTTTATATAAAATATTGATTATTGATGATAGAGAATATTTGATGAAATAGAGGATGAACGATGGATGAACAGGAGATATGAATGAAAAGTTGGATGGATAACAAGATAGGTGTAAATATTCACTTCTATAGCTCACTCTTTTTCTATGCAAACATACACATACACACGTACACACTATGTATGTGTATACCCCTCTATATGCAAATTTTTTTTCTGTTTTTTTTTTTATGTTTTTTTTTTTAAAGATGGAGTCTCACTCACTGTCTTGCCCAGGCTGGAGTGCAGTGGCTTGATCTCAGCTCACTGCAGCCTCCACCTCCTGGGTTCAACTTGTTCTCCTGCCTCAGCCTCCAGAGTAGCTGGAATTACTGACAGGCACCACAATTTCCAGCAATTTTTTTTTTTTTTTTTTTTTTTGGTGTGTGTGTATTTTTAGTAGATATGGGGTTTCACCATGTTGGCCAGGTTGGTCTTGAACTCCTGGTTTCAAGTGATCTGCCTGCCTTGGCCTCCCAAATTGCTGAAATTAGAGGTATGAGCCACTGTGCCTGGCCAATATTTTTCTTGTTATGTTTTTGGTAAAATACACTTGGGTCAAACATTGTATGCAATTACGATATTTTCAGATTCCATTTCATTACTTGCTGTAACATTCTAGCATTGAATTTCCACCTATTTATTTAAAGATGTTTTCCCTTGCATCACTGCTCTCTTTAAACCTTTTGAACCTTGCAAGACTGAGTGCAGTAGTAAAGTGGCCTGTTCTCAGTGTTTTGGCAGGTGTTTGAATGGATCTGCCTGAGGCACAATGAAGAGGCACTGCCTCTCACATGGTTTCCAAGAAGGCAGTGACTACCTGAGTCACTAATAAACAGGAAGGGAAAAAATACGTTTGTCCTGACAGATTCCTAGAGAATTCAGCATATCATTGCTCAGATTCAATTAAAGATAAAAATCTTTTTCCTCTTACAGGAACACACAGTCTCAGAATTTATATATATTTTTCCTATTTGCATTTATTGCTCATTTAGATTTATAATGTTTCTGTTTTGCTTTGTATTTGCCTCTCTTGGTTTTAAGTTTTACCGTGAGAGTAACCCTTCTCATTAACTCATCTATTTGCCCATTCTCTTTTTTATCTCTTCATACGTTTATGAAATTCCCATTCATTCTGTTCTTCCATGTTCAGCTTCAACACTTAATTTTATAAGAAATATTTTTATTATTGGTTTTGAAATTATTTTCTCCTTGAGTCAATAACTTTTAGGCAAATCTTTTGTCAGAGTACACCATCGAGAGATTTAATCAGTGGGGATAACCGAGGTGGTAGATTTTCAGAGAAGTTGGCTGTACTAAGTGTTTTCTTCACCTTCTAGAAAACCATTAAACAGAATTCTATCCATTGAACAGAAATCCAGCCCTTGAATATTCACTACTGATTTTTATTTATGAAATTTTTTAAAATTAGGAAATAAAAATATAAAAATAAATTTTAGTTTCAACTCTACCCACAATCAAAAATTAATTTCAAAATTTAATTTACATTCATCTGTGCATTGCTGCCTTTATATAGACGATGAACTAAGAGAACTTAGTTAATTCTGTGCTTTAGTCATGGATTTTTATAGTGTTATTGTCTCTACTTCCCAATTGGCCCTCTTACCTGTTTTATTTTTAATTGATTTTTAAATGAAATAGCCCATTTTATTTGAGGACAGAAATTGGTCCTAAGAATAACATTACTTGCCTGAATCTTTGGCATAGGTACAAGGGCCCTACCTGTGAAGAGAAAAATATATGGAGGTTCAAAGGTAAGAAGAATATTTTCCTGATCCTATAAATGCCCATTTTTTTTTTTTTTCCAAATAAAGGTGTTTTATAGAGCAATGTATTAACCTTCTTTATGTCTTCGGGTTGACATGCATAAGTGTGTTAATACTGACTATTAGGATATTTATAAACATTCAGTCATGGGGTATTTTGTACAGTGGTAGTGCCATGGGGTATCGAGCGGCATGAGGATTGAGTGCAGTGGCACAATCATGGCTCACTGCAGCCTCAATCTCCCAGGCTCAAGCAGTCCTCCTGAAGCTGGCTACCAAGTATCTGGGACCACAGGCGTGCACCACCATACCTGCCTAATCATTGTTATTTTGTATCTCTGTGTCATCCAGGCTGGTCTCGAAATTCCTGGCCTTGAGCAATCCTCTTGCCTTAGCCTCCCAAAGTACTAAAATTACAGGTATAAGCCTTTACGCCTTGTTAAAAAAATGCTTTTCATTCAACTTAATTCAATGAGATTTTATAGAGTCTAAACACCGTTCCTAAAACAACCTCCACCACAAAAAGATAAACCACTTCAGTGTAATATAGAAAGATAGAAAGATATATAGATAAGGTAAATAGATAGAATGCATAGGTATGGTAATGAGAAAGATAGGTAATACCTAAGAATGGATGATAGGTATAGTAGATGATAGCTACATAATTTGATGACGGATATACATCATGATGATGATGGATAATATATAGAGACATATGGTAGATAAATATCGATATAGACAATAGATATACAGATATTGTCTGTGTAATAATTAAAACAGCACATACTAAATTTTCAAGATACAATACTAAACTAATGACAAACAAAAGTGACAATATGTGATTGTTTAAATAGAAAATCTCATAAGTAACATTTAGCAGAATATTGATCAACTGTTTACCCACATAGTCTGTCACTAGGCAAGTAACATAAGGGGTTCGTTGAAGTATAATTAACACGAACCAAACTGCACTATTAAATGTTTACTTAAAAAGAAATTATTTTGCCAAATGTATTATGAATTAAATAATGAAAAAATAATAATTGTATATCCAATTTAAGTAAAAAATACAAGAATCAGGGAAACTTAAAGGGAGGGGAAACCTTGGGAATAATTTATTCTACCTCTGATACTTAGATAGCAATTATTTTTAACTTTGTTCTAACTTTATGGGTTCATTGTAAGAGTTTACAATGCTGAATTGAGATGTCAAATTCAAGTAACCTAGAAAAGAATGTAATGGACTGATTTACTCCACACCTGTCTCACTCATCACCACAGAAATGAAATTAGAGATACACACATGTAAAAAAGTTGATTGCATAAAATGTAATATCATGATCTCTTGAAGTTGATTCCAGGAACACATAATATTTTTCTTAGTGCTGGAATATTTTTATATATAATTTACACTCACTAATGTATGCACCATCATCTCAATATGTTCACTTATTTATAGATACAAATAAATTCATAATATATTATAAACTTTCATGCGCAGAACTCTTAGAAAACTGGAATTCAAAGGTGCTTTCTTGATGAGGGACAGGACACTAAGAAAACCTATAGCAAACAACGTTTGTTGTATTTAAGATCAGGAAATGCAATAATGCTTTTTATCAGAGCCTCTCTTCTTTATTTTGCTGGATAGAAGAGGAAAGAAAGAACAGTTTTATGAATGGAAAAGGAGGAAAATGTCACTATTTATCAATCATATGATAATACATAGAGAAAATCTACACAAATATACTGTCAAACTCATATTGGTCAAATCAACATGAATATTTAATAGTGTTGTTAGATACAAAATCAGCTTTTAAAAATCAATTTTCTTATCTTCAATAGTAATAATCATTTAGAAAATGCAGATTATCATATAATTTATAAAGACAACAAACAAAAATTTTACTTGACAAAATATACTTAGACTCAATAAATAATGATGTCAATTGTCTCTTAATTAACCTATGGAGTCAATAAAATTTAAATAAAATTCCCAAAAAGAGGTTTTGTAGAAATCAATAAGCTAATCCAAAAATTTATATAGAGAGACAATTGCATGAGATACACCAAGAAACCCTTTATGGAAATGATGAAGGTGGAAGATGTGTTCCACGAGATTCCATATGCCTTACTGTTAAATCTTAGAAGAGCATAATATTGATGCTAGGATAGGTTTACCTACCAACAAAAAAAAAGTGAGACCAAACAGACATTTATGGAAACATAATTTATTCATGAATGAAGAAAGGTAAACATTTTAGTAAACTATCTTGTACAAATTATAAAATTTAAATAAGTAATTAAATTAAAAAATAATTACAGGTTTGCTTAGACCTTAAAGCCTGATATTAGAACTTTAAAACTTAGGAGCAATTAAAAACCTTAAAAATATCAAAGTGTTTGAAAATATCTTTATCATACTGTAGCGGGATTGATAAGGAATCAGAAAGACTGATGGGGATGAGGAGGATATTTATTTCTTAGGTGCACCCGTCCAGTCAGATTAACATGCAAAGGACTGAGCACTGAACAAAGAGGTAAGTTACATTTTAAGCATTTTGTGGGTTGGGGGTGGATCTGTGCAGGGACAAGCGTATTACAGAAGTGAGAAACAAAGACAGTTATTCAATTAAGACACGCATTACATAGTTTCTACTTTTCAAGGAAAAACATGTTTTATGACTTGAGTTTATCTGTCTAGTGACCTTGCAACTGCACAGCTGGAGAAACAGGATCTTCGCCATGCCTGGGAAAGTAGGAGAGATAAGGCTCACTAGTGACAGAAAAACAGGCAGTTAATTTATAAAGTGTTCCAGCTCTTTCTCTTTCTCGGGGATTTTTTTTTTTTTTTTTTTTTTTTTTTTTTACATATAACAGAGTTTCTGCTTACATATTCTTTAATTTCCTTTCATTCCTGCTCCAATACTAGGTGATTAAGTATATAAAAAACTGGGCCAGACATGGTGGCCCAGACCTGTAATCTCAACATTTTGGGAGGCCAAGGCAGATGGATCACCTGAGGCCAGGCATTAGAGACCAGCCTGGCCAACATGGCAGAAACCTATCTACTAAAAATACAAATACTAGCTGGCTATGATGACGGGTGCCTGTAATCCCAGCAACTCAGGAGTCTGAGGCACGGGAATCACTTGAACCTAGGAGGCAGATGTTGCATTGAGCAGAGATTACAGCAACACACTCCAGCCTGGGCCACAGAGTGAAACTCTGTAATCTTAAACAAAGAAAAGGAATATAAAAAACTATAACCAAGGTTAAAAGTTTGATTAATTCAACTACATTAAAGTTAAAAATTTTGCCCATCCAATGTTAAAATTGAGTGATATGTGATGCATCTAATTTGGAGAATGTATCTTCAATATATTCTACCAGCAAATATACCAATAACATATATACATGCATATACTATGCTTATAATAATGGGAATTTTTCAAACAGGTGGTGTAGAAAAGTTATCATTTGGGTTTTATAAAAATATAAAACCATAAAGTTTGTTCATAAAAAATTATAAATTTCATTAACAACGAGGCATCATTTCTTACCATATAGTTGGCTGAAACACTGTGATGTTGAGGCTTAGATCAGTTTGAACTTTCTCTCATACCTACTTGGATTATAAATTGTTACCGTGCTTTCAGAATACAGTTTGCTGTCACTCTACAATGTCTGTTCTAAAAATGAACCATAAGTGTAGAACTCTACTTGAATGCATATGTAACAGATACTCAGGAACTCCTTACACCATGAAATGCATATAGGGGTATTTCTAACAACGTCTTTTGATGGAGCTAGAAAATATAATATTCATCACGATCAATTGAAGTTCATTTCAGGAATGCACAACACTTTTCCTAGTGCTTGAATATTTTAAAAATATAATTCAAACATGTTAATATATCAACTATAATCTAAATAGATTCACTTATCAATAGATGCCAAAATATCAATAAAATATTACAAACATACATGCACAGAACTCTCATAAAAGTGAAATTCAAAGGAGCTTCAGAATGCTGAAAAAAACTCAAAATGCACACATACTTATCAAAAAGAAGATGGATAATCAATTTGTGTTAAATCAGTTACTCAGAAATATTATACAGCAATGAAGATCACTAAACTTCATGATTATGAATCACCCTGCGTGAATCTCTGAAAAATACCGTGTTCAAGGAAAGAACCTAAGGAAGACATTATAAACAGTATGATTCTCTTACATAACATTCAAATTCAAGCAAAACTTAAGAATGTATTCTCTAACAATAGAGTACTGCTAGAAAAGTTAGCAGGACATTCAGTATAGTTGTCTCTTTTGATGAGGAAGGAAAATATTGATTGAAAACAGAAATTAGGCAGCATTCATTTACATTTCCATTCCATACCTCAGTGTCTCTTCCACAGGTGTGTGGCCTCAAGCAATCCACAGGGTCCTGGGGTTCAGAGCGCCCCATGCTAGGTTTAGAGTTCTGCTACTGCTGTCTTGAAATTCTGAAAGAATTAATCTTTGCACTTTCCTTTCATATGTGGAATGCAATGAAAGAAGAGGAATGCATGCACATGGTTAGAGGAGATATGCACCATATGCACTTCTGCCACTGTTCTTTCCTACCCAGTTGCATACAGTGTTCATGAACCCTCTTGGGCACAGAATTCTGCTGGACTGGCAATAAGGGAAAATTCAGTGAGATTCACAAAGTGAGGTTATTACTTCTATGACAAAGTGAGTGCTCTTGCATCCCAGAGAGGTCATGCTTTGTGTACAAATTAGAACTTACTTTAAATATAGATAAGTGGCAATGAAATTCTAAAAAATCCCAGAACAAACAAGAATTCTATCCTATCTCTTATTCTTCTTGCTGTGTCAGGCAACCACTTATGCGGAAAATGATGTTATAGAGGAGATGGGGATGAGAGGACAACCTGTGGTTCCTGTTAGTTACATGCCTTCCTTATCATCAGTGAGCTGAAGGTACAGTGTTGCTAGAATATGTCAATATCAAGAAGTAAAATAAAATCAGCTGAGTTCATTTTGTGTGGCACACTTCCCCTGTTCTGGTAAGAATGCAGTAGATACTTATGCATATGCTACAAAATAACAGCTTGTGTAATTTCAGTGATTCTGAATACATGTTAACTGCTCAGATACTGGAGTTCAAAATTGGCATTACACAATATAAAGGTAAAAATGGAAAACCATGCCAGTGACTAAATATTTTATTTTTTCCTTACTTAGAACAACAGCAAATATAAATTTATTTTGTAAAGACATGACAAGTTGAGAAAGATTAGAAAAAAAGGGGGAGACAGCTTTATATTTTAGTACTGTTAATAGTTCTATGAAATTGGCCTACTTTTAATAAAAAGAGTCAAATAGTAAATATTTTCATCTCTGTGAGATACATAAACTCTCTTGTAGTAACTGAGCTCTTCTATCATACCACAAAAGCAGGCACAGACAATATATAAATGAATGGTCATGGCTGTTTTCCAGTAAAACTTTATTTACAGAAACAAGTAGTGGGCTGGATTTGACCCACGGAATGTAATTAGTCCGTGGATGTCCTAAGGTAAGAAGTCCACTGTAAGACTTCTTAGCAATTCAAACAACATCAGGGGAAACTCCCCTAAAACCTTATAAATTTTTAAACATTTCTGAGTTTCAGGCTAATGAGTCATTTGCATGATGCTGGGCAGTAATTGTAGATACATTTATAGCAACATTTTCAGTGTTTCAGAGTTACAGATGAAGGGATTGACTCAGGTAGTTCCACTATGGATCATTGAGTCTATTTTCATGCTGCTCTTTTGGCAAAGTATAGGAATAATGCCAGCAGTCTAGTGATATAGAATTTCTGTTTCTTGAAGCTATGGGTTATAACTTTCTGAGAATTGTTTCTCTAAAAAAAAAAAAAAAAACTTGAGAGAGTCACGTGCAGCTATGGCCAGTGGTATGAATGTTTCATGCTCTCCAACTGCAGAATCTAGATACTTTCTGCTTCTATGTTAGTTATATAGAAAAACTGCAGCATGGTAGGACAATTGAATACAGAGATCAAGATTCAGGATAGTAAATCTCTATGCCTTGTGAAGAGTTTTGCTTTTGCTAAAGGGAAGAGTAAATCATATGGGTGTGTAAAACTCACCACTGGAATCACCTTTTTTTTTTTTTCTTCAGGAGTTCAGAACTGATGAAAGGGTCAAAAAATAGATGATGTTTTGATTTTCCACAGGATTACCCAACATTTCTTCTGACAGTATTTGTCAGCTATTTCTTCCTCGGGTGCCCAGAGAAAGTCTTGAGTTTAGCCAAAATTTCTCTATAATATCTTTGTTGTTGCCCCATGGGTTTTAGGAAGCAGTATCCATCTTGTGCCAAGAAAGGCTAATCAAGGCAACTTCCTGAAGTATAAGCTGAGATGAGGGGTGGAAGAGGATTAATGCAGGACTGTTACAGAAATAAAGAAAAAATCTGCAGCAGAGCAACAACTCCAACCCTTGCTGGAATGTTTCATTCAGACACTGAAATTTCCAAGGTGCCCAGAAATCAACATTTAATATACTGTGGGATGCATAGAGGAAGCTGTCCCTATGTTTCTTCTTTTTGAAGTTTTAGGCATTTTTTTTTTTCAGTTCAAAGGTTCTTTTAACCTTAATAAGTTCAATTAAACAAAAATACACATAAGTACTACTAATAACATGACTTGGCAAATTGTGAAACGTAAATTTAAAATGTAACAACAAACACACGTGTATGTTAATTTGATATCCATTTATAAATTTACATACAAGCTTGTATATACATTAATATACATAAAGTTAAAATATATTATGTATATGTAAATATATATACTTTTTAAATTTTATTATTATTATACTTTAAGTTTTAGGGCACATGTGCACAATGTGCAGGTTTGTTACATATGTATACATGTGCCATGCTGGCATGCGGCACCCATTAACTTGTCATTTAGCATTCGGTATCTCCTATTGCTATCCCTCCCCCCTCCCCGCACCCCACAACAGTCCCCGAGTGTGATGTTCCCCTTCCTATGTCCATGTGTTCTCATTGTTCAATTCACGCCTATGAGTGAGAACATGTGGTGTTTGGTTTTTTGTCCTTGCAATAGTTTGCTAAGAATGATGATTTCCAGTTTCATCCATGTCCCTGCAAAGGACATGAACTCATCATTTTTTGTGGCTGCATACTATTCCATGGTGTATATGTGCCACAGTTTCTTAATCCATTCTATCATTGTTGGACATTTGGGTTGGTTCCAAGTCTTTGCTATTGTGGATAGTGTCGCAATAAACATACGTGTGCATGTGTCTTTATAGCAGCATGATTTATAGTCCTTTGGGTATATACCCAGTAATGGGATGTCTGGGTCAAATGGTATTTCTAGTTCTAGATCCCTGAGGAATCGCCACACTGATTTCCACAATGGTTGAACTAGTGTACAGTCCCACCAGCAGTGTAAAAGTGTTCCTATTTCTCCACATCCTCTCCAGCACCTGTTGTTTCCTGACTTTTTAATGATCGCCATTCTAACTGGTGTGAGATGGTATCTCATTGTGGTTTCAATTTGCATTTCTCTGATGGCCAGTGATGATGAGCATTTTTTCATGTGTTTTTTGGCTGCATAAATGTCTTCTTCTGAGAAGTGTCTGTTCATATCCTTGGCCCACTTTTTGATGGGATTGTTTGTTTTTTTCTTGTAAATTTGTTTGAGTTCATTGTAGATTCTGGATGTTAGCCCTTTGTCAGATGAGTAAGTTGCAAAAATTTTCTCCCAATTTGTAGGTTGCCTGTTCACTCTGATGGTAGTTTCTTTTGCTGTGCAGAAGCTCTTTAGTTTAATTAGATCCCATTTGCCAATTTTGGCTTTTGTTGCCATTGCTTTTGGTGTTTTAGGCATGAAGTCCTTGCCCATGCCTATGTCCTGAATCATATTGCCTAGGTTTTCTTCTAGGGTTTTTATGGTTTTAGGTCTAACATGGAAGTCTTTAATCCATCTTGAATTAATTTTTGTATAAGGTGTAAGAAAGGGATCCAGTTTCGGCTTTCTACATATGGCTAGCCTGTTTCCCCAGCACCGTTTATCAAATAGGGAATCCTTTCCCCATTGCTTGTTTTTGTCAGGTTTGCCAAAGATCAGATGGTTGTAGATATGCAGCATTATTTCTGAGGGCTCTGTTCTGTTCCATTGATCTATGTCTCTGTTTTGGTACCAGTACCATGCTGTTTTGGTTACCATAGTCTTGTAGTATAGTTTGAAGTCAGGTAGCATGATGCCTCTGGCTTTGTTCTTTTGGTTTACGATTGACCTTGCAATGCGGGCTCTTTTTTGGTTCCATATGAACTTTAAAGTAGTTTTTTCCAATTCTGTGAAGAAAGTCATTGGTAGCTTCATGGGGATGGCATTGAATCTATAAATTACCTTGGGCAGTATGGCCATTTTCACGATATTGATTCTTACTACCCATGAGCATGGAATGTTCTTCCATTTCTTTGTATCCTCTTTTATTTCATTGAGCAGTGGTTTGTAGTTCTCCTTGAAGAGGTCCTTCATGTCCCTTGTAAGTTGGATTCTTAGGTATTTTATTCTCTTTGAAGCAATTTTGAATGGGAGTTCACTCATGATTTGGCTCTCTGTTTGTCTGTTGTTGTGTATAAGAATGCTTGTGATTTTTGCACATTGATTTTGTATCCTGAGACTTTGCTGAAATTGCTTATCAGCTTAAGGAGATTTTGGGCTGAGACAATGGGGTTTTCTAGATATACAGTCATGTCATCTGCAAACAGGAACAATTTGACTTCCTCTTTTCCTAATTGAATACTTTTTTTCCTTCTCCTGCCTGATTGCCCTGGCCAGAACTTCCAACACTATGTGGAATAGGAGTGGTGTGAGAGGGCATCCCTGTCTTGTGCCCATTTTCAAAGGGAATGCTTCCAGTTTTTGCCCATTCAGTATGATATTGGCTGTGGGTTTGTCATAGATATCTCTTATTGTTTGGAGATACGTCCCATCAATACAGAATTTATTGAGAGATTTTAGCATGAAGGGTTGTTGAATTTTGTCAAAGGCCTTTTCTGCATCTATTGACATAATCATGTGGTTTCTGTCTTTGGTTCTGTTTATAAGCTGGATTACATTTTTTGATTTGGGTATGTTGTACCAGCCTTGCATCCCAGGGATGAAGCCCACTTGATCATGGTGGATAAGCTTTTTGATGTGCTGCTGGATTTGGTTTGCCAGTATTTTACTGAGGATTTTTACATCGATATTCATCAGGGATATTGGTCTAAAATTCTCTTTTTTGGTTGTGTCTCTGCCAGGCTTTGGTATCAGGATGTTGTTGCCCTCATAAAATGAGTTAGGGAGGATTCTCTCTTTTTCTATTGATTGGATTGGTTTCAGAAGGAATGGTACAAGCTCCTCCTTGTACCTCTGGTAGAATTGGGCTGTGAATCCATCTGGTCCTTGACTTTTTTTGGTTGGTAAGCTATTGATTATTGCCACAATTTCAGATCCTGTTATTGGTCTATTCAGAGATTCAACTTCTTCCTGGTTTACCCTTGGGAGGGTGTATGTGTCGAGGAATTTTTCCATTTCTTCTAGATTTTCTAGTTTATTTGCATAGAGATGTTTGTAGTATTCTCTGATAGTAGATTGTATTTCTGTGGGATCGGTGGTGATATCCCTTTTATTGTTTTTTATTGCATCTATTCGATTCTTCTCTGTGTTCTTCTTTATTAGTCTTGCTAGCGGTCTATCAATTTTGTTGATCTTTTCAAAAAACCAGCTCCTGGATTCATTAATTTTTTGAAGAGTTTTTTTGTGTCTCTATTTCCTTCAGTTCTGCTCTGATGTTAGTTATTTCTTGCCTTCTGCTAGCTTTTGAATGTGTTTGCTCTTGCTTTTCTAGTTCTTTTAATTGTGATGTTAGGGTGTCAATTTTGGATCTTTCCTGCTTTGTCTTGTGGGCATTTAGTGCTATAAATTTCCCTCTACAGATTGCTTTGAATGTGTCCCAGCGATTCTGGTATGTTGTGTCTTTATTCTCATTGGTTTCAAAGAACATCTTTATTTCTGCCTTCATTTCATTATGTACCCAGTAGTCATTCAGGAGCAGGTTGTTCAGTTTCCATGTAGTTGAGCGGTTTTGAGTGAGTTTCTTAATCCTGAGTTCTAGTTTGATTGCACTGTGGTTGGAGAGACAGTTTGCTACAATTTCTGTGCTTTTACATTTGCTGAGGAGTGCTTTACTTCCAACTATGTGGTCAATTTTGGAATAGGTGAGATGTGGTGTTGAAAAAAATGTATATTCTGTTGTTTTGGGGTGGAGAGTTCTGTAGATGTCTATTAGGTCTGTTTGGTGCAGAGCTGAGTTCAATTCCTGGGTATGCTTTTTAACTTTCTGTCTCATTGATCTGTCTAATGTTGACAGTGGGGTGTTAAAGTCTCCAATTATTATTGCATGGGAGTCTAAGTCTGTTTGTGGGTCACTGAGGGCTTGCTTTATGAATCTGGGTACTCCTGTATTGGGTGCATATATATTTAGGATAGTTAGCTCTTCTTGTTGAATTGATCCCTTTACCATTATGTTATGGCTTTCTTTGTCTCTTTAGATCTTTGTTGGTTTAAAGTCTGTTTTATCAGAGACTAAGATTGCAACCCCTATCTTTTTTTGTTTTCCATTTGCTTGGTAGATCTTCCTCCATCCCTTTATTTTGAGCTTATGTGTGTCTCTGCATGTGAGATGGGTTTCCTGAATAAAGCACACTGATGGGTCTTGTCTCTTTATCCAATTTGCCAGTCTGTGTCTTTTAATTGGAGCATTTAGCCCATTTACATTTAAAGTTAATATGGTTATGTGTGAATTTGATCCTGTCATTATGATGTTAGCTGGTTATTTTGCTCATTAGTTGATGCAGTTTCTTCCTGGCCTCGATGGTCTTTACAATTTGGCATGATTTTGCAGTGGCTGTTACTGGTTGTTCCTTTCCATGTTTAGTGCTTCCCTCAGGAGGTCTTTTAAGGCAAGCCTGGTGGTGACAAAATCTCTCAGCATTTGCTTGTCTGTAAAGTATTTTATTTCTCCTTCACTTATGAAGCCTAGTTTGGCTGGATATGAAATTCTGGGTTTAAGAATGCTGAATATTGGCCCCCACTCTCTTCTGGCTTGTAGAGTTTGGGGTGAGAGATCCGCTGTTAGTTTGATGGGCTTCCATTTGTGGGTAACCCGACCTTTCTCTCTGGCTGCCCTGAACAATTTTTCCTTCATTTCGCCTTTGATGAATCTGACAATTATGTGTCTTGGAGTTGCTCTTCTCTAGGAGTATCTTTGTGGAGTTCTCTGTATTTCCTGAATCTGAATGTTGGCCTGCCTTGCTAGATTGGGTAAGTTCTCCTGGATAATATCTTGCAGAGTGTTTTCCAACTTGGTTCCATTCCCCCCCGTCACTTTCAGGTATACCAATCAGATGTAGATTTGGTCTTTTCACATAGTCCCATATTTCTTGAAGGCTTTGTTCGTTTCTTTGTATTCTTTTTTCTCTAAACTTCCCTTCTCGCTTCATTTCATTCATTTCATCTTCCATCACTGATATCCTTTCTTCCAGATAATCGCATCAGCTCCTGAGGTTTCTGCATTCTTCACATAGTTCTCGAGCCTTGCCTTTCAGCTCCATCAGCTCCTTTAAGGACTTCTCTGCATTGATTATTCTGGTTATCCATTCATCTAATTTTTTTTCAAAGTTTTTAACTTCTTTGCCATTGGTTTAAATTTCTCCTGTAGCTCGGAGTAGTTTGATCATCTGAAGCCTTCTTTTCTCAACTCATCAAAGTCATTCTCCGTCCAGCTTTTTTCCATTGCTGGTGAGGAGCTGCATTCCTTTGGAGGAGGAGAAGCACTCTGCTTTTTCGGGTTTCCAGTTTTTCTGCTCTGTTTTTTCCCCATGTTTGTGGTTTTATCTACTTTTCGTCTTTGATGATGGTGACATACAGATGGGTTTTTGGTGTGGATGTCCTTTCTGTTTGTTAGTTTTCCCTCTAACAGACAGGACCCTCAGCTGCAGGTCTGTTGGAGTTTGCTAGAGGTCCACTCCAGACCCTGTTTGCCTGGGTATCAGCAGCCATGGCTGCAGAACAGTGGTGGCGGTAGAACAGTGGATATTTGTGAACCGCAAATGCTGCTGCCTGATCGTTCCCCTGGAAGTTTTGTCTCAGAGGAGTACCCGGCCGTGTGAGGTGTCAGTCTGCCCTTACTGCAGGGTGCCTCCCAGTTAGGCTGCTCGGGGGTCAGGGACCCACTTGAGGAGGCAGTCTGCCATTCTCAGATCTCCAGCTGCGTGTTGGGAGAACCACTACTCTCTTCAAAGGTGTCAGACATGGACATTTAAGTCTGCAGAGGTTACTGCTGTCTTTTTGTTTGTCCGTGCCCTGCCCCCAGAGGTGGAGCCTACAGAGGCAGGCAGGCCTCCTTGAGCTGTGGTGGGCTCCACCCAGTTGGAGCTTCCCAGCTGCTTTGTTTACCTAATCAAGCCTGGGCAATGGCAGGCACCCTTCCCCCAGCCTTACTGCCACCTTGCAGTTTGATCTCAGACTGCTGTGCTAGCAATCAGCAAGACTCCGTGGGTGTAGGACCCTCTGAGCCATGTGCAGGATATAATCTCCTGGTGTGCTGTTTTTCAAGCCCGTTGGAAAAGCTCAGTATTAGGTTGAGAGTGACCCGATCTTCCAGGTGCCATCTGTCACCCCTTTCTTTGACTAGGAAAGGGAACTCCCTGACCCCTTGCACTTCCCGAGTGAGGCAATGCCTAGCCCTGCTTCAGCTCCTGCATGGGGCACTGCACCCACTGTCCTGCACCCACTGTCTGGCACTCCCTAGTGAGATGAATCCGGTACCTCAGATGGAAATGCAGAAATCACCCATCTTCTGCGTCGCTCACACTGGGAGCTGTGGACCGGAGCTGTTCTTATTCGGCCATCTTGGCTCCACCCCCATATATACTTTTTTATAATATATAAATGAATACCCATCTCCATATTTAAATTACAGCTTTTTTTTTGGGCACGGCAGATCATGCCTGTAAGTCCCAGGACTTGGCGAGTTTGGGATGGAAAGACCGCGAGAGCTCAGGAATTGGAGAGCAGCCTGCACAACATGGTAAATCCCTGTCTCTACCAAACATACAAAAATTATATAGGCATCACAGTGCATGCCTGTGGTCCCAGCTACTGGAGACAGCGGCTGAGGTAAGAGGTTTGCTTGAACCCCAGATGTTTAGGTTGCGGTGAGTCCAGATCACACCACTGCACCATAGCCTAGGCCACACAGCAAGATCCAGTCTCAAATAAATAAATAAATAAATAAATAAAATAAAATAAAATAAAATAAAATATATTACATCTTTATATGTGTACCTAGTTCTGTTTAGTAAAATTATTATAAATAGTAATAATATATACAATATACTTACATATCACTGTATTAGTTCATTTTCAGACTGTTTTAAAGAACTACTGGAGACTGGGTAATTTTTAAAGAAAAGAGGTTTAATAACTTAGAGTGCTGCAGGGCCTGGGAGGCCTCACGGAACTTATAATCATGGCGGAAGGGGAAGCGGAAGCAAGGCACATCTTCTCATGGCAGCAGGAGGGAGAGGGAGCAAGGAAGTGCCACATTTTTAAACCATTAGATCTCGTGAGAACTCACTATCTTGAGAACAGCAAGGGAAAAATCCCCTAGGATCCAATCACCTTCCATCAGGCACCTCCCTGGACACGTGGGGATTACACTTCACAGTGAGGTTTTAGTGGGAACGCAGAGCCAAATGCCATCAATAATATGTAATTACATTTATTTATACATGTACACTTATATATTTATATATACACTTGTATATATGTAAACATAGATTTGTGTATTTATTTACAAACTTGTATACATATAAATTGATATACAGATGGTCTTTCACTTAAGATGGTCCCATTTACAACTTCTGGACTTAATGGTGGTGTGAGAATAGCATGCATGCAGTGGAAAGTGCTGTTTTCCCCTCTTGCCAGGCTACAGGGAGCCAGTTCCCACTCAGCCTTGCAATCACAAAGGTTCATAGGCAAAACTCTACAGTGTTCTGTGTTGCTAGAGGAGTTTGCTCCATGATAGGTTATACAAGTGCTTTGAGCATATTCAAGGTATGCTAGGCAAAGCTATGATGTTTAGTAGGTTAGGTGTATTCAGTGCATTTTCAAATTTTGGTATTTTCAACTTGCTATGGGTTTATTGGGACATAACCCCATCATAAGTTAAGGAGCATTTGTACATAAACTTGTGTTTGTGTGTGTGAGTGTGTGTGTGTGTGTGTGTATACACACCTACACATATATATGTATATGGTACATATCTATAACTTGGATGTACGCATATTTCATATGTTTTTGAATATTTAATATATACATTTTAAACCAATACATACATTTATATGAACATTTAACATATACAGTTAGCCGTTGAGCAACATGGGAGGTAAGGAACAAAGCTCCATCCGACTCTCATGTATAGTTGAAAATCCATGTATAATTTTTACTCCCGCAAAACTGAAGTATTGATAGTATACTGTAGATTGGCTATTACCAATGATATGAATGGTCAATTAACACACATTTTGTCCATTATATGTATTATATACTGTATTTTTACAATAACGTAAGATATAGGAAAGAAAATGTCATTAAGAATATTCCAAGAAAGAGAAAATACATTTATTATTCACAAAGTGGAAGTGGATCATCTTGAAGGCCTTCAGCCCCATTGTCTTCACCTGGAGTGGACTGAGGAGGAAGAAGGGAAAGGGTTGGTCTTGCTATCTCAATGGTGGCAGAGGTGGAAGGAAATCCACATATTAGTGACTCACACAGTTCAAACCCATGTTGTTCAAGGGTCAGCTGTATATGCATATACACACATACATACACATTTATATTTAAATTATATCATTATATATGTAGCTACTTGTGTTCAGTAAAATTAATTTTGTTACACTCTTGAATATTTTTTGTTATTTACATTTCTTCCATATGTTTCATGATTTCAAGACACAAAAAAATAGACACAATATTCTGACTGAATAATTATGTTATGGGCATCCAGGTAGTTCTGTTTAGACAGTTGCTAAACCACCAGCTACACAGACACATTTTATAGAATTGCCATATAAAAGGAGATACACTAGATTATTTTTATGTCATTAATTGATATACAACATGGGCATTTTTACCCAAGGGCTTCCTCTGTCATAGGATGTTTACTTAATTTATGTGAACAAATTCCAATTTGCAGTGGTGTGCCCTAAAAGCCAAAAAGAATGCAGTGAATTTTAAATCTAGTGTGTTTGATGTTCTAAATTTGGAAAATATTTTAAAAATGTTCATTGTTACAGCAATTCTTACATGTGTGTATATACATGTGTGTGTGTCTGTGTGTGTGTATAAAATAAATGTCATATATATACATATACATTTATATATTCGTTGCATTTGTGCTTTTTATTAAATATAATGATTATTGGTAAATTTGAAGCTTGTTTGATGGCAGTCCCCTCCCTATAGCTGCCAAGGTGATGGTGGATTGTTGCTTTCAACAAATTTCACTTGGTAAACTTCAACTTTACCAATAATAATTTTATTTAATGAAAAAAAGTAATGTAAATTTAATATTTTAAAAATTCATCTCTAATCTCTGTTTTTTTCAAGGGTCAACTGTACATGTTAAATGCTTATTTAAATGTATATATTGTTCAAAAGTATATATAAATGTGTATGACATTTGTTTTATTATGTATACACAAATCTATATACATACATTTACACATACATACTGATTATTCTAACAGTGCATATGTACATATTGATATAAATATGTATATATAAATGTATATGACATTTTTCTTTATGTATATACACATATAAGCATACCTATATGTAACATGCTGACTTACTATAACAGAGCACATGTATATGTTGATATAAAATATATATAAATGTATAGGACATTAGTTTTACACATATATACACACATACACATACACAACACACACATGCTAATTATAACAGTGCACATCTTTTAAATGTTTTCCAAATTAAGAACATCAAGCACACTATATTTAAAATTCACTCTATTCTATTTGCCTTCTAGGGCATTCCTTTGCAAATTGAAACCTGTTCACATACAGTGTGTAAACATCTTGTGAGAGAGAAAACCACTGGGGACAAATGCTGAAGTTGTGTATCAATCAATTATATTCTCATAATGTCTTCCAAAGTACATTTTTATATTGTCAGTAAAAATATATGTATCAATAAACTATAGCTGGTGAATATTTTTTAAATTTACTTTAGAAGTACATTATTATATACATCTTTTTGTAATTATTTTATTGCCCTTTTAGATAGAGCCAATTTGTATAACTGTAATATACCTGGTATGCATACACTGTGAGCTATTAATCCTTAATTACTCCCTTTTCCTTGATCTAAGTCATTTCCACTTTTCCTCTTCTACAAACAATATGGCAAGAAACAAAATTATTAATGCCTCTTTGTGTACACATGTGAGCATTTATTTGGCAGTATTTTGTTAATGCTCTTTATAAATATTAAGCTTATTTGCCTCAACAAAAGTCTAGTTGCCTTAATTCATAAAATGAAAATCTAAAGCCTAGTTACTAAATTGCTCAAATCACACACCTAGCAGGAAAAAAGCTGAGATCAAATCCAGCCTGTCTGTCCCAAAAACCCCAATAATTAAACATGTCTTGCCTTCTTAAAGGTACTGTTGAGTAACAAATGCCATTGCAGACTTTCCATTTCATTAGACAATACCAAATGGCTTTTCCAAAATTGGGTACAAATTCCCTTTTGCTACAATTCTGCAACAATGAATACAGCAGACATTTGAATTTTTGCTAAGCTAATGGCTGGGAAATTCCCTTTCTTTGTTTAAATTTTTCATGGCTTTGATTTCTGGTGGATTGGAATTTAATGACCTATGTTTATTGAATGATCTGTCAGATTTTCCACATTAGGGGAATTAGGCTTGTCTTGTTTTGTTTGTTTGTCTGTTTGTTTGTTTTAAGACCCAGAGACTGGAGTTCCTGTCACCCACCCTAATTTAGTATTATTTTTTTAGTTGAATGGGTCGAAATGAAATTTGACAATGATACATATTTACTTTTATTTTCTAATTATTAAAAGTGGCTCTTTCAACAGGCATTCCCAGAGGAAATGGGAAAGCTTTGTGGAAATATGAGAACAAGGCTGTGAAAATCTCATTTTGCTTCATTGAAAGCTGACACGAGATAGATAGTACCTACTTTTAAATTTAATTTTCCTCATACTTGTCAGTAAAAAATGTTTCTTATGCTTGAAAAGTTCCTTGCCAGAATATGTTATCTGTGAAGTTTGTGCAAAAGTCATTATAAAATGGATGGCTCAGCATTATACTTGTATAATCATGTCACCCCAGCAAACGCTTTAAAGCCGTGAGAAATGCTATTTTACTTGCCCACTACAAAACTTGAATGGCATAAATTGAAACCATTTATATGTATACACACACACACACACACACACACACACACACACAAATATATAACACTTCTATTCATTTTAATTTTATTTTATTTTATTAATTAATTTTGAGACAGCCTGTTGTCCAGGCTGGAATGCAGTGGAATGATCCCTGCTCAGTGCAGCCTCTGCCGCCCAGGTTCAATTGATTCTTCTGCTTCAGCTGGGAGTAGATGGGATTACAGGCACCCACCATCATGCCCAGCTAACTTTTGTATTTTTAGTAAAGATGGTTTTTTTTTTTTTCATGTTAGCCAGGATGGTTGGTGTCAGACTCCTGGCCTCAAGTGATTCGCCTGCTTCAGACTCCCAAAGTGCTGTGATTACAGGCACGAGCCACCGCGCCCAGCTTCTACTTGTTTTAAAACACCTCATTTGCTCATTTTATACCTTAGATATAAATTTTATCAAGGACTGCTTTTTTGTAAGCAGTCCTAGACAGTCGTAGATAGCATTTGTATTTATATTAAAAATAATATATGTATGTAATATAAATAAATTTATATTTATAATATATAATATAATATATAAATATAATTATGTTATTTAATATATAATATAGTATATTTATAGAATATATAATAATTTACTATAAGTATATTTATAGTATATATTATATTTTTATTATATAAATATGTTTCATATGATAGATAATATGAGTATTGTATTTATATTCTCCATTTATAGAGAATATAAATATTATCTATTATTTATATAATAGAAATATAATTATAGTAATAGATGTTTATATTATAGAGACCATATAATTACCGTTCAAGGAACTGAGACTACAGGGGTGAACTACCAAGCCTGGTTAATTAAAATTATTGTTATTATTTATATCTATACAAAAATAATATAAATATCATAGATATACATAAAAATAGAACTATATTTATAAATAATATAAATATATTCATATTTATATTAGCTATATTTATAGATAATATGTATACACATCCATCAATAATTAAGACAATAATTATTTTAGTAATATACTAATACTATAAAAGTAATAGTCTTGCAAATAATTGCTTATGTATTTGGAACCTTATTTAATCTTCTTAGCTTTCATTTGAAAACATGTTTGTCTGTGTCCTGTGAGCGTGTTTTCCTATTCTATTTTTATGTACAGATCAACTCTGTCTCAGTCTGCTTTGCATTGCTATAAAGAAATACCTGAGCCTGGGTAATTTACCAATTTATAAAGCCTGGTGTTTACCTGAGTCACGATTTTTCAGGCTGTATAAGAAGACTTTTCCTCTTGTAAACACCTCAGGATGCTTCCAGTAATGGCAAATGTGAAAGGTAAATGGAGAGTCATATGCAAGGGAAGAAAAGACAGAGGAAGAGGGGTGCCATGCTCAGATGAACTATACAGTAGGGACTCACTCCTTCCAAAGGGCACCAAGTCATTCATGAGGAATCCACCCTCATGACTCAAACACCTCTCGCCAGGCCCCACATACAACGTGGGGATAAAATTTCAATATGAGTTATGGCGGATCCAATATCCAAACTCTACCGATGCCTAACTCAGTCTTGTAGAACAGCAATTGTTTTATTATGCTAAAGATTTTGTGCTTTAGGGATTCTGAAAGGGTTCGTTGTATATGGCTGTCTTTGCCTGTGGTGTTTGGAGTTTACAAAGTTGGGGAGGCACTCTGTGGCTGAGGAATAGAATGAAGTGAAGGTTTCATCACTCCTATGTGTGTGGATGGATGCTGGCTCAGCAAGAGCTCTCAGATGAAATGTACAAAGCACCTCCCCGAAGTGGCTTAGGCTTCATTTACAATCCAGCCTCAGAATGTACATAGTGTCACTTCCTCTGTTTTCACAGCCTTGCTCAGATTCCAGAGGAGAGAGCGTCTTTTTATTTATTTATGTATTTATTTATTTACTTATTTATTCAATTAATTTATTTTTGAGACATGGTCTTGCTCTGTCTCCTAGACTGGAGTGCAGTGGTTCTATCATGGCTCACTGCAGACTCAACTTCCTGGACTGAAGTGATCCTCCTGCCTGAGCCTCCCAAGTAACTGGGACTACAGAGGTGAACTGCCATGCATGGTTATATTTTAAAATAATAATAGTTATTATTATTACATTGTAGAAAAAGGGTGTCACTATGTTGCTGGTCTCCAATTCCTGGCCTCAACAATCCTCCCACCCTGGCCTCCAAAATGCTATTATTTCAGGCTTGAGCACACACACCTGCCAGGAGAATCTTTTGTCTGAGAAGAATCTTAAAGCTTTAAAGTTGCTCTATATGAAGGGTCTGTGGAATGGAAGAAATGCTCTGAACACCTTTGGTAAATAAAATTGATCACAAGGAATATGTTTGTGAAGTTTTGAAAAATGAGTTTATTTGAGACATGCATGTGATTCTAACATTCTGATTTCTTTCAGCTCCACTTGCAAATTTTTCTGTTCAGAATAAAAGTAGGTAATGATAGATAATCTATAACACTATAAAATAGTGGTAATTTTTCCCATGATGATGTTAAAATTTCCTCAAGTAAAGGATAGTTTCATCAAAACAGTGGCCCTATCATTTATTCTGTATTATTACATAGCCCTTAGTTGAAACTTACATGGAAGAAATTTCTCCATTCCAATCACATTCTTGTCCTAGCAGGCTACTGAAAACCTTTGTTTCAAACTGAGAAATCAATCTTAAAAAAAATATAAAATAAGCATAAAATGTTAAACCAGAAAAAATGACCAACGGCTTTTTCTTAATGAAAAATTAAGAAAACTTAGGCAATAAACACTTATGTTTGTTTTTGAGACAAGATTTCACTCTATGACCCAGGCTGGAGTGCAAATGGGATGATTATGGTTCACTACAGCCTTTTTCTTTGGAGATCAGCAATCATCACACTTCAGCCTCCCAAACAGCTAGAACCACAGGCATGTGCCACCACGCCCAGATAATTTTCAAAAATAAATTATTTTTAGAGATGAAGTGTCACTATGTTGTCTAGGCTGTTCTCAAATGCCTGGCCTCAAGCGACCCTCCCACCTTGATTTTGTAAATTGTTGGGATTACAGGTGTGACCCAACATGCTTGACCAAAACTAATTTTAATATTATCACCCTGCTTTTTTTTTTTTTTTTTTTTCTGTAGGAAACTTTTGCCTAACCTAGAAACAGCATCAACATTTCTTAAAAAAAAAAAAAAAAAAAAATCAAGCTATACCCTTGTCAATATGGGCAGATATACACTAATGATCTAGACCAAGAGGTCACTTATTAAAGAATATCCTATTATTGGGAAAAAAGAAACTTTAAGGTAACATGGACAAGAATCCCATTCGGAAACACATTTTGAAGTTTGATGGTATTTAAGCGCACGGTTAACCACATTATACATAGCGGAAGCCAAAGTTCCTAGTATGGAAAGAATGGAGATACAAGTATGTCCCATTATAACGAGGAAAGGCCCAAGACAAGGAAACAGTGTGCAAGGTACAAGAAAAGTGTGATTTTTCACACCCATCAGATGCTGACATTCTTGGAGTGATGCAGAGAACAGGAAAAGCACATGATGGATTAGGCTAAATCCATTTTCTCCTTTCTAGCCTTAATTATTTTTGCTAAAATCAAACTCTGTGATGTCAGTCTCTCCTAATTCTACCTGGGAAATGCTGTTCATGCATTTAGCATCCAGTTAAGGGACAATGTGGTGGTTGGGGATGTTGCCCAAGGTTGGCACCCAGATATCAAAATCCATATTGTACCTGGATTCCTGGTTGATGTTTTAACATTTCTTCTCACTTTAGTGTCTTCATCTATAGATCAACCCAGCCAAATTTCTCCTCCATCAGCTTGCTGTGGTAATTTTTTTTAAAAAAATATTTATTTATTTTATTTTTAGAGACAATTTCTCATTCTGTTGCCCAGGATGGATTGTAGTGTCCCAGATTTCACTTCAGCCTTGACATCCTGGGCTCAAGAAATCCTCCCATGTCAACACCCCCAGAGTAGCTGAGTCTACAGACATACACCATCATGCATGGCTAATTGTGTGTGTGTGTGTGTGTGTGTGTGTGTGTGTGTAAGACAGGTGTTTGTTATGTTGCCCAGGAGGGTCTCAGATTCTTGGCCTCAAATGATCCCGCCTCCTTTCTCTACCAAAGCAGTGGGACTACAGGCATAAGCCACTGCATCTGGCCAGTTTATAGTGATGATGAATCTCCTAACTGATGCCTTAAACTGCCTGACACATAGTAAACCTTCCGGTCATGTTGCTTATTATTACTCCTATAATTATTTGTATTGTTATTTATGCCATTAATTTTTCTTCTACTTGAAGTCTTTCTCTTCAATTACAAAATAAATGTCATTTCATGTTAAAGAATTTCAAAGCATTGTCGATATGACATATGATTTTCTCAGTGGGTATCAAAGAAATAGTATATACTTATATAATCATATTTAACAATCTATTACTATAAAATAGTTGTTTCAAAATTCTGAAAAAGTTATCTTTAACTAGAGGAAAATTTTAGAGAAATGGTGAAATTAAGTTGGGCTGTATAAAAGAAAATTAATATGTTTTTAGTAAACTAATATAAAAATTCCAACTGACAATGTTTAAAATACTAAATGAATTTTGCATATAACTATAACACCTAAAGCATATACAACATGTTTAATGGTGATTGTAAAATGTTATGATTTTCCAAGTGATTGGCATTAAAATGTTTCACCGTTAAAGTCATTCATTTATGTAGCCCTCATATTCAGGGATTGAAAATAATTAGCTACAATGCAAAAACGTGAATCAATTTTATTTTCTTTCATTAAATTTAGGTAGAACAGGAGACAGGACTGTTGTTATTAATGAGAATACTACTACTGAACTGGTACAATTGTAGACAAAAAGCCCAGGGAATTTGTGGTATTGCTAGCTTCAGGAAAATTTTTAAACATAATTTAGGACTGTTAAGTCCATACGTAAAATGCTATACCTCTTCTTTCAAACCATCACAAAAAGTACACCATGAAGTCTAATGTTGAAGGCAAGTACATTTGGGATAGGTGTGTTCTCAGTGTGCTATTTGAAATACAAGTAACATCAATGTTAGCAGAAGCAGTAACCTTTCATTTCTTTGGTGTTCAGTTCTACCACTATCACTCTTTTTTGTGTCACTACACATGGAGGGTGTATTAGTTCATTCTTATGCTGCTATAACGAGATGCCTGAGACTGGGTAATTTATAACAGAAAGGTTTAATTCACTCACTATTCTGCATGGATGGAGAGGCCTCAGGAAACTTACAGTACTGGTGGAAGGCAAAGGAGAAGCAAATACCTTCTTCACAAAGTGTCAGGCCGAGGCAGGAGAATTGCTTGAACCCAGGAGGTAGAGGTTGCAGTGAGCCAAGATCATGCCACTGCACTCCAACATGAGCAACACAGTGATACGCCATCTCAAAAATAAATACATACATACATACATACATACATACATACATAATAAGGAGGAACTGTCAAACACTTATAAAGCCATCAGATCTCCAGAGAACTCACTCACATCATGAGAATGGCATGGGGGAGCCTCCACCATGATACAATCACCTCCCACCAGTCCTTTCCTCAACATATGGGGATTATGAGAATTACAATCCCAGATGAGATTTGGGTGAGGACACAGAGCCAAACCATATCAAAGAATTGACTATAAGCAATGATGACCCTGATAGCTCATTATTATTTAAAAAAAAAACACACACAAAAACTGATGCTTCTCTATACTTACTCCAGGACAATACAATTGCTTCACCTCCAGAGTTATAAGGCTATTTAACATGCATATATTCACATATTTAATCATTTTTTTCACTTATGTGCATGCATAATGATGCGCACACACAGAGAGATAAATCTACCTTCATTTCTCATGCTACAAGTTCAAATCTGTATGAGAACTTTGATGCTATGTTTTTATGACATGTGTATTTGCTAATTCCTGTGTGTGTGTGTGTGTGTGTGTGTGTATTTATACATATGTGTGTTTTCCTGTGTCTTTTGGTGTGTTTCTTGTTATTCTTCTGCTTTTTAAATTCCAGCTTGTTCCAACATTATTCTTTTGAATCTAATGTGTCTGAGGTCCCTCTAAAATCTGAAGTTAGAAATGGATATGCCTGCCTTAGGATAGTGAGATTTAGTCAAGATTTCCAAATTGCATAGCCAATGGGAAAAAGAAAAATACAATGACTCTTTTGCTGCTTGCCAACTTGACCTTCACAGAATTGAAGACTGCCTTCTTGGAAGCATTTCCTTTTCCATATGAAAAAGCTCTGCATTTCTCCCCAGTTTCACAATAATTAAATAAACCTAGGCATCTTCTAGGTCTGTAAGGCACTTTGGGCAAAAGTTCCTAAGAAAGGGATTGTGCAATTGCTTCCCAGAAGACCACGTCTAGGCAGAATAAATCAGCCAGCTCTCCTGTGATGAAAGAAACACAGAACAGAGAAGAATGTGGGGTTTGATAATGTTAGTGCTAAGAATACCTCAAAACATTTTAAATACAAATTCAGACCCCCAGAAAATGGTATCTTTCCCCTCCAGGAACCCCAAAGTAGTCTCATTCACCTCCTTTACTAAATCTAGTTCCATAAACTTGACCCCTTTAGCATCATCCAAAACATCTCCCAGTACTTCAATGTCTTAACCAGAAGGTATACAACTAATAGAATCGTAAAAATTACAAGGGTCCAACCCAACAGTAATGAGGCTGGTATTCAGGAAATCGCACTAAAGAATGCTTGATGGACTTGCTGGAATTTGTCAGGGAAACATTAACTATTGCAAGAATAATAAACCTTCCCAAACTTAGCTGTGCTGGGGGGAATTATTTTTATTATCCAGGAAAGCAAACAAATGTGGACATTATCTCTACCATCTAAGGCCACTCACTACACAAATATCCTGGAAAAACGTAGTGCAGAACAAAAGCTCTTTCTTTATATTTTTGTGTTTTTTATTTGTTTCTTTGTTTGTCTGAGACAGAGTCTTTCTTTGTTGCCCAGGCTGGAGTACGGTGGTGTGATCACAACTAACTACAGCCTCCACTTCCCAGGCTCAATCAATACTCCTGCCTCAGCCTCTTGAATAGGTGGGATTAGAAGCATGCACCCCCATGCCTACCTAATTTTTCTATTTTTTATCGTGAGATGGGGTCTCACTGTATTGCCCAGGCTGATCTTGAACTCCTAGCCTCAAGCAATCCTCCTACCTCAGCCCTTCAAAGTGCTGGGATTACAAACATGAGCCACCATACCAAGGCAGATCAAGGGTTGTCATGACATTGCTGGCAAGTCATGCAAACACATCAGTGACTCAGAGGAAATCAGCTTCTAGAAACCTGAAAGAAATGGGGTAGATAGAAAAGGTCACATTGGGATCACCAGTCATTTTAGGTTGAGAGACACTGCATGCCTAAGCTGGTTCTGCAAGCAGGAAGGCCATGATGGAAATCTCTAATCTCAATCCCCTGCCATCTTTTGAAATCTTAGTTTACCCCACATGGAAGCCTCAAGTCAATGGATCCTATTATTATACAAAACTCAATCCTGGGCACAGGGTAGGGTGGAGAGACATAAACAGTTGTGGCAGAATCTATGTTCTGCAGTCACTCTACTCATCCATTCAACTTCACACTGCCTTCGTAAGGATCATCTGAGGTGATTTTAGTATAATATCAGCATCTGGATGGAAAAGAATGGGTCAGGCAGGAGACCCAGTTCTCTTTTATTAGTCTAGCAAGAATCCATAATTGTTTCCCACTCCTGACAAATTTGGGACAAAATCCTTCTTCTCCTTTGAACTCCAAACACTGACCCTATCTATTATTCAGTTGTGACTCAGTATAAACCACAGCACCGTGATAGTCTTATTGTCTAGGTTCAGGCAAAAGTTTCAGATTTATCCACTTGCATATATATCTGTGTGTTTTTCTCTTATCTCTCTAATAGCATTATTTAAATGTGGTGGATTTGATGTTAGTCCCTTGGTCTCTCACTTTAGTAGCTGGATGTAACATTAAGGCAAATTACTGAGTGTGTCTAGATCTGCATTTCATCACAAGATAGCACTAGTATTTATGCAAATTTCCAATTATATATTGCTAGGTTCTAAATGTGTGTACCTTCTGAATTTTTTTTTGTTGAAGACTTAATCATCAAATTGATGGCATTATGAGATGAGGTGTTTGGAAAGTGATTAAATCATGAGGACAGAACCCTCATGAAGATTTGTATCCTTATAAAAGAAGAAACAACCGGAAGTCACCATCTATGTACAGAAAATTGGCCCTCACCAGAAATTCAATCAGCATTACTCTTGCACTTTCCAGACTCCTGAATTATAAGAAACAAATTTTTATTGTTGATAAGCCACCCATTTTATGCCTGAAACACATTTGTATTTAACATGTTAGCAAGGGATAAGACCCCAGGTGTACTCAATAAGTATTAAGGCGAAAGAACAGCACTCAATGGTAAATTCTTATCATTGATGTTTCATTAATAGTTCTTAATCAAATGCTAACTTTAGGTCTCCATGTTTAAATAACTAAACCCCAATAAAAACCCTGGACATCAAGTCTCAGGTGAGCCTCTCTAGTCAACAATGCTTCATAAGTATTGTAATACATTGTTGATGTCAAACATTGTTGATGTTACACATTGTTGCTTATAAGTCAAATCAAAGGGGACAACTTGTGCCTTGTTTCCTGAACTCAGCCATATGCCCCTTTTCCTTTGTTGATTCTAATCTGTAACCTTTCCCTGTAATCATCCATAACCATTAACATGATAGATTTTCTGGGTACCATAAGTTCTCCAGCATATCATCCTACCTGAGGATGGGCTGACACAATAACCAACTAGAAAATTTGAAATTTGCAAAAATGTTTAATGATCTTAATTAAAACTAAGCATTAACCTCAAGAAAACATTAAAGATTATCTTCTTTGCATTTAAATTCTGGATTAATTTTAATATGAGGTTCCCTGTAAATATTCATTCTCTGTCTATTCAAAGAGGGTAGTTAATTTTTACTGATTCCATTGCAAACTCACATTAAAATATTTCTATACTTAGTGAACATATACAGTAGAGATTCTGTTTTGTGTATCCAAATCATTTTTATGAAATAAATCTTCTTTACATATTTATCTCAATTGCTAACTTATTGGTTATAGTTCATATGCCATGCAGTACTCTGTATTAGAAATAACAGATTATTCTTTGACAAACCTGAAAAAAACAAGCAATGGGGAAGGATTCTTCTATTTAATAAGTGGTGCTGGGAAAACTGGCTAGACATATGCAGCAAGCTGAAACTGGATCCCTTCCTTACACCTTATACAAAAATTAATTCAAGATGGATTAAAGACTTAAACATAATACCTAAAACCATAGAAACCCTAGAAGAAAACCTAGGCAAAACCATTGAGAACATTGGCATGGGCAAGGTCTTCATGACTAAAACACTGAGAGTAATGGCAACAAAAGCCAAAATTGACACATACAGTCTGATTAAACCAAAGAGCTTCTGCACAGCAAAAGAAACTATCATCAGAGTGAAGAAGCAACCTACAGATTGGGAGAAAATTTTTGCAATCTATCCATCTGACAAAGGGCCAATATTCAGAATATACAAAGAAATTAAACAGATTTACAAGAAAAAAAGCAACCCATCAAAAAACGGGTGAAGGATATGAACAGACATTTATCAAAAGAAGACATTTATGCAGCCAACAAACATGAAAAACAGCTCATCATCACGGGTCATTAGAAAAATCCAAGTCAAAACCATCTCACACCAGTTAGAATGGCAATCATTAAAAAGTCAGGAAACAACAGATGCTAGGGAGGGTGTGGAGAAATAGGAATGTGTTTACACTGTTGGTTGGAGTGTAGATTATTCAATCATTGTGGAAGACAGTGTGACAATTCCTCAAGTATCTGGAACCAGAAATACCATTGAACCCAGCGATCCCATTACTGGATATATACCCAAAGGATGTTAAATCACTCGACTATAGAGTCATGCACATGTATGTTTATTGCTGCACTGTTCACAAAAGGAAAGATGTGGAACCAACACAAATGCCTGTCAATGATAGACTGGATAAAGAAAATGTGGCAATACACACCATGGAATACTATGCAGCCATGAAAAAGGATGAGTTCATGTCCTTTGCAGGGACACGGATGATGCTGAAATCCATCATTCTCAGCAAACTAACACAAGACAGAAAACCAAACACCAGATGGTCTCACTCGTAAATGAGAGCTGAACAATGAGAACACATGGAGGGGAACATCACACATCAAAGCCTGTCTGGAGTCGGGGGACTAGGGGAAGGACAGCATTCAGAGAAATACCTAATGTAGATGATGGATTGATGGGTGAAGCAAACCACCATGGCATATGTATACCTGTGTAATAAACCTGCACGTTCTGCACATGTACCCCACAACTCAAAGTATAATAATAATAGTAAAGAAATAATAGATTACACATCTTGATCAATTATATTAACTTTAGTATAATTTCATCTGTTTAATGAGTATAAGGTAGTCTTTTCTGTTTGTTTGTTTGCTTGATTTTTAGAATCAGGGCCACATGCTGTCATCCCAGCTGGAGTACAGTGACGTGATCCTAGCTCACTGCACCCTCAAACTCTTGGCCTCAAGTAATCCCCCCTCCTTAACCTCCTAATGTATTGGGATTAGAGGTGTAAGTTACCATGCCCAGTCAATATAAAATATTCCTGACTGGAAACTTCTATAAGTATTCACAAGACATTTCATTTTTATAACTACTAGTTTCGTCTCTTACATCCTGTTTCCAAAACAGAAAGTTTCTAGTATTATGACTTATAAACTACAGTTTCCCTTCTATGTCACAATTCTGATAATGTGTTCTTTTATGTACTTTATGATATATATAACACTACATCGATATTTTGGAAAATGATTTTTAATTTTGCTTATAAAATAAATATTGTATAATAAACAGTATGTTAACTCTCTTCTAAATTTCCTATTTTTTCCTGAAATGTAGTGGTTCTCATCTTGAGAAGTCTAAATTGGCACTAATTTACATGAAAAGAACTCCCTATTGACTTACTGTGGCAAAGAGGTGATATGTAAAAATTAAATCCATAACACATATAGACATTTGTTTTCTAAATCATTCATGGGCAGAAATCATAAACACAAAAAGAGCTTAAGTCAATGGAGGTTTTATTTTAATATTTAGCTGAAGTATTTTTCTATTACAGTGTTGAAATAGGAGTGTCTGGCATTGTGTCAGCTAGATTTAAAAACAGCTAACTAAAGACAGGAACAAAGTCTGAACATGATTAATAAAAGGTATTAAAGAAATGGCAACAACTTTAGAAAATGCAGTGATAATCTGAAGAAATATTATGGTTATGCAAGTGAAGAAATAAAGAAAAGGTATTTGCAGTTTCTACTGGGATCATGAATTACCTCAGATAAACTGAAATTTAACATAATGTCAACAATAACATTTTTTTATTCCTAGGCTTTATCCATTTGATAAAACTCAAAGGTAGACAAGATATAATCAATATCTCAGAAAAAAACATACTTTTATTCCATTTTATTATAACTTTTACACTTAAGTGCCAAGATTGTTTATCCAAGAGGTTTTGTAATGCAAAACATACAAATGTTAGTTTGCTAGAGTGGCATAACAAAATAACACAGACTGGCTGGTTTAAACAAAAGATATTCTGCTGGCTGTAAGTGTGAGATCAAGATGTAGACAAGGCTGGTTTCTGCTAAGGTCTCTCTCTTTGGCTTGTAGATGCCAACTTCTCCCCAGGTCTTCACATGATTGTCTCTCTGTGTGTGTCTGTGTCCTCATCTCCTATTCTCATAAGATACCCAGTCCCATCCTATGGGATTAGGACTCACCCTTGGGACTTCATTTTATCCTAATCACCTCTTTAAAGATTCCGTCTCCAAATCCAGTCACATTGGGAGTTAGGACTTCAACATATATATTTTGGGAATGGTGTAAAATGTGTTCCATAAAAATATATGTAATCCATATGGGGTACCAGTATAGAAATTAACAAGACTTTTCTCACACATTAGTCATTGTGATAAAACATCAATATTTTATCTCCATATATTAAAATTGCATCTTAATACATAATTTAGAAATATTTGAAGTAGGGGCCAGGCGTGGTGGCTCATGCCTATAATCCCAGCAATTTGGGAGGATGAGGTGGGCAGATCACTTGAGATCAGGAGTTTGAGAACAGCCTGGCCCTGTCAGTACTGCAAATACAAAAAATAGCTGGGGAAGTATTATGGTGGGCACTTGTAATCCCAGCTATTTGGGAGGCTGAGGCAGAAGAATTGCTTGAGCCAGGGAGGGGGAGGTTGAAGTGAGCCGAGATCTCGCCATTGCACTCCAGCCCAGGCGACAAAACGAGACCCTGTCTAAAAAAAAAAAAAAAAATACATACGTGTATATGTGTGTGTATATACATATATACACACACGTATATAGTCTATAGGTCTAAATATGTGTGTATATATGTGTGTGTATATATATAAATATATGTATATATTTAGACAGAGTATATATAGTATATATTTATGTGTGTGTGTATATATATATACACACACGTATATATATGTGTGTGTGTATCTATATATACACACACACATATAGAGAGAGAGAGAGAGACAGAAAATGACAATCTCTTGACCATTTTTTTCTCTGCAATATGCCACCAATCACAAAAGGAAAATTAGGTCTGAGTAAGGCTCACTTTAGAAATGATGTTACTCTTGGCTAGTTGTGGTGGCTCATGTCTGTAATCCCAGCACTTTGGGAGGATGAGGTGGGCAGATGACTTGAGATCAGGAGTTTGAGAACAGCCTGACCCTCTACTACAAATACAAACAAAAAACAAAAACAAAAAACAAAAAGCTGGGGGAGCGTTATGGTGTGCGCTTGTAATCCCAGCTATTTGAAAGACTGAGGCAGAGGAATTGCTTGAGCTGTGGAGGTAGAAGTTGAAGGGAGCCAAGATTGCTCCATTGCACTCCAGCCTAGGTGACAAAATGAGACTCTGTCTAAATAAATACATAAATAAATAAGAAGTCAGAAAACGGCAATCTCTTGACCATTTTTTTTTCTTCCGGAATATGCCACTAATTAGAAAAGGAAAATTGGGTCTTGAGTAAGGCTCACTTTAGGAATGATGTTACTCTTGGCAAGGTGTGGTGGCTCACGCCTGTAATCCCAGCACTTTGGCAGGCGGAGGCTGGAGAATGGTTTAAGGCCAAGAGTTCAAGAGCTGCCTAGGAAACATAGAAAGCACCAATGCCTATAAAGGATTTTCAAAGTTTAGGTGAGTGGGGTGGTGCATGCCTGTAAGTTCCAGTACTTGGGAGGCTGAGGCAGGTGAATTGCTTGAGCCCAGGAGGTTGAGGCTTCAGTGAGCTATCATCATACTGCTGCACTCCAGCCTGGGTGACAGAGCAAGACCATGTCTTGAAAGTAAGGGAAAGTGAGGGGTAAGTAGTGGAAGGGAGGAGGAGGAAAGGGGGGGAGAGAGAGAGAGAGAAAGAAAGAAAGAAATAGGAAGAAAGAAAGAAAGAGAAACAAAGAAAGAAAGAAAGAGAAAGAAAGAAAGAAAGAAAGAGAAAGAAAGAAAAGAAAGAGGAAGAAAGAAAGAAAGGAGGGAGGGAGGGAAGGAAAGAAGGAAGGAGAGATGTGATGTTACTTTAGAGCTTTGAATATATAAAAGCAAATAATGAGGACTTGCTTACTAACTACATCAGACAATACTTTATTAATTATTACTACAAATGGATCTGCACAATATGCAGTATAGACAGAATAATAGACTATGCACATCCAACGAATATCCTGGATGTATGCATTGTCATTTCTCCTATAGATTTCAAGCTCCATGCTCCATCTTTCCATTGACTGGTTCCCTACTGGGATTATTTGGCCCCTTAGGAGATATTTGAACACTTTTCAGTTGCCCAAACTGGGGAACAGTACTATTGATATCCAGGGATTAAGGCCAGGGCTATATGTCCTAATTACTAATCTTTCATTTTGTCTTTATTGGAAATCAATTTCAAATTAACTTATGATTGAAATATATTATAGTAAAGTGTCAAATCTTGAGTCAGAAAGATTGCTTGAGCCCAGGAGGTCAAGGCTTTGCTGAACTAAGATCACACCACTGCACTCCAGCCAGGGCAGCAGAGTAAGACACCAGCTCTAAAAACATAATAACTAAAAAAGTGTTTAATCCTTTGTTGATTTGTAATTGCAGATACAGAAGAGGAGGTCCAAACTCTTCAATAATTTCTTCTTACTTAACACAATAACTCAGTCCCTTTTGTTACTAGAGTTAAAATAAGTATTTTTTTTTTTGCCATTTTTCTTGGTTCTGGATTGAAATCAGTTGAGACAACATTGTGTTTAATAGAAACCAAATGAGTAAAGTGAAAAATAACCTGTGTGTTTGCTGTGTCCAACTAATTCATGATCTGTGTAGGAGTGATTATTTCCTACCAAAAAAACAAAACTGAGATTTAATGGTTTTTTTTTTTTTTTTAACTTACTCATAGGGCCAGCAGGAAGTAGGATAATTTCGACTGCCAAAAGTTCCATTAAAATTTTCACAGGCTACATTTCCTCTCAGATAAAATGTCATACCTTTGCCATATATCATCAAAAGTGAACACTCTTAGAAGAACAGACTTCTATTCTGACATGCAAGCTTTGAAATACATTCCCTATCACCTATATGGCCAGTTTCATTCCAATTCCATGTAAGTAAACTTAATCTTAGATCAGTTCCTGCTTAAATATTTTTAGGAATCCACAGAGTGCAACCAGTGAAATTGCATGTGGTTCTCGTCTTTAAAAAATATTGACCTCAAGCTTAACGTACTGACATCACTCTGCACTAGTCTTTCACAATTCTGCCTGTGAATTTAATACCCATGTTCAATATTTAATCTAAATATTTTCCCCCTATTTAGTTTCTGCCTACTGGTAATGTATACATCTTTTATATTAGTAATGTGTTATTTATCTTTCTTATAATATTTAATATTTGTGTATATATATTATATATACCTGGGTATACATAATACAGGCACACTCTCTACATGGGTAATGGGATCAGTCAGACCCCAAACCCCAGCATCACACAATATACCCTTGTAACAAACCTGTAGATGTACCCCTGCATCCAACATAAAATCTGAAATTTAAAAAATGTATGTAGTTGTTCTATACTCTTCCTTAGATAGACTATATATTTCTTGAGGCAAATAATGCTGTCACAGATTGGTTTGCTCAATAAATTATTTTTTATTGAGACTAAACATTTCAAGGCACAATTTTTCTCCAAAATTTTTGTGAAGATTTGATGTCATAAATCAGAATTGAATAGCTTTATCTCCTCCTGCATCACCATCTGTAATCTTTGCAATCTACTGTAGCCTCAGTAATTTCTCTAGGGGTCCTTCTTTAATTTTCTTTTTTCAGAACCTATGGCCATTGTCTGAACATCATTTCCTCCATGAGCCTGCACTTCCTAAAATGTTAATCCATAATAACATTTTGAAATTTGGCATTATACATAGATTTCATTAGAGTTTGCTCTACACCAAACCCAAACTACTTAAAAAACAAATCCAAAAGTACATTTTTGTATCCAAGTGCTCTTTTATTCCCTGAATAAATTTCACTGGTACAGTCTATGGAAAAATGTGTATTTTGCATGTTTCATATACCTAAGCTTTCAGTTAGTTTTCCTGCAAGCAATCAAAATACAGTTAAGGTTTCCTAGCAATAGGGTGAAATGGGGGCACTTAAAGTCATGAAAAACACCACAACCTACCAAGTCACAGAATAAAACTTTGTCAATTCACTTAGATATTGTGGGTCAGAGTCAGATTCATGTGTTACTTTTATAACCTCCTTTTATTTGGGCTGAAAGGCTGTTTCTTATCAAAATAATAAGTGTGATTCAATTGTTGTAATTTTTTTGCAAATCTTTTCTGGCTGCTATTTAACATTTTGTTAAAATTGTATCAGTTGTAACAGTGGGATCAATTATAACAATTGCATCAATTTTAATAATTGTATCCACTGATACTGATACAGACCCCTTCCAGATACAATGCATACCTCTTCCTGGATTACTATACTGTCAATTTGAAAAAGGCTCTTGAAAATAATCTTTAAAGATAAAATTGTACAAACAGCTCAGAATCACATGCCATCACATGTCTAAGGTTGATTTGATTAGTCAAACTGCAACCGTTTCAACTTACAATCTTTAGACCTATGTTCATGACCTGTGTTCATGATAAATTTTGTATAATCATGTTATCTCTTCATTTGATCTAATAAACACTACGTAATCCTTGCTTTAATTCAACAAAAGGTGCATTTGCATTGCAAATACTTTGAATAATTTGTTTTCTCCTCCTCTTTGGAGAGTGTCCTTTAATCAGTTCTTCACAATTTGGAAGTATCCACCTCAGAAATGTCTAGAAGACCTGCTTACCTTTTCGTGGTATTAAAATTACTCTCCTTAGCTTAAATCCAATTTTCTGTCTCATGCTCAGCAGGCTTTTCCTACAGTTGTTCATGTTCTTGCTTTCATCCTTCTCATATACAATTTTTAATTCCTAAATTACTATGGCTGTCCCTAATACAAGAAAAACATTATTTTCAGCAATATGTTGCAGTGTGTGAATATACTTTACTTCAGTTCCTTTCCACAGCTATGAAAATGTATATAAAAATTCATGAAACATAAAGTCATACTACGTTTTTAACTAGAATAAGCCTACTCATGATCTCTTCCTACAAAAAACTATATTTTTTCTCATCATTACTTTCATAATGAGTAATCCTTCTCAAAGTGTTTCTGCTTGACACTTCTAATCTTTGTGTTAAATTATAACACAGATAAATATTCTAGTTGTAATTTAAAATGACAACTCTGAATATAAATGAAAATATTTAGAGGTGAACTTATGACTTTATTCTAAATGCTTTCAACAGGTATTGTAAAATAAAATGGTAACGTTTTCCTTATTTGAGTAAAATTTAGAGGAATAGAATATATTCAGAAGATCCATTGTAAGTTCTTCTAAAGAAATCTGCAAAAATTTCAAAAAGAGTTTTACAGTTACTTATCATTTTTCCCATTGTTTTTGGTAACAAAATCACAATGTTTTAGAAAAGATTGAATCATTGTGAAGTGAAAGGAAATGGAATGATGTATAATGCCTCACAAACCTGTTTGTTTGTTTGGTGGGGGTCAAAAGAAGAGTTTCATGGAAGTAAAGGTATAGTTTTACAATTGTAAGCTTGCTTTCTAAATAATTCACAGTTGTTTTATCACGGCATTTCTGAAGAACTTCTCTCTGACGTGTCCCAAGTTCTGACTGAAGTAGATATTCCAGCAGAAATACCCACTAGATAGTTATTTCTTTGGATGGTTTCATCATCACATAATTCTAGTTTCATCCAGCCTGACAAGTCCCTGGGGATGTTGATGCAGCCTTGTTTCGTTTTTAAATACACTCACTTTATTCAATTACAATATGCAGAGAGAGAAGGGCACAAATCATATGAATACAGCTCAGCGAACTGCCACCACATCAGGATGCTGGAAAAGCACTATGCAAATCCAGGCATAGAATGATGGAAATATATACTATGTTCTTTTGCAACTCTGCCTAAGTGTTTTATTCAACATTATGTTCACCAAATTTATAATTCTGTCTCACTTGGCACTGGCACATTCATTCTTCTTGCTCTGTAGCTTTCCCCAAATCTCTTTATGGGTCTTTTGTTGATTGTTACCTTGATTGTTTCCATGTAGGGATTATTAACAAAATGCTATCATGAAATGTATTGTATGTGTGCCAGTAGGTTTACTGTGTACAATATTTTCTTGGGCACATATATTGGAGTGAAAATTCCAGGTGCTAGGGAATTTATTCATTCAGCTTTAAGATATTTTGGTTTTGGTTTTGCTTTTGCTTTTATAGGCAGGATCCTGCTCTGTCACCTAGGCTGGAGTACAGAGGTGTGGTCATAGCTCGCTGCAGTATAGAGCAACTGGGCTCAAGTGATCCTCCCAACTCAGCTTCCAAAGTCGTTGGGAATACAAGTGCTCACCACATGCACAGCTAGTTTTTTAGTTTTTGTAGTGTCTGGTTCTCACTATGCTGTCCAAGCTGGTATGGAATTCCTGGCTTCAAGTGATCCTCCCACCTAAGCCTCCCAAAGTGCTGTGATTACAGGTATGAGCCACTGTGCCCAGCCAGCATAAAGTTTTATGTGCTAGTTCAGGAGATACACATTCTGACCTGTTTTGTCAGTTTTGTTTTGTTCAAGTGAGTATTTACTGCCATATCATGGTGGTTCATATCCCTTCCCTTGTTGCTAGACATTTTTATTAAGTTTACTGGGAAATCAGATATGCTTTTTAAAAAAGCTAGTAAATTATTCACATATTTTCATTTGAAATCCATTATATATTTTGGACAAAAACACAAATCCTTGTGGAATATATTCATCACATCTATAAAGTTTATTTATTTATTTATTTATTTATTTATTTATTTATTTATTTTTGAGGCAGGATCTCATTATGTTGCCCAGGCTGGTCTCGAACTCTTGGGCTCATGTCTCCCACCTCAGCCTCCAGAGTAGCTGGGATTATAGATGCACATGCTCTGCTGGGCAAAAACTTCTATTCTTGTCATGGCACCTTTTGCAGAACAGAATATTTGGAGTTTAAGTAAGTACCACTTACTAATTCCTTGATTAAATTATGATGAAACACATTTGCATCTTCTTTGAAAAACTCCTACTTACTCTAAGGCCAAAAAGAACTCCTACAAATACCTTCTAAAAACTTTATTTTCTGTTGCACAGCTAGATTGACATAATCAATACTTGGAATCATATGCTTTTGTTTCTGTTGTTTTGTTTTTCTTTTTGTGCATAGCACTAAGTGGGACTATGTGAGTCCCTCAAATTGATATCCTGCCAATTATTGAGAAGACTATTCTAACAGCACTGAATTTTTCAGAAAGCAAAACATGGTGTAGATGGCTGGCCATGGTGGCTCATGCCTGTAATCCTAGCACTTTGGGAGGCCTAGGCAGGTGTATCAATTGAGTTCAGGAGTTCCAGGCCAGCCTGCCCCACATGATGAAAACCCATCTCTACTTAAAATAGAAAAAATTAGCCAGGCATGGTGGCGCATGCCTATAATCCCAGCTACTCGGGAGGCTGAGGCAGGAGAGTCATTTAAACCTGGGAGATGGAGTTTGTAGTGAGCTAAGATTGCACCACTGTACTCCAGCCTGGGAGACAGAGACAGCATCTCAAAAAGCCAAAAAACAAACAAACAAACATAAGCAAAAAACAAACAAAGAAAGAAACAAAAACCAAAATTAAAACAAAACAAAACAAAAACCTGATGTAGCTATCTGCCTCTTTCTGGCTTATATATGCTTCCAATTTCAATAGGACATTGCCTATCACCTTCCCAGCTTGCATGCTTTAATAAAACAAATGAAAGATACCATATTGGAGAGGCCAACGAAGTGGCCTCCTGTCAAAAATCAGGTAGTTTACCTCTAAATGTTAAAATTCCATCTGTATACATAAGTTAAAAATAAACATATTTGAAGTAGAGGCCGGGCATGGTGGCTCATGCCTGTAATCTCAGCAATTTGGGAGGCTGAGGTGGGCAGATCACTTGAGATCAGGACTTTGAGACCAGACTGGCCCTGTCTCTAATACAAATAGAAAAAATAGCGGGGAAGTGTTATGGTGTGCACTTGTAATCACAGCGATTTGGGAGGCTGAGGCAGAAGTATCGCTTGAGCTGGGGGGAGGAAGTTGCAGTGAGCCGAGATCATGCCATTGCACTCCAGCCTAGGTGACAAAATGAGACATTATAAATATATATGAGCTTTAATCATTCGTAGAACTGCTCTCTAATCATGTCAATTATCCACAAGTGTGTTGACTCAGAGTTCTGTTGTTAATTGTAAACTAATTGTACACATATCGTTAATTGTATACGTGTGTATATATATGTATGTATGTTGTGAATTGTATACATGTATATATATGTGTGTGTGTGTGTGTGTGTGTGTGTGTGTGTATGTAGACAGAAAATGACAATCTCTTGACAATTTTTTTTTTTTCTGGAATATGCCACTAATTAGAAAAGGAAAATTAGGTCTTGAGTAAGGCTCACTTTAGGAATGATGTTACTCTTGGCAAGGTGTGGTGGCTCATGCCTGTAATCCCAGCACTTTGAGAAGCCGAGGCTGGAGAATGGTTTAAGCCCAGGAGTTCAAGACCTGCCTAGGAAACATAGCAAGGACCAATGTCTACAAAGGATTTTCAAAGATTAGATGAGTGGGGCGGTGCATGCCCGTAGTTCCAGTACTTGGGAGGCTGAGGCAGGAGAATTGCTTGAGCCCGGGAGGTTGACGCTTCAGTGAGCTATGATCACACCACTGCACTCCAGCCTGGGTGACAGAGCAAGACCATGTCTTGAAAGTAAGGGAAAGGGAGAGGTGAGGAGGGGAGGGGAGGGGAGGGGAGGAGAAGGGAGGGGGAGGGAAAGGGGAGAGAGAGAAAGAAACAGAAAGAAAGAAAAAAAGGAAGGAAGGAAGGATAGAAAAAGAAAGAAAGAGAGAAAGAAAGAGCAAGAAAAAGAAAGAAGGAAAGAGAAAGAAAGAAAGGAAAGAAAGAAAGAAAGAAAGAAAGAAAGAAAGAAAGAAAGAAAGAAAGAGAAGAAAAGACAAGAAAAGAAAAGAAAGAAAGGAGGGAGGGAGGGGAGATGTGATGTTACTCTAGAGCTTTGAATATAAAAGCAAATAATGACTTGCTTATTAACTACATCAGAAAATACTTTATTAATTATGAAGACAATGGATCTGCACAGTATCCAGTATAGAGAGAATGATAGACTATGTATATCCTACAAATATCCTGAATGTGTATACATTGTCTCTTCTCCTATAGATTTCAAGCTATATGTTCCATTTTTCTATTGACTGGTTCTCCACTAGGGTTATTTGGCCCCTTAGGAGATATTTGGACACATTTCGGTTGTGCAGACTGGGGAACGGTACTATTGATATGCAAGGAGTAAGGCCAGGGATGTGCTAACCATCCTAGCATACACAAGATAGCCTCTACCCAGCCAAGGACCATCCAGCCCCAAATGCCAATACAGCTGTGGTTGGGCAATTGCACAGGGAGTCTCCTATAATTTCTTCAGCATTGCTCACATTCGGCTCATTTGACTGACAACTTGACATAACCAAGGGAAAGAAACTTCTCCCTTTTCTCCTTTTATAGCTTTCCCATAACTAGTCCAATCTAAATTTGTATCCAATGAATCCCAGTGACCAGATGTAGAACAAGGGGGAATTCTCCCCTGTTGCAGTGCTTGTTGCAAATTTGAAGGATTAATTATATCATTATGTTATGTGGTAATTAATTGGCTCAATTTTCTGTCTTCTCATACCTAGCCATGGGGAATCTGTGCTTCCTGGCTGGAAAACCCCTAATGAACATTCTAAAAATGCCCGATGAGTCATTGTTCTCTTTTACCACTTTAAGGAGGAACTGAACAAATTTAATGTCAGTTGGTGTAGTTGCCATAATAGGTGGATTGCATTTCAAAACTACTTTGGGCAACAGATTTTAAATAATATAGAGGTAAAAGAGTTTAAATGTGTCCTGTGAAAGTCCATAATGAGAATCTTCTGTTCTCTCTTTCTCCATTATTACAGTGATTTATAGTGAGGAATAAAATCTAATAAATAATGAATGCTTCAACTAAAGCTTCATTTTAATTGAAAACTAGGGCACAGGCCACCTTGGAAAATATTAAAATAAAAAATGTGACTCCTTAACTACTGACTGGTTTTTAAAACTTACTTCTGTGAGTGATGCTATTAAATAAACTCTGCTGTTTTTATTGATGGGCTCAAACAATACTAAAAAGGGTATCTTATTAATGTTGGGCTTCACTGAGGATGGTGGCAGAAATATTACTGGGAAATATTAGGGAAAGTTATATGGAATAGTCACAAACCTTTCTGGGAGTCTGAAAGGTCACATAGTTTGTGTAATAATTGAACGGGCCGAAGGCAGCCGGTTCTGACCTTAGAGCATTAGATCATAGAGTAAATACCACGGAAAATAGAAGCTTCCGCAGTTAAGTCTGTTTATCCTACCTCCATTAACTAACCTTTAAGCCAGATGGCCCCCTGGGGGGAGGTTGACCAAGGATATTGCCCCCTAATGGTATTTACTTTAGACCCCGGTACCTGAGCTTTAATCATTTGTAGAACTACTCTCTAATCATTTTAATTATCCACAAGTTTGTTGACTCAGAGCTTCTGTTGTTAATTGCATACAAAATAAATGCCTGAAGTTTGAGCTGTTCAGGGCCGGCTGCAGTGACAAACCTCTCTTGGTATGTATGCCATCAGACACTCAGCTGGACTGGCAAAGCAGAATTTCCATGTGTCAATGTATGTTTCCTTCATCCATCGTTTGGGTCAGGGTCTGCGGCCAGACCCCTGCAGCTAATGCCCTCTTATGAGGAGCAATATGTCATATTATCCTTTTGGAAAACAATTTTACTGTTTCTTTTTCTTTTCTTTTTCTAAAATAATGCAATCATTTAAAGGCTAAATAAACCACATATTTCACATGTCATGTGTATATATACGTGTGTGTGTGTTTGTGTATATATATATATATATATATATATATATAAATTTTAAAAAATGAATAAAAATTAAACAAAATAAAAACATGAAGGATTTAAAATATGATCATTTTCCAAACAAAAAAGTCTCAGAGCAATGCATTTAGTAAAATCCCACTTTGTAAAAACAAATACAAATATATCCAAGACATATTTGTCCTCCCATTTACATGTAGTAGAAGTGTTTTTCAGTCCCTAAGAGATAAAGCTTTTCAACATAAAATCATTGGTGTCCTAGAAATGTAAACTCTTATAAACAACCTAGATGTCCGCAAGTCTCCCATTCTATGTTAATATTTCCATGTTACTATATATATATATATATAAAGTTTATATTATATAAAATGCATATATATTTATATATAAAGTAGAATGGAAATATATATGGAAAGAAATAGTATTTCATTTTATATCAAATTATCCATACCTTATATCTCATATATATTATTAATGATATATGTATCGTGTATACATTAAATTTGTGTGTGTGTGTGTGTGTGTGTGTGTGTATCTCCTCAAATTTCTACCTAATATTTACAGAATCTAGTCTCTATCCCAAAATGTCCTAGGAACTCATTAAATAAAGTTTTAAGGGTTGCCAATTTCCCATTATGGTTAATTCTTACTTTTGAAATCCTTTGCTCACAATCTGGAAAGTAACATTGATAACTCATTTAGCAATCCTCCAGTTTGTTTTAATGAATTAAAGTTTCACAAAGTAATAGAGGGTGATATTCATAAAGAACAAGCATAGGTACAGGAATGTGGCAATATATTATGAAACTTCCAAGTGAGTTTGTGTGGCAGATGGGAAATAAGATTGAACATTACAGTGGAAGTAGATTTGAAGGATTAATTACAATGGGTTGGATGGCAGAGGAGAGAAAGAAAGAGCAGAAGAGAAATATTGCAAGTTACAGGTTAAGCACCCCTTATCTAAAATGTTAGAGACCAGAAGCCTTTCAGATATTGAATTTTTAAAATTTTTGGAATATCTGCATATTCACTATGAGATATTTTAGGAATGGGACTCAAGTCTGAGCACAACGTTTGTTAATGTTTCATATACATCTAATACACATAGACTGAAGGTAATCTTATATAATGTTTAAAACTAAGTTTGTGTGTGAAACAATGTTTATGTATGCTGAACCATCAGAGAGCAAAGATGTCATTATCTCAGCGAACCACGTGGACAAGAGTCTTCCAAACCCTATTGCGAACTGCACATGCGAGGGATCTAAGTTGCACGCTTCATGTGAGAACCTAATGCCCGATGATCTGAGGTGGAACAGCTTCATGCCCAAACCATGCCCTGTCCCCTCCATCCATCGAAAAATCGTCTTCATAAAACCGGTCCTGGGGGTCAAAAAATTGAGGACGGCTGATACGAGCAATACCTTTCTTACATTTATGCACAAATAAGTACTTAGCAGTAAAAATGTAACATAGCATTAATACAGTGGAATATTAATGTGTTCAGAGTAAATAAGCTGCACAGTAGCACTGTACGAATTAAAGAAAGAAGAGAGAAACAGAAGGATGTCTTTAGAGTCAACAGGGGCAGGTTTATTTTTAATAAACCTCACCGGGAAGGCTAGCTGAGTTAGGTCAGAGCCACCCTTTCTGTGTCTGTTCCCATGTGTATCTTTCTGCAGCTGCAGGCATACGACCCAAGACTGCTTTTAGCTTCCCTAACTTCGTGCACCTGAAGGGAAAAGAATGTGCTCATTAAGGCCCACTGTTTTACTGGGGTCCATTGTATGAGGGTGAAGTTTGGCAGTTACCCAAGAGACTTTCCCTGCTACCTCCTCTGTGCCTGAGCTGTCTTATCTGTGTTTTATTGCTCTTTCTGCTTGTAGTTTGAAGAGAAGTGATTTGCTTGGAATGCATGAAGCTAGAAAGGGAGCTGGAACTTAAAATCGTGGTGTTTGTGTGAGATGACGGTGCTCCTGCTCTGTCAGGCACCACCAGAACACCTGTATCCGATGTTAAACAACAGAAGCAACAGACAATGGCAAGGTGTCCAGAGTCCACCTGTGATGCTGTGTTTTGGTTAAAGGACAACTGTATTTTTTTAATGAGAAGAAACTGTATGTGGTGATCACTCCAACATTGTACTCTTCTCTAAGATGCTGTCCAGTTTCTCCTAGTGCTTGATTTTCGGTGGCATAGATACACATAAACACGTCCTGTTTTTCTTATCACTGTTACCCATAGGGCAGGCTTTGGACATTTTTAACAATATGTTTACACCACAGAGCAAAAATAAGCAAGGAAAAAAACCACAGAGAGTAATGCATGTAGGGCGTCCTGTGGGACAACTTCGGGAATCTGACGTTGGTTCACACAGCTGAACAAATGTCCATTATCTTTTTTTTTTTTTTTTTTTTTTTTTTTTTGAGATGGAGTCTCTGTTGCCAGGATAGAGTGTTGCTATCTCAGATCACTGTAACTTCCACCTCCCGAGTTCAAGAGATTTTCTTGCCTCAGCCTCTTGAGTAGTTGGGATTACAGACACCTGCCACTGCACCTGGATAGATATGTTTTTTTGAGACGGACTCTTACTCTTTCGCCCAGGCTGAAGTTCAGTGGCGCGATCTCGGCTCATTGCGGGCTCCGCCTCCCGGGTTCACGCCATTCTCCTGCCTGAGCCTCCCGAGTAGCTGGGACTACAGGCGCCCACCATCACACCGGGCTAATTTTTTGTATTCTCAGTAGAGACAGGGTTTCACCATGATCTGCTTGCCTTGGCCTCCCAAAGTGCTGGGATTACAGGCGTGAGCCACCGCGCCCAGGCACACCTGCATAATTTTTGTATATTTAGCAGAGATGTGGTTTCACCATGTTGTCCGGGCTGGTCTTGATCTCCTAACCTCAGGCAATCCACCTGTCTCAGCCTCCCAAAGGGCTGATATTACAGGTGTGAGCCACCGCGCCTGTGCCTCCTGTCCTTTTATTGCTCTTTGTGGGTATGCATACATGGGAGTAGTGTGGCATGCCTGGAAAAGATATACTGCAGCGGATGGGAGCTGCAGGGGTGGAGAGTGAGGGTATCTTTCTTCCTTTAGTGACACTGAATAAACTGTGTGTTCTGCACCTGTGTTTTTACTGTCACCTATCACATGAGGTCAGAGATGCAATTTTCCACATGTGGTGTCATGTCCATGCACAAAATGTTTAAGATTCTGTAGCATTTCATGTTTTAGGTATTCAAATTAGGGATGCACCTATTACCTGAATTTGTTTATTTTGCCTGCTCTCCAAGAGAGGAAGGTGTTCGTTCATGTAGAAAATATCTCATGTTTTGTTTCTCTAAGGCCTTACACTTCTGACAACTACATCAAAGAGTACAGTCTTGGGTTGAGGGCATTCTATGGGCTATGGGTCAAACTTTGGGATTCTTATTCATCATGAAACACCACTGGGCTCCATTGCTGAGCCATATTTCTGAAACTGGATGGCCTAGAACTGTCATCCCCAAGAAAGATTAATGCATCACTTATATTCCAGCAGATATGACTAATCCAAATTACTGTTGTTATCATTTTGTGTCCAAAATTGGTTCCTTCTAGTGGGTTCTTGGTCTTGCTGACTTCAGGAATGAAGCCGCAGATCCTTGTGGTGAGTGTTAACAGTTCTTAAAGATGGTGTGTCCGGAGGTTGTTCCTTCAGATGTTCAAATGTGTCTGGAGTTTCTTCCTTATGGTGGGTTTGTGGTCTCGCTGACTTCAGGATTGAAGCCACAGACCCTCGTGGTAAGTGTTACAGCTCATAAAAGTAGTGAGGACCCAAACAGTGAGCAGCAGCAAGATTTACTGTGAAGAGCAAAAGAACAAAGCTTCCACAGTGTGGAAGGGGACCCAAGTGGGTTGCCGCTGCTGACTTGGGTGGCCAGCTTTTATTCCCTTATTTTGCCCTGCCCATGTCCTGCTGATTGGTCCATTTTACAGAGCGCTGATTTGTCCATTTTACAGAGGGCTGATTGATCAGTTTTTACAGAGTACTGATTGGTGCACTTACAATCCTTTAGCCAGACACAGAGCACTGATTGGTGTGTTTTTACAGTGTGCTGATTGGTGCTTTTACAAACCTTTACGCAGACACAGCATACTGATTGGTGTGTTTTTACAGAGTGCTGATTGGTGTGTTTACAAACCTTTAGCTAGACCCAGAGAGCTAATTGGTGCCTTTTTACAGAGTGTTGATTGATGCATTTACAAACCTTTAGCTAGACACAGAGTGCTGATTGGTGCATCTTTACAGAGTTCTGATTGGTGCATTTGCAAACTTTTTGCTAGACACAGAGCACTCATTGGTGCATTTAAAAACCTTTAGCTAGACAGAAATGTTCTCCAAGTCCCCACCCGACCCAGGAAGTCCAGCGGGCTTCACCTCTCAATCCCCCCTATAAACAGGACAGCCCAACTGCTGTTGGGAATTGGGTGATGACCTCTCCAGCTACTTCCTGCTGGATAGGGGTGAAGAAGGGCCCCTCCAGTTGTGGTGTCCTCCAGAGGGGAGCTCTTCAGGCCAGTGAAAGGACCAATGGATTGGTCCAGGGGTCCTCAGTAGAAGTTGTTAGTTTAGCTTGTTTGGGGTTCTATTTGTAAAACCATCTGTAGCTTGATGGCCTTGATCCTAGAGGAAACAAATTTGACCAGGAGGTTAAAAATACAGGGCCCAAAGGTGAGTAGTAGCAAGATGGCTGCTGTGGGACCGCGAAAGTGGGGAAGCCATGTTGCCCAACTCCAGAGTTGGTATAAGAGTTTGAAAGGCGGTATCTGATTTCAGAAGCCTTTTCCTGTAAACACCGGGTGGCAATTCATACTATCCCTGACTGGTTAGTGTAAAAACAACACTTTTCCTCTATGAAGGTGCAGAGTCCTCCTTTCTCAGCAGTGAGGAGGTCCAGGCCTTGGAGAGTCCCTGCTGCCAAAGAATGTATTTGGGATTGTAGAGTAAGGATAAGTTTTGTTAGTTCTTGCAAACTGTCTGAGAAATCCTTTGAGATGAGAGTGTGTGGTATTAGGATAATACATGTTACACTGTAAAGTTTTAGCAAACTTTACTTTTGTTGAAAACCTTGTAAGTTTGGGCTTTCCATTGTTCTGTGCTATTAAAAAGACCTTATTCAGTCCATATTAACTTAGAATTGCTATAGGTGGCTCCTTCCTGATTCCGTAAGTACTTTAAGGTTTGACTGAGTGCAAACAGCTCACAGGTTTGAGCAGACCAGTTTTTAGGCAATTTTCCTAACTCTACTTCTACAAGAGTTTCCTTGTCACTTACTGAATGCCCATTGTGTCTTTTTCCTTAATCTTCTGGGAGGAATCGTCTATCTTCCTGTCCTGAAGGGGGTTCCTCCTAGGCCTGGTCAGACCTTTGTATGGTAATTAGTTAAGATTTAGATCCCCTGTTAGGAAACCTGCTGGGTTAAGGATTTTTGATAGGAAGGCTATGGGTTGTCCGTGGCCTCAGTGCTTTGGGGCTATGCCCTTGTTTATGCTGAGAACAAGGTGGTATTGGAGTGCAGTTATAGGGTTATGGAGAAGACCGTCATTATGAATTATAGGTTTTAAATTTACCCTGGCTTTTAAAGCAACAGGGTACCCTGTTTTTTCTTTACTACTTCCATCTCTCTTTCTTTCTCTTTGAATTCTTCTTTGTCTCTCTCTTTCTGACTCCTTCTTTTTCTGTCTCTTGCTCGCTCTCTTTGACTTTCTGTCTCTCTCTTTCTCTCTCTCTCTCTCTGACTCCCTCTTTTTCTCTGTCTCTTCCTCTCTTTCCCTCTGATGTTCTTTCTCTTCTCTCTTTCCTTTCTGCTGGTCTTTCCCTGCCTCTGCCAGATGCTTATCCTGCAGTTCTCCCCTCTCCTTCCCCTTTTTGTTGGTTTTGGCAGTGTAAGACGGCCACCTCCTTGGGTTTTTGCGCTGCGTGCAATAACTCAATGATATCCTTGAGTGATATTTAATAGGGGTTCCCCCAGAGGTTAGGAACTCCCTTTCTTTCCATAGTGCAGCATGGGCATGTAGGATTAGATAAGCATACTTGTTATCTGTATACCCCTTTACTGTTTTTCCCTTTCCCAGTTCTAAGGCTCCGCTAAGTGCCACTAGTTCTGCTAACTGGGCGCTGGTCTCTGGGGGAAGAGGCTTACTTTCAAGTATGGTTACATCACTAACTACGGTATAACATGCCCTTTGTATCCCAGTCTCCACAAATGGACTTCCATCAGTATACAGGTTAAGGTCAGGATCAGCTAAGGGGGCTTCTAAGAGATCCTCTTGGGTGGCATAAGTCTGGACTATAATTTGTTGGCAGTCATGCTCGACTGGTTCCCCATTCTCTGGGGGAAAAGTGGCAGGGCTGAGGGCCTCACATGTCTGTATTTGAAGCACCAGTCCCTCAAGGAGTAGTGCCTGGTATCTAAGCAGGTGGTTGTCTGAAAGCCATAAACTTCCTTTGGCACCTAATATGCCGTTTGCATCATGAGTAGTCCAGACAGTGAGATCCTTTCCTTGTAGCCTCTGACACTAAGATGGCCACTGCTGCAACTACCTGTAAACAGTGAGGCTAGCCTTTTTCTACTATATCAGTTTCCTTACTGAGGTATACCACTGGTTGTGGGGTTGTCCCCTGAGTCTGAGTAAGGACCCCAAGAGCTATTCCTGTTCTCTCTGTGATGTATAAAGAGAAGTTTTGTCCTGTGGCAAGGCTTATGGCTGGAGCTTGAGTTTGTTCCTTCCAACACCCAGACTACAGGCTTGATTCCTTCCTCAAGCAGGGGACAACAAATCAGTAACTTGTTCCCCATATTCATGTAGACGATAGCTCCAGCTTTGGCTAATATGTCCCTCCCTAATAAGCATATGGGATGTTCAGGCATAACAAGAAAGGCATGAGAAAAGAGCAAACTCTCCCAAATACAACTGAGGAGGTGGGAGAAATACCTGGTTACAGGCCATCCCAGGATTCCTTGGATGGTAACGGACCTTGAGGACAGCTGCCCGGGACAGGGGATTAACACTGAAAAAGCTGTTCCAGTGCCAGGAGGAAGTAAATTTCCTGGCCTTTGAAGTTTAAACATACCCAGGGCTCAGTGAGGGTGACGACATGAGCTGGCGCTCACCCCAGGCATCCTCAATCTTGTTGTTGGATTATCTGGCTGGGGGCTTCTGGCCCGGAGAACGTTTGCCCTCTGGGGCAGTGTGCCTTCCAGTGATTGCCTCAGCATAGCCGACATGGATGAGGGGGTCGTTGTTTCTCATTGAACAATCTTTTTAAGGTGTCCTTGAAAACCACACTGGTAACAAGCCCCACCAGGTGATTAGCCTGCTCCATTTTCTGTCCTCTCTGAACCACCAAGGTTTGTTTGTCTGAGGACCATGACTAAGGCTGCAGCCTTTTTCTGATCTTTCTTTTCCTTTTGGGCTGGTTCCTCTTGGTCCCTGTTTAGAACACTGAGATTGCCAGGTTTAATAATGCCTCCAGATTTTGTTCAGGTCCCAGGGCTCACTTTTGGAGCTTTCTCCTGATATCTGTGGCTGATTGGGTAATAAACTTATTTTTTAAGATCAATTGACCCTCGAGTGAGTCAGGTGACAGGGGGGTATATTTTCTTAAGGCCTCCTGTAGCCGCTCAAGGAAGGCAGAAGGATTTTCTTCTTTTCCCTGAGTTATGGTGGACATCATTGAATAATTCATGGGCTTTTTCCTAATTCTCCTTAGTCCTTCTAGAACACAGGTAAACAGAAGTTTATGACTCCAGTCCTGATGATCTGAGTCAAGGTCCCAGTGGGGATCCATACTGGGGAAAACTTGCTGACCAGTAGGGAATTTGTCCCTTTCTTCAGCTGTCATTCTATCGTTTACTTGACTAAGATACCAAGTATCTCCAAACTCTCAGGCTGCAGCTAAAGCCACATTCTTTTCATTAAAGGCCAGGTTTTGATCTAACAATAGCATGACATCTGTCCAAGTGAGATCAAAGGTTTGCCCTAGACCCTGTAGGACATCTATGTACCCATCAAGATCATCTGAAGGGTTCCCCAGGTCTGCCTTGATCTGCTTTAAATCAGAGAGGGAGAAGGGGACACGTACCGAGGTTGGGCCAAATTCCCCTCCCCCTACAGCTTGAAGCAGACATAACTGATAGCACGGGGGTGTTTGTGGTCCTTTGGGGATTTCTTTGCTTGTTTCCTTCTGGGTAGGGGAGATTAGAGGAGGTTTACCATTAATAGGAAGGGGAGTTATAGAGAGGCTAGGATATGGGGGTAAGTTAAGAGGTCCTCTTGTGGGATATAAATTGCAAGCTTTGCATCGTTGTGGTCTCTTCTTCAGTGAAAAGAAAGCTTGGACATAAGGTATTTTCCTCCATTTGCCTTCCCTCTTACAGAAAACGTCAAGCTTCAGGATAGTATTGTAATTTATACTTCACTCAGGGGGCCATTTTTCCCCATCAGAGAGAGAATACTGGGGCCAGGCCATGGTGCAGAAAAAAATGAGCCACCTCTTTTTCAGGGTTTGTGGGTCAAATTGGTGCCAATGGCTTAGGATGCATTTCAAGGGTGAGCCTGTTGATACCTGAGTGTTTCCCATCTGAAAGACAAAAGTGCCCATGGTTTTGGTATGTTTGTTTCTCCCCCTGCTCAAGAACCCGCAATGGTCCCTGGATACTGCTGATTGGAATAGTTGCACTCACCGATGCAGCAGCAGAAACACCTCTTGCCAATGAACCCGCAATGGTCCCTGGGCCCTGCTGATTGGAATAGTTGCACACACCAACACAGCAGTGGAAACACCTCTTGCCCAAGAACCCACAACAGTCCCTATGCCCTGCTGATCGGAATAGTTGTGCTCACTGGCACAGAGGCAGAAACACTAGTTTTCCTCCTAGACCACAAGGAGGATCGAGGAAGGTTGGATTCAGTGACCCTTTCTGACACATTCTCAAAAAACTTTTAGAGTCTTAAGCATTCTCCTGTTAGTATTGGGACTTTACCCCTGTCCTGTGAAGATGTTATGCCCCAAAACTGAAGTGGAGGGCCATAACCTGAGGGAGGGAAGGGATCTCCAGAATTGGAAGAGTGATGCCTTTTCCCCTCACTTTTATGAATAGGAAGGATACCATTTCTGAAGCTCCCCATATCCTAGGTTCAGGAATAGCTTTCATTAGGCCTGCTAGTCTGAGAATGGATACTAAAATTCCAGATAGTCCCCCGCCCCAATGGGGCTTTTGGCAAAAATTATGTCTTTCTGATTGGTGAGCCCAGGTGCCTAAAGAAGGTAACAGAGTCCTGAAGTTTATACTGGAAATCATTCTTATAAGAGAAACTAGAAAAGCACCAGAGACAGGGAGTGGTTTTTAGAAGCAGTACTAGCCTCAGACAAGAGAGGCAAAAGGAAGTTTGTCTGACAAGCATTAGGACCCGGGAGGCAAGGGTCAGGATAGGTAGGAGAGATGGGTGAGTCTCACTTGGCTGACATGACTTTGAGAGTTCCGCTCATGGCTGCAGGGTCAACTAACTTGTTGTTGGGACCCTGCAGCTGAATAGCTTTCCTCTCTGTCAACCCTCAGCTCAGCCCAGAAGTACAGGAAAAGTGGAAGCTGGTTCCAGGCAAACCAATGCTCTCAACTCCAAAGAGTCAGTGGTTGTTAGAAAACCCTTTCCCAGAAAGCCTGACACCCTTGTCTTTAGTCTGGCAGTCATGCTAGTCGCTTTTAACTGGCTGACAGGTGCCTGGTATTTAGCCCCCAAATTCTAAGGAAAAATAAGACAGAATAGCAAGCAAAAGGGGCCCGATGGTACTCACCGGTTGTTGACAGGTGATTGTCCCTTCATGGTTGCCAAAATGTGTCCAGAATTGGTTCCTTCTGGTGGATTCTTGGTATCACTAACATCATAAACGAAGCCACGCACCCTCGTGGTGAGTGTTACAGTTCTCAAAGATGGTGTGTCTGGAGTTTGTTCCATCAGATGTTCGGATGTGTCCAGAGTTTTTTCCTTCTGGTGGGTTTGTGGTCTTGCTGACTTCGGGAATGAAGCTGCAGACCGTCATCATGAGTGTTACAGCTCATAAAGTTAGTGTGAACCCAAAGAGTGAGCAGCAGCAAAACTTATTGTGAAGAGAGAAAGAACAAAGCTTCCACAGCATGGAAAGGGACCTGAGCAGGTTGCCGCTGCTGACTTGGGTGGCCAGCTTTTCTTCCCTTACTTGGCCCCACACATGTTCTGCTGATTGGTCCATTTTACAGAGTGCTGATTGGTGTGCTTACAAACATTTAGCTAGACACTGAGCAGTGATTATTGCATTTTTACAGAATGCTGATTGGTGTGTTTACAAACCTTTAGCTAGACACAGAGTGCTGAATGGTGTGTTTTTACAGAATGCTGATTGGTGTGTTTAGAAACCTTTAGCTAGCACAGAGCACTGATTTTTGTGTTTACAAACCTTTAGCTAGACAGAAAAGTTCTCCAAATCCCCACTAGACCCAGGAAGTCCAGCTGGCTTCACCTCTCAATTTAAGATTGACTCTTAGGGTAAAGCACTATTTCCTATATTTCTTCTTTCCTCTAAATCACTTATTTGACTTTTTTTTTTTTTTTTTTTTTTTTTTTTTTTTTTTTTTTTTTTTTGCTATTGAGTTGCAGGAGCTCCTTAAATTTTCACGGTGTTATTTACAACATATGCATATTCATAAGAATATGAAAATATAAGGAGTCCATGCAACTCAATTGAAAATATTTCAAATATTTTTAATCCAAGGTTTGTTGAATATGTGGCTGTGAAAGTCACAAATATAAGGGACAGACTATGCGTAAATTACAAGCGTGTGAGTGTTGATGGGGAGAGTTCTGGGTTATATGTTATGAGATGTTGAGTAACATTAACCAGTGAGATATTTGAAGATAGCATAGAAGGCCATATACCTAATTTTGGTTATGGGATGATCCTCTCTAAAGACATGGAGTGTGACTTTCATTTGATTTATGTGTTTAAGCATAATTGATTTGAAAATATTGACCTATCATTGTTTACAAAAGTGAGTTTTGTGTTAGTTAAACCATAGAAACCGTTTTGCTAGTATTGCGTACGATACTGGGGAATGATGCCCCAATACAGTACGTTTTCATGGATTGCTTTAAAATAATTCAAGTGCAGTCTTTTTATTTTCCCTCAAGTATAATTCTGTGATGAATAAAATGACAATCTTAGCTAGAGAAACTTTCTTTGTTCTATTTAAAATAAGAACATGGGAGCTTCAGCTTGTGAGAACTTTAAAGTCAGGTATCTATAAAAGAGTGGATAAACTAACGCTATTATTTAACATGGGAATTGAATAATGTATTTAAGAAACTGGTGATATTGCTATAGAAGAAATTTTATGTGAGTATACAGTAAAGTTTATAAAATTCCGGACACCTGGGTGTTCTCACCATGGCATTTTTGAGATATCACTTTTCTCACATCTAGGTTTAAAATGAAATGATATAGCATGTTATACAAGATAAGATGACATTTGGGTGGAATAGCGACATGATGAAAGCTTCTTCATAAAGTTTTTTTTTTTTTTTTGACAAGAGGAGGCAAGAGTTGTTAATACTTCTCTTCATTTGACACATACATAAATAGGTGAAGCAGATGAATTCATACATGCAATTATGTAACAGAGACTTAACAAACATTTCAGAGCTGAGATCATCTTTTTTTCTGAATTGAGTTTGTAAAATGGTTGTTTAATGCTTTAGAAATGCTTAGAAATGCTTGTGCAGAGAGGTTTTAATATGTGGGCAAAGGTATTTCACTGAAAATGAATTGCAGTTGTAAATCACCTGGATTTAGCTAGTAGCATAATGAATACAATGCTTGCATGGGACTCCTGTTGGCTTGCTTTCTGAAAAAAGAAGTGATGCTAGCCATCTTGTTTGTTCTCACCTCACTCACACAGAGCATCTCTGGGATAGCTGTGTAAATACTCATTTATGCCACTTCTCTGAGCATGTCTTCAATATTTCATTTTTATTAACCATGAAGTGTGAATTGCCTGGTGTCCTTGAGATGAAGATTTTATGGCTAACACGTGGGACTTTCTACTGTGGGGTGATCACTGGCAAACTCATAACCAAAACTAATATCAGACCCTATTCCAAGCTAAAGCTTTGGCCAATGAAATGACAGATTGCGAAGAATGCAGACATTATACTCTTGACTGATTTCTCCTTTCCTGTTTCAAGCAACCTCTCTGAAAGTGGAGGGACTCATGACAATTCTCATGCTGCAGGGAAGAATCATTTTGCTTCTCTTGCAAGAAGTGTTTCTGATTCCCAAGCCAGTTATCAGAGTGTTTCATCCCTCATTGTTGGTGCCATATGCCAGAGACAGACAACTACAGTCAGTGCTGTGTGCTTTCATGTTTATCATCTCCTGGAAGGAAGGATGTGCTCTGGGGACTGAAGAAGACAGAGGGGGCTTTGTCAGCAATTTTGGCCTTGAACGTTAAAGAACTCATTCACTTTTAAAGCCCTAATACATTTGCAGCACTATAAATAAGAACCTGTTTTCCCAATGTATACAGTGATTCCGAGGTGGCCTCAATACTACTATTTAATGTGAAAGAACAATGATTAAATTTGAGTATACTGAAGGTCGTAAACATTATGAAATCACTGTCCTTACTCTCTTGACATTGAAGTTAGTTCCATGATGTACTTATCATCGAGTTAAAGAGATGCCTTTTTCTGAAATTCTGAAATGTGTCCAAGTGGTTCAAAATTATATCATCTTTTCTAGGCCCATAGTTTTACCAGTGGAAAGTAGTTGGGTTACCGGCAGTGTATCTTTATGGGTCTGCAGCAACATCAGTTGTTGCCTCCTCAGAAGAAAGAATTCAACTGAGGGGCATAAAGCAGAAAAAGGGACCAAGGCAAGTTTTGGAGCAGAGAAGTTTATTTAAAAAGGCTTTAAGACACGAAAAAAAGGAAAGTATGCTTGGAAAAGACTCAAGTGGGCAACTTGAAGAACAAGTGTGATGTTTAACCTTTGATATGATTTGTCTGTGTCCCCACCCAAATCTCATCTTGAATTGTGGCTCCCACAATTCCCATGGGTTGTGGGAGGGCCCCAGTGGAAGTAATTAATTCATGGGAGCCGGTCTTTCCCATGCTGCTCTCATGGTAGTGAATAAGACTCATGAGATCTGATTATTTTATAAAGGTTAGTTTCCCTGCACAAGTTCACTTCTCTTGTCTGGCACCATGTGAGATGTGCCTTTCTCCTTCTACCATCATTATGAGGCCACTACAGCCACTTGGAACTATGAGTCTATTAAAGTTCTTTTTTTAAATAAATAAATACATTACCCAGTGTTGGATATGTCTTTATCAGCAATATGAAAAAGAACTAATACAACCCTGATTCTAGGACTTTATAGGCTGGCCTCTTCCCCATAATTCTTCCTTTAGGTTGTGCTGCCTGCAGGCACACTTCCCCCACCCCCATGACCTTACCCTTGGCAAGTGAGCATGCACTATGTGTTCCGTAATTTGTATGCATGAACAATTTGAGGCTTTCTTCCCCTTTCTGGAAATGTGCCCAAGAAGATCGTACTCCATTTTGTCTGTTAATGCACATTCCCAGGAAATTGCTTCTCCCTGGTGTGTGCATTCCACTAACACTTTACTGCAACAGTTGTGGCCCATCAGCCTATAGCTTTTCACTGGCTCAGGCTTCCAATTATCATTTTTAGAGAGGCAAATAGATAATTGTGAAACCATCATCTGACATTCTTAGTCTGCTGTGGAGAGCCCTTTCCTGCCCTGCTTATGCCTGCCTAAGTACCTGAAACAATAGGTGACCTTTCTACATGTAGAATCCAGTTTTACTCAGAGATTCAGCCAAGTTTAGACTCCCACCACTTGCAACTGTCATTACTTTGAAAGCCTTTTGGAAAATGTTTATCAAAGAGAAAATTATGACACTGAAACAAACGTGATCTAACATACCCTTTACTTACCTTTAGCTTACAAGCTACCTTCATTATTCCTGGGCTAACTTTGGAAGACTTTTAGTTTCCAGTTTAAATAATAGGCCTTTTCCAAAGCTCAACCCCCTTTGTAAAGGTACTGAGAGACACACTTTTGGGCTACAGGGAGGAAAGGAGCCTGATTTCTGCTAATGTATAGACATAAAGGATTGCCAGTCATTATTCTGGATGTTCTGCAGGTAACATCACTAATGTAGAACATACCATTGACCTTTTGAGATCTCTTTTCAGGTTTTTTTTTTTTTTTTTTTTTTCTTGGCTTACACCTGGCTCCACTTGGGCCCATGTGGACCAACCTGGACAAGGCCACTCCTGTGGCCCTACACAGAAGTGACTCAACTCAAGAGGATCACTTTGTCCCATTACGATTTCATCTATAACCCAATGAATCAGCACTAAGTACTCTTTTCCTTTCTACCTCCACCCCATCACCCAAACTGCCTTTGAAAAACCCCTAAAAAAAAACCTTTGGTGAGATTGATTTGAATAATAACTCCATCTCCTACATGGCATGGCAGCATGGCTGGCCCTTCCTTCAATTAAAATCTTTCATTTTTTTTTGAAATGGAGTCTTGCTCTGTCACTCATGCTGGAGTGCAGTGGTGTGATCTCACCTCACTTCAGCCTTTGCATCCTGGATTCAAATAACTGTCCCACCTCAGCCTCCCAAGTAGCTGACATTACAGGTGTCTGCCACCATGTTTAGCTAATTTTTTTTTTTATTTTCTTTTATTTTTAGTAGAGACTCTTGACCTCAAGTGATTCACCCAGTGCAGTGTCCCAAAGTGCTGGGATTACAGGCATGAGCAACTGACCTGGTTAAATTCTTTCTTTACTGCAATGCTGTGACTTTTGTTTCTGCAGAGGATAGGAAGAAGTTAACAGGTGGTTACAATATGGGTGTAGTTGTCAAGTAAACTTGGACTTAAGTCCTTTTGTAGGTTGTTTTTTATTCTTTCTATAATTTTATTCATAACTTTCCCTGCCCAGATTTCTTAAACCATTTATTCCTGATAAGGACATACATGTTGTTAAAAATCAAAGAATGTGTTCAATTAGCTAATTTATTCAGAAATGTTAGTATTATTCCACAGGCAATATGATCAGGGAATGGAACACATATACCTTTAAAAAAAATTGACAGGCATTTTGACAATTTCCATGGTGTTAGACACATTTCTTACTGAGACTTCCAAAATTCCATAATTAAATTTCACTCTGGCCATATGGAGGGTCTAATGCCTATAATCCCAGCACTTTGGGAGGCCAAGGTGGGCAGATCACTTGAGGCCAGTAGATTGACACCAGCCTGGGAAACACGGTGAACCCCCACCTTTACTAAAAATACAAAATTAGCCAGTCATTGGGGTGGGCATCCATAATCCAGCTCTTTGAGAGTCAGAGGCATGAGAATCGCTTGAACCCAGGAGGGGTAGTCTGTAGTTAGCTGAGGACACTCCACTACCCTCCAGCCTGGGCAACAGAGTGAGAGCCCATTTCAGAAAAAAACCAACCAAACAAACACAAATGCAGTAAGTTTTTAAAAATTAAATGTAATAAGTTTCTGTCACTACTTTTTAGTTTACATGTGTATTCAATCTAAAATAGTTGTAATTGCATGTGATTATCCCCCAAAGGCATAATTCAGGTAACTGTTAACTAGCTACAACTTGCGGTTTTCAACCTTACCTTTCATGAGATATAAGAGTTTTCTTACCACAAGGACATTAGGCTGGTTGTTTCTAGGTTCTTATGCAGTTTCCCTTTGGAAATCCTTTTAGTTTCTATCTATATTTTCTTTTGTCAATAATTTAAACATTGGAACATTTCTCAAAATGTCCAGATGGTTGGTATATTTTTCAAACATTTTTACCTATTAAAAAACACCGCTTCTAATAATTGGGAAAGTGTTATTAAAATATATGATGGTGGTGGCAAGTGTTTCGGTTTCTATTTGCATCCATGTTACTTTTATGCATTTTGATCTTCTACTATTAGGTGTATAAATATTGTACTTATTCCATTTTCTTGACACATTGACCAACTTATCATTTTGGAATGTGCTAATGTATCTGGAAATATTTTTTGCCTTTACTCAAATTGGTTTTGTCTCATATTAGTATCAGAATCCCACCTTTCTAATTAGTGTTTATATGGCATAACTTTTTCATCCTTTTATTTTGAGTCTTTATAGTTGAAGTACATTTCTTATAGGTAAAATGTAATTGGATCTTTCTTCTATGAAATATTATAATCTCTACTTTCATTCAGAGTGTTTACATAGGCCCTAACCAATATGTAGCTATGAACCATATGTGTCTATTTTGATTTACATTTAAATTAAGTCAATATTTAAAAATCAGTATATTAGTCACATTAAAAAATACTCAATGAACACATATGTCCAATAGACACTATATTAAATAGTGTAAAATAAAAATTTTCCATCATTTTTTAGGTCTATTGGACACTCCATATACAGACTGTATTATAAATACTATTGATTCCATTGGCCTTCCACATCAAAATGATATAATATACAATATGTTAAAATAAATGTCAACGAATTCATAACATAAATACAATGAATGAAGATCTTTAGAATAATCCGTGAATGATAGGTGTATAATCTTTAAAAAGAAAGGTTTATTTTATTTTATTTTGTACATATTTTTTGAGACTGGGTCTTGCTCTGTTGTCCAGGCTGGAGTTCAGTGGTGTGATCACACCTCACTGCAACCTCAACCTCATGGCTCAAGTAGTTCTCCTACCTCAGCTTACCAGGTAGCTGGGACTAAAGGTGCACACCACCACACCTGGCGAATTTCTCTCTCTTTTTTTTTTTTTTTGTTTTTTTTTTTGTTTGTTTTTTGAGAGACAAGTTCTCACTATGTTGCCCAGTCTGGTCTCACACTTCTGGATACAAGTGATTTTCCTATCTTGACCTCCTAAAGTGCTGGGATTACAGATAGGGGCCACCATCCTTGGCCAAAGTTCATTTTAAACAAGATAAAACATGTACAAACCATTAAATATAATTAATATTATTTAATATGATAAGGGCATCTGTTATGAAACCTGCTTATAAACAAACAAACACAATTTTTGCTTTCTTATTAACATTTGGAAAGTAATGAGGTAAAACTATTCCATATATATTGTTACACAGATACAACAGACAGTAAAGTACACTAAATGTATTATTCTGAATAAAGATTTCAATAATATTTTACCTTCTTAATTACTCTATCCCACACTCTCCAACATTTCTACAAAGGGTATGCAATAGTATTCAATTAGAAAAAGATGTAGTATCTCCTGTGAAGTATAAAAATGTGTCTTTTAAAAATACTGTAAAAATATATTTACAAAGTTGTGATAACATGTATTAGGTGAGCAGTGTTCAAGAGTTTTCTGAAAACTAAGCTACTTTATAGCAGACTTAATTTTTCAAGTTAATATTTTGAAGGCAATAGTATGTTCATTAGACTAAACACCTCACTTCATCTCTGCATCAGCATGAACTACATAGTAGCTCTTGAAATTCATGTCATGGCTCAGATGTTTGGTGAGCACAGATTCTGGGTGATGCAGGATTTTGACTCCAGCACCCAGAGTTAAAATAACAGATATGTGTCACATTGTGTCTGGAATTGGTTCCTTCCAGTGTATTCTTGGTCTTGCTGACTTCAAAAATGAAGCCACAGATCCTCGCGGTGAGTACTACAGTTCTTAAAGATGATGTGTCCAGAGTTTGTTCCTTCAGATGTTCAGATGTGTCTGGAGTTTCTTCCAGGTGGTTCTGGTCTTGCTGACTTCAAGAGTGAAGCTGCAGACCTTCGTAGTGAGTATTACAGCTCTTAAAGGTGGTGCAGCATCTGGAGTTGTTTGTTCCTCCTAGTGGGGTTGTCGTCACACTGACTTCAGGAGTGAAGCCACAGACCCTCACTGTGAGCATTACAGCTCATAAAGGGAGTACGGACCCAAAGAGTGAGCAGCAGCAAGATTTATTGTGAAGAGCAAAATAACAAAGCTTCCACAGCATGGAAGGAGACCCCAGTGAGTTGCCTGCTGCTGGCTCCATGGCCAGCTTTTATTCTCTTATTTGCCCCCTCCCACAACCTGCTAAGTGGTCCATTTTACAGAGTACTGATTGGTCATTTTACAGAGTGCTGATTGGTCCATTTTACAAAGTGCTGATTGGTGCGTTTACAATCCGTTAGCTAGAATGCTGATTGGTGCGATTTTATAAGAGTGCTGATTGGTGCATTTACAATCCTTTAAGTAGACACAGAGCACTGATTGTGCATTTATAATCCTTTAGCTAGACACAAAAGTTCTCTAAGTCTTTCTTCATCTCTCAATATATTTTAGAAAGTGTGGGTATTAGCAGCAGGCAGGATGACATCCCTTCTCTCTCTTGTTTCTTTTGATGCTCTGTCTTTTTTTCTTCTCCATTTTCATGCTTTATTTTAATTTATGATATGATTTCACCTGCACACAAGGTACAGCCCTATTCACCTGTTGGCACTTGTTGCAGGGCCCTGCAGAAGGCGAAAGCCCTCCTCAGTTGCATAATACATTATTCAAGGTGTCTACAGGATATTTACATCCAACCTTGGGAAGAACATCTCACCTTAGAACATTCAAATGCCCAAAGTTGCATTGCTGAGACACCAACAGATGTTGCTCTAATATTAAATAGATAACCATACAGCCTTCGTGCTGGATTTTCTATAGTCAATTTATTTCTCCTTCCCATATGCTACCCAACACCAAATAAAAAAAATGATAGGAACTGCCTTCATCAGATACAGTTTAGGTGAGAGATTTTCATGGTAGAAGAGAGGATGGGTTTTTCTTTCTGTAGGGCTTCTGAAGTCAGATGTGTGAGCAGAGCGTGGGTCTCTATGAATCCACAAGTTTGGTATTGCTAGAAGCTTCCACTGAGATGTTTGTTTATTTGTTTGTTTTGAAACAGACTTGCTCTGTCACCCAGGATGGAGAGCAGTGGCACGAACTTGATTCACTGTATCCTCCACCTCCTGGGTTCAGCGATTCTTGTGCCTCAGCCTCCAGAGTAGCTGGAACTACAGGGGCATACCACCATGCCCGGCTAATTTTTTGTATTTTTAGTAGAGACAGCTTTTCACCATGTTAGCCAGGACGGTCTCGATCTCCTAATCTTGTGATCTGCCCGCCTTGGCCTCCCAAAGTGCTGGGATTACAGGGGTGAGACACTGCTCCTGGCCCCATAGAGATTTTTTTAAAATCTGCCTTTGGTTTCAGGGTACACTTCTCTCTTCTCTTCTGAGGGATAGGATTATATTTCCTTGGAGAGAGACTTTTCTTTTTTAAAGTACCTACAGCAGCTTCTGTTTAGATGGCAAAACTCTAACAGACGTCATCCTAAATCGATAGGAAAGGTGAATTCTGTGGTTCAGAAACACTACACTTTGCTTCACGGATGAGTGAATGTTGAATTGTGATGATAGGGGAAGTCCGCTACTGTAGAATGGATAGTTCTTATCGATGAGTACAGCTCATCGATAGTTATTTAATTCTAATTCATTAGGGTTATTTATGTTAGACCAATTAAGCATTTGAATTCACATCTTCACACATCAAAGGCACAGATAACAGTCTTCATTGCATTTTAATGTCTAACTCAAGTTTCCTTTAGTATTGGAAAGACCTGTTTCCTAAAGCAAACAAGTATATCTCTGCCTTGCCATACTGTAGAATTTGGAAAATGATAATGTATATTTTATTCATTACTTTTATTTTGTAATTGGAGGAACATCATGTTGATCCATAAAGAGTAATTAGTTTGGGTTGGATTGTGAATAGAATACTTGATCTTGAAAAATCAGGACAATAATTTTTTATATCCTGATTTTTCAAACTCAGTCTAATAAAAGTAATTATAAGGGGATTCATGCAACTGGTGATATAAATTTGAGAGGCATTATAAAACAATTATAACTTGAAACTATTTCTTTTAGTAGTGTTTACAACTCCTGAGTTTTCATTCTTGAAACTTCTTTCTTTATAGCTTATCTTTTATAGAGAATAAAGTTTAAATTACTAAGCAAATGATTCATAAAACCATATTTAATTGATTTTATTTCTTTGTGGTCTGATTCAAATATATGTAAGACTGAGATTGAGAGTATATATGCTTCTACTTTAAGAAATAAAAATTTAAAATAAATTATGTTTGTCATTATTGCTCTTCTCCATAACTGAAGATAGATGTCTATTTTCTGAGATATTTTATGTGATCTGATATTAACTTAACTAGAAAACTACTTGCTTTTACCAAGCATTTGAATGTTCACATTAATTCAGTAAATAAGAAATCTATTTTTTCTTTTTTTTCCTTTTTTTTAGAGGGTTGTAGTGAGCTGAGATCATGCAATTGCACTCCAGAAAAAATCTACTTTTTCAAAGCCAGTGTATATATTCCTCAATTTTGAGTTGACAAAGGTGCCCAATATATTCTAATAACCAGAGAACTTAGTAAACAATATAAGAAAACTTATACTTAACTCAATAAGTGTCATTAATTTCCACAGACTTTTTAAAGCAGGATGACTAAAATCAGGTGGCAAATGAAGCCATCATATACTGATGTTCTAAAAACGAAAGGGCAAACCGATTTGTTACTACTGCTCTTAATTTTGAAGGAACATAGACACTTCAGCATGCTCTAGGAGAAGTAGATTTGATAATTGTGCAAAATAAAACATCCATTCAGTTCTGTTTGCTTAGCAGAGCCATGGTATAGCAATGAGGACCAAAGACAATTTGAAAAATGGACAATTCATTGCCAAATTTCTGTGAGCTTTTTCACTCTGGAGTATATGCTGGGACAAGTGTGGGCAACAGGCTAAGATATAAACACACCCACTGATTTTCTTAAATGGATTTCTATGACTGGCATCTAATCTCAGCCAATCCTTACTGGGCTTTTTGCACTAACGGCAACTGAATACCTGTACACACACACACACACACACACACACACACACACACACACACACACAATCCATCCTCTCTAAGGATGATGAGGGCATCAGCACCATCTACTTTCCTGGAGATGTCTCTTTGACTCTTAATAGATGAGGTAGATCAATGATTTTCAAGGTCATGGCATTACCAAAGATGGGCAGGAGAAAAACAGAAGCCCAGGCTCAGTCTCAATCTCAATTTACCCTCTATTCTCGTCTTTTTCTCCTGTCTCTGTCTCTCTGTCTCCCTGTCTCCCTCTCTCTTACTTTCTTTTCTCTACCACCCTCCCTCTTCTCCTCTGTCCCCTGATTTCCTGTCTTCTCTCTCTCTTCTTTTTCTCTCTCCCTTGGTCTCTCCATTACCCTTTCTCTGCTTTTTCACTTCTGTTTCTTTCTGTATCTCATATACTCTTCTCTCTCTCCTCTCTATCTGTCATTGTTTCCCTCCTCTCTCTGTCTTCCTCTTTCTCCTCCCCTTCTCCTTCTTCTCTCTCTCTCATAGGTATGGAATTTGTCTTCTTTCTCTCTTTCTCTCTGTGAGAGGAAGAGGTATGAGGAAGATTTATGAGAAGAATTGGATCACAGGATTATAGAGGCTGAAAAGTCCCACAACGGCCAGTCTGCAAGCTGGAGATCCAGGGAAGACAGTTCTGTGGGCAAAAGCCTCAGACCAGGAAATCTGATGTATAATTCTTGGTTTCATAATCTGGTGGGGATGTAGGGTGCTGGTTGAAGTTCCAGACATGAAGGCCAGAGAAACCTGGAGTTCTGATGTCCAAGGGCAAGAGAAGAAGTTTGTCTCCAATCCAGAAGAGAAAGAGCAAATTTGTCTTCCCTCTGCCTTTTTTGTTCTATCCAGGAATGTCAACAGATTGGATGGTGCCTGCTCCCATTTGATGACAGTGTATAGTCTTAGCTCAGGCTACAGAGTCAAATGCCAGTCTCTCCTGGAAACCCCCTCAAAGACACTCCTAGAAATAATGCTTCACCAGCTATCTGGGTAACCTTTAATTCAGTTGAAGTTGCCACTTAAAATTAACCATCACACCTTGGAAGACAAGGGACATTCAAGATAGATAAAACCCAGAGCTTCTCTACCATTGAATTTGGATACATTGGTCATCTTCCCTCAACCTCCCATGCCCTCCTGCATCAGAGGATATAATAAAATATGCATTGTTTGGTTGTCTTCTGTTTGCTTCATATACACACTGTCCATATGAGCTCTCCTCCTGCAGGAAAGACACCAGTCATTTTATCTGTTTTGTGATACATTGTAAGAGTCTGTATTTTCTAAACTGATAGACTATTCCTCCCTAATGACCATTTTAGTATCAGCAAACTAGAGATAGTCTCATGAGAAAGAATTAACACACATATTTTCAATCTCTAAGAATTATGCAGCTTCTTTCACAGTTCATAAAATCTTTATACAAAACATCTCTGCACTAATTATTGGCCACACTAGGTAGCCATCATTATTGTTTTGTTTTTTCTTTGTCACGAGGTCCTTCTCTGTCGATAGTATGAACTGAACAAAATTATTATTTTTAAACTCATGAAGTAATGATCATCAGTCCAATAGACAGCCTTCCTTTTGGAAAAAATTATTGCAAACTGAAAACATTATTATTAAAGCAGAAAACAATCCTATAATATTTATATGGTTATGTGAGGTATTTAAGAGTTTCCCTTAATCTATGTGTCATAGAGGAGAAAAATAGAGTTAACGTATCTTGATATAATTTTAATAGGTTTATTGGGCCAGATAGTTGGACTATATTAAAAATAAACCATAAAATATGTTAGACAATTTCTATCCATGACTATATCATATCTGATCTATCTTTTACCATACCAAATGTTTTCAAGAAGACTAAATTTGCCTACATGCTTTTTTAAAAGCGTGACTTAGGAACTGCTTTTATAGTCAGTAGACTTCTAAGTAGTAAATGTAGCCAAATTTTGATAATTTTTTCATCTTGTTAATGTTCTTAATTTTGTATTATTTCTTTAAGAAGTAAAATTTTTGGTTCTGTTATTTCCTATAAAATCTTTATTATGTGAAATGAGAAGTAGGAAAAAGGGTTGCTACATTTCTTCCTCAAGAGATACACATATTCATAAATCAAACATTCATTTTTGCATTATACAAATGGAATTCTCATACTTAAAAAATTACTCCTTATCAATTTTGTACTTACCTACACAGTTTTCATCTGATATTCATTCATTATTTGTAGCATAAACAAATATCAAAGAACTATGACGGGCCATCTAAATCCAAAACCTGAAGTCACGTGGACTGTATAATATAATGCAGCAGCCTGCATTTGAATTCTGTTTGTCTTAGGATCCAGGAAATATCCACCAACACCTCTGATTTTGCTTGCTTTTAGTATCACAGAATCAGGGCATACCCAGAGATTAAGCTGTCTAAACACCTTCCTGAACAAATTTGAAGCTCTTCATATTATTAAAATAATTATTTTATAAATGTCTATACATCTAAATATATATTTTTAGAGATTGCAGTCTTGCTATGTGGCACAGGCTGGAGAACAGGAGTGTGATTATAGCTCAGTCTCGCCTTGACCTCTTGGGCTTATGTGATCCTTCTATCCCTGCCTCCTGAGTAGCTGGGAATACCAGCATGCGCCACCACACCCAGCTAATTTTATTTTATTTTTCCTATTTTTGTAGAGTTGGAGTCTTAGTGTGCTGCCCAGTTTGGTCTTGAATTCTTCACCTCAATCAGTCTTCCCACCTCAGCCTCACAAAATGCTTATCCACTATGCCTCGCTAAGACATATATTGCAGTAAAAACACAATAGGGAAATAGCAAACAACGGGTATTACACAAAGCACCACACATACATACATGACTTCTTCCAATTTTCATGTAACTATTGAAGAAAGTCACTATTATTATCCATAAGAAGACACTGAGACTGAAAAAGGTAGAAACAATTTGTCCAGAGATAACTGAATATTATGAACTATAGACAAAACGTGAATCTAAGATATCAACCTGGAAAGATCAACATGTATATTTGTCATGCTATAGGCACAAGTTCCCTTTATTGTTTCTATCTGGAGACCCCCCCTCAAAGTTGCCTCTGTATCACATTTGGGACAAGCAACTAGCAGTTGGATATATTGGAATTCTCTCTGCTATTAAAAAGTAACCATCTATCATCGACAAAACATACAGCTTAATTTGTGTTAATCCCTTTCAGGTTGTCTTAAATAAAGGGAGAGGGTTTTTATTAGGTTGTTTCTTTTTTGTCTTGGATGGATTTACAGAATTATATCATTCAGGGAAGACTCATTAAACTGTAAAGGAAGCATGGAGAACTTACCCATGCAGAAAAATTGCACATCATTTATTTTGATTGTCCCTCTTAATAAGTCCCAAATTCTCATGTGTGCTTTGTCCATAGTGACTTCCTTCCAAGGAGTACTGTATGGGAAGAGGAAAACAGAACATCTTTAAAATAGAAAAATAGGAAAAGTACTATCTCAGCTTGGAGTCCAAAATTAACATCAACAGTGACAAGTCTCACTGAAAGGGTGCACTCTTCATATCATGAATACAGCATTTTACCTCTGTGGGCCTTTTCTCAAAACCCATAATTCAGGTCCCATCATGGGAAAATAATATCAGACAAAGCTCAGTTGAGGGGCATTTCACCAAATATCTGATTACTAGCTTTCACAACTGTAAGGATATCAACAACAAGGAAGATCTGAAAAAAAGCCAAGATTTTGTTCAACTGTCATTGTGCATGGGAAAACTCCCATGAACTTCTTGTCATGAGTGATAACATAGTCCCTGTCTGTGAGCGATAGGGCCCAGTCTCCCTGTTCTACTACAGATGTGAGGGTGCTCACTGAAGGCCACTGGTAAGCATTTACAGAATTTTCAGATTAAATGGCATGTTTTTAAGTAGGTACCTCCTTTTTAGTTTAGTTTTTTTGTTTGTTTGTTTGTTTGTTTGTTTCTTAAAGGGGAAGCCTTCATACTGGACTCTACAGTCCCTGTAACTTAGACACAAAACATGGTATAGCACTCTGAACATTGCCTACTGCAAACATTTAATTCTACAGATTAGGGTCCTGTGAAGCAATATGAAATACCTCTCTTTTATTGCACATGCCCATTGGAGATTTCCTGTGCCACTTGGCTATATTTTTATTTTTAAGGGCTCCAACTTATTCTCACTGTTAGAAAAAGATGTTGGTCATTAAACCACAAAGTCAAATGTGGTGTGATAAGAGAACCTACAAACTTATTTTGTTTGGGAGGCAGGCAGCATCTGTCTATTCTATCTTCCCATGCTGCTGGTCTTGAAACTTACTTTTCTTGAGGTTGTAAGGCATCACCTGTCAGGGTAGCTGTATATAGGGTCACCTTAAGACGTCTTAATCTGTCATGTAATGAGCTCCTCTCTGAACCTCTATCTCTATTTCTTCATCACAGATCTCCCTCTTCAAGAGTGAGCCAATCCCATGTTGCTGGAGTTTATTTTTCAGCCTTCCTACTTAAGCTCAGCTTGATATAACTTTCCAAAGTTCATTTGCTTCCCTGTCAGTACGAAAGTAAGTTATTTACAACTGTCTGCTATTCAGCAATGTTTTATGCATCACAGTTTTATTAGACATGTCAAAAATACAGGAATTAGTAGGATGGAAACATACATTCCAAAGATGATCAAATAAACTCTGTCTTCAATAGTCTACTAGCAGGGAAGATATCTTTAAAGCTGGAGTATGCATTTGCACTTTTAAAAACTAGTTATTTATAGGTGTTCTCACTATAACCAGAATCAGGACAGGCAAACAAATTAAAAGATCCTATAATCCCAGAAATCTGCCAGCTTGAATTGAATAAGTTTAAGAAGGAGTCCTGATTGACTGTAACCTAAACTGTGAAAACTATATTCTTTCTTTGGGATGAAAGGAAGATGCCATCAATCACTTCTGTTTCCTATAGATAACAGCACTGAAAGCACATTTCTACTTACTGGACACTGTTGCATTTGTGGTTTTATTTTAATGATGCAACAAAGAAAAGAAACAAATTCCAGCTAATGTAATGATGCCTCCAGTAACCAACCTCCCTCCTTCCCTCCTTCCCTTCATCCCTCCCTGACTCCATTCCTTTCTTCCTTCCTTCCTTTGTTCCTTGCTTCCTTCCTTCCTTCCTTTACCTCTGTGGGCCTCTTCTCAAAACCCATAATTCAGGTCCAGTCATGAGAAAAGAAAATCAGACAAAGCCCAGTTGAGGGGCATTTCCTTCCTTCCATCCTTCCTTCCTTCCTTCCTTCTCAAGAGGTTGAGGTGAAAGGATTACTTGAGCCCAAGATGTCAATGCTGCAGTGAGCTGTGATTACGCTGTATGCTGCAGCTTGGGGGACAGAGAGAGACCCTGCCTCTAAAATAGTAATAAAAATTGTACCTTTTCATTAAATAATTAAAATAATTACTACACTGGTAGCTTTGCAAAAGAACTTAGATGATAACCTATATTTTTCAGTGTCTGCCCACGTAATTTAGTGAATAATAAGCCTCCTTTTTCTTTCTTCTTTTATTCTTTATTTGTATATTTTTAACTGTATTTCACTAAGGAATGAAGTAAAATGACAAAGCTCTAAACAACCTAATGGAATATATATCAAAAGACTAAAATACAGTGTGGAGGAAAAAGGATTTTGATGATATCTGTCAATTCAGTCCTTTTTTTTTAATTTCTCATAATTGCTTGTAAGAAGGCTTAACTCCTCATATGTACGGAGAACTAGCATATGTAAATGATGTGGCTTTTTAGTCATCTGCTGAACAGTTTATTTACATAGTAACAGAATGGCAAATTCATGGTGTTAGAAAATTTTAGGTTAAAGGAAAATATGGAGAGAAATGAATTTTGTATCAAAGAACTAAACTGACAGAAAATCCATGGCTTAAAATTTGCCTTCTGAGGTCTTCAGCAGAAATGTAGGGTTCTTCATCTCACTTGCAATTTGTAGCCAACACACTGATGGAAATTTTCTCTCCACTTGGTGTCTGTAAAAGGATACTTTGCATTTACTCCACATTTGAAAAATGAACACCAAATAAGTTGTAAAATTGTTTTCATGATAGAAGGGCTATGTTTTAATTTCAATGCTAAAATTATCTCCTCTAAAATTAAACATTTTAGGTTCTGGTAGTCTGGGCAGGTTTAACTGGGTAATTTAAATAAAAAAGTAACCAATAGCAAATATTAGAAAAAGGAAAAAAATAAAGACTATAATAAATGTTCTAGGCTGATGTTTCTTGACTCCCACCCTACTGGGAAACTGAAAAAAAAATACTGTCTGTGAATTCCTATGCATATTTAAATAATGGAGTATTTATACACCAAAAGGAAGGATATTTGCTTCAGCCATATCTTCTGACAATTTTTATTGGCAGATTTTGTCAGATAAAATTCTAAATTTTGTAAAATAATATTGTTATTTGGTCCTTGACCATTATAAAAATGGCAATCATTTTATTCTAAGTTAGGAGTCACCAACTAGATCCCTCTTTAGTAAACAAAGTTTTCTTAGTATACAGTGCTACCTAGTGTTTATGGCTATTTTCAAGTGATAATGACAGTGATTAGTGGCTGTAGAGACTATCAGACTTTGAAATTCTGAAATATTAACAGCACTACTTGACCTTTTACAGAAAAATGCTTGCTTACTCTTAATAGGATGTGATATTTGGTTTCCAGTTTAATTTGGAGTCTTTTGGCATGGAGCAATTTTTAATTAGGTTTTATGTAGTTTTATAAATCACTTTTTTTTTCTTTTATGGCATCTGAGTATTCTCTTTTGATTGTCAAGGTCCAACCAATTATGATTCCAACCATTCTCCTTAACTTTATTCTGCTACATTTTATTCATATGTAGGCATAAACATTCATGGGTGTGGGTTTTATGTGAAAGATATATGCCATATTGGAATTTTGTATATGTGTCACCAGACATATTTCATGGATACTCACATTTCATAATACACACATAGAAAAAATCATCACTTTATATTACAATTTTAGCAATCCTGGTTAATAGTGTAAAGAAAGAAAAATAAACTAGTTGACTAAATATTAAAAAGGAACAGTTAAAACTTCCATTAGTTGCAGAAGATGTAATTATCTGCAAGAAGAAAATGATATAACTTAGATTTAGTAAGAGAGCTTAGCAAGAATTCTAGGTAAAAGAAATGTAGGTTGCCTGTTCAGCCTGATGATATTTTCTTTCACTGTGCAGCAGCTCCTTAGTTTAATTAGATCCCACTTGTCAATTTTTTCTTTTGTTGCCATTGTTTTTTGGTGTTTTAGTCATTAAGTCTTTGCCCATGCCTATGTCCTAGGTATTGCCTAGGTTTTCTTCTAGGGTTTTTATTATTTTAGGTCTTACGTTTAAGTCTTTAATCCATCATGAGTTAATTTTTGTATAAGGTGTAAGGAAGGGGTTCAGTTTCAGTTTTCTGCATATGGTCAGCCAGTTTTCCTGACGCCATTTATTAAATAGGGAATCATTTCCCCATTGCTTGCTTTTGCCAGGTTTGTCAAAGATCACATGGTTGCAGATGTGTGACTTTATTTCTGAAGCCTCTCTTCTGTTCCACTGGTCTATATATCTGTTTTTGTGCCAGTATCATACTGTTTTGGTTACTGTACCTTTTAGTATAGTTTGAAGTCATGTAGCATGATGCCTCCAAATTTGTTCTTTTTGCTTAAGATTGTCTTGGCTATATGTGTTCTTTTCAGGTTTCATATGGTATTTAAAGTAGTTTTTTTTTTTCTAATTCTGTGAAGAAATTCAATGATAGATTGATGAGTAGAGTGTTGAATCTGTAATTACTTTGGGCAATAATGCCATTTTCATGATACTGATTCTTCCTATCCGTGAGTATGGAATGTTTTTCCATTTGTTTTTGTCCCCTCTTATTTCCTTGAGCAGTGATTTGTAGTTCTCCTTGAAGAGGCCCTTCACATCTGTTGTAAATTGTATCCCTAGGTTTTGTGTGTGTGTGTGTGTGTGTGTGTGTGTGTGTAGCGATTGTGAATGGGAGTTTACTCATGGTTTGTCTGTCTATTATTGGTGTATAGATATGCTTGTGAATTTTGCACATTGATTTCATATCCTGAGACTTTGCTGAAATTGCTTATCAGCTTAAGGAGATTTTAGGTTGAGATGATGGGGTTTTCTAAGTATACAATCATGTCATCTGCAAACAGAGACAATATGACTTCCTCTCTTTGTATTTGAATACCCTTTATTTCTTTCTCTTGCCTTATGTCCCTGGACAGAGCATCCAACACTGTGTTGAATAGGCGTGGTGAGAGAGGGCATCCTTGTCTTGTGGCGGCTTTCAAAGGGAATGCTTCCAGCTTTTGAACATTCAGCATGGTATTGGCTATGGGTTTGTGATAAATAGCTCTTAATATTTTGAGATACGCTTTATCAATACCTAGTTTATTGACAGTTTTTAGCAAGAAAAGGTGCTGAATTTTATTGAAGCCCTTTTCTCCATCTATTGAAATAACCATGTGGCTTTTGTTGTGGGTAATGTGTATGTGATGAACTATGTTTATTGATTTGTGTACTTTGAACCAGACCTGCATCCCAGGGATGAAGCCGACTTGATTGTGGTGGATAAGCTTTTTGATGTGCTGCTGGATTTGCTTTGCCAGTATTTTATTGAGGATTTTTGCATCGATGTTCATGTGAGGTTTTGGTATCAGGGTGTTGACAGCATCATAAAATGAGTTAGGGAGGAGTTCCCCTTTCTCTATTGTTTGGAATTGTTTCAGAAGGGGTGATACCACCTCATTTTTGTATCTCTGGCAGAATCCAGATGTGAATCTGTCTGGTCCTGGGCTTTTTTTGGTTGGTAGGGTATTAATTACTGCCTCAACTTCAGAGCTTGTTATGGGTCTATTCAGGGATTTGACTTCTTCTGGGTTTAGACTTGGGAGGGTATATGTAGCCAGGAATTTATCCATTTCTTCTAGATTTTCTGATGTATTTGCATAGAGATGTTCATAGTATTCTCTGGTGGTGGTTTGTTTTTCTGTGGGATCACAGAAATACAAACTACCTTCAATAGTGATATCCCCTTTATCATTTTTTTATTGTGTCTATTTGATTCTTCTCTCTCTTCTTCTTTATTAGTCTGGCTAGCAGTCTATTTTGTTAATTTATTTAAAAAAACACCTCCTGGATTCATTGATTTTTTTTTAAGAGATTTCCAGTCTCTATCTTTCTCAGCTCTGTTCTGATGTTATTTACTTCCTGTCTTCTGTTAACTTTTGTTTGCTCTTGCTTCTCTAGTTCCTTTACTTGTGATGTTAGCATGTCAATTTTTAGATCTTTCCTTCTTTCTCCTGTATAAAACACTTTCATTTCTACATTTTCTTCTAAATGTTGTGTTAGGTGTGTTTCAGAGATTCTGATAGGTTGTGTCCTGTTCTCATTGGTTTCACAGAACTTATTTCTGACTTAATTTTGTTATTTACCCAGTAGTCATTCAGGAGCAGGTTGTTTAGTTTCCATGTACTTGTGTGGTTTTGAGTGAATTTCTTAATTGTGAGTTCTAATTTGATTGCACTGTGGTCTGACAGACTGTTATAATTTGCATTCTTTTGCATTTGCTGAGGAGTGTTTTACTTCAAATTATGTGGTTAATTTTAGAATAAGTGTGGTGTGGTGCTGAGAAGAATGTATATTCTGTTGATTTGCAGTGGAGAGTTCTGTAGATGTCTACTAGGTCCACTTGGTCCAGAGCTGAGTTCAAGTCCTGAATATCCTTGTTAATTTTCTGTCTCATTCATCTAATATTGAGAGTGAGGTGTTAAAGTCGCCCCCTATTATTGTGTGGTAGTCTACATCTCCTTGTAGGTCTCTAAGAGCTTACTTTATGAATCTGGGAGCTCCTGCATTGGGTACATACATATTTAGGATAGTTAACTGTTCTTTTATGTAATGCCCTTCTTTGTCTTTTTTGAACTTTGTTGGTTTAAAGTCTGTTTTACCAGAGACTAGGATAGCACACTTTGCTATTTTTTTCTCTCCATTTGCTTGGTAAATAATTCCTCCTTCCTTTATTTTGATCCTATGTGTGTCTTTGCACATGATATGGGTCTCCCGAATATAGCACACTGATGAGTCTTCACTATTTATCCAATTTGCTTGTCTGTGTCTTTTATTTGCGGCATTTTGCCTGTATACATTTAAGGTTAATATTATTATGTGTGAATTTGATCCTGTCATTATCATGCTGCTGGTTATTTTGCCCATTAGTTGATGCAGTTTCTTCACAGTGTCGGTGGTCCTTACAATTTGATATGTTTTTGCAGTGTCTATTACCAGTTTTTCCTTTCCATGGTTAGTGCTTCCTTCCAGAGCTCTTTTTTTGAATTTTGTTATTATTATACTTTAAGTTTTAGGGTACCTTTGCACAACATGCAGTTTGTTACATATGTATACATGTGCCATGTTGGTGTGCTGCACCCATTAACTCATCATTTAGCATTAGGTATATCTCCTAATGCTATCCCTCCCCCCTCCCCCCACTCCACAACAGTCTCCAGTGTGTGATGTTCCCCTTCCTGTGTCCATGTGTTCTCATTGTTCAATTCACGCCTATGAGTGAGAACATGCGGTGTTTGGTTTTTTGTCCTTGCAAAAGTTTGCTGAGAATGATGGTTTCCAGTTTCATCCATGTCCCTACAAAGGACATGAACCCATCATTTTTTATGGCTGCATAGTATTCCATGATGTATATGTGTCACATTTCCTTAATCTAGTCTATCATTGTTGGACATTTAGGTTGGTTCCAAGTCTTTGCTATTGTGAATAGTGCCGCAATAAACATACGTGTGCATGTGTCTTTATAGCAACATGATTTATAATCCTTTGGGTATATACCCAGTAATGGGATGGCTGGGTCAAATGGTATTTCTAGTTCTAGATCCCTGAGGAATCGCCACACTGACTTCCACAATGGTTGAACTAGTTTGCAGTCCCACCAACAGTGTAAAAGTGTGCCTATTTCTCCACATCCTCTCCAGCACCTGTTGTTTTCTTACTTTTTAATGATAGCCATTCTAACTGGTGTGAAATGGTATTTCATTGTGGTTTCAATTTGCATTTCTCTGATGGCCAGTGATGATCAGCATTTTTAAGGCAGGGCTGATGATGGCAAAATCTCTCAACACTTGCTTGTCTGTAAAGTATTTTATTTCTTCTTCTCTTATGTAGCCTAGTTTGGCTGAATATGAATTCCTGGGTTGTAATTTTTTTTTCTTTAAAAATGTTGAATATTGGCCCCCACTCTCTTATGGCTTATAATGTTTATGCAGAAACATCTACTGTTAGTCTTAGGGGCTTTCCTTTGAGGGTAACCCAACCTTTGTCTCTGGCTGCCCTTAACATTTTTTCTTTCATTTCAACGTTGGTGAATCTGACAGTTACGTGTTTGAGGTTTGCTTTTCTTGAGGAGTATCTTTGTTGTGTTCTCTTTATTCCCTGAATTTGAATGTTGGCCTGTCTTGCTAGGTTGGGGAAGTTGCCCTAGATAATATTCTGAAGACAGTTTTCTAACTTGGTTCCATTCTCCCTGTCACTTTCAAGTACACCCATCAAACCTAGATTTGGTCTTTTCACATAGTCTCATTTTTCTTGGAGGCTTTGTTTGTTCATTTTCATTCTTTTTTCTGTAATCTTGTCTTCACACTTTATTTCATTAAGCTGATCTTCAATTGCTGATATCCTTTCTTCTGCTTGATCAATGTGGCTGTCGACACTTGTGTATGCTTCACGAAGTTCTCATGCTGTGTTTGTCAGCCCCATCAGGTCATTTATGTTTTTCTGTAAACAGGTTTCACTAGTTAGCAGTTTCTCTAACTGGTTTTCAAGGTTCTTAGCTTCCTTGTCATGGGTTAGAACATGCTCCCTTGGCTCAGAAGAGTTTGTTACTACCCACCTTCTAAAGTCTATTTCTGTCAGTTCATCATAGTCATTCTCCATCCAGTTTTGCTCCTTTGCTGGTGAGGAGTTGTGATCCTTTGAAGGAAAAGAGATGTTCTGGTTTTTGGAATTTTTAGCTTTTTTGTGCTGTTTTTCCTCATCTTCCTAGATTTATTCACCTTTAGTCTTTGATGTTGGTAACCTTTGGATGTGGTTTCGTGTGGACATCCTATTTGTAGATGTTGTTTCTATTCCCTTCTGTTCATTAGTTTTCTTACTAGAAGTCAGGCACTTGTGCTCCAGGTCTGCTGGAGTTTGCTGGAGGTCCACTCCATATCCTGTTACCCTGAGTATCACTAGTGGAGGTTGCAGAATATCAAAGATTGCTGCCTGTCCTTCCTCTGGAAGCTACATCCCAGAGGGGCACCTGGCAGATGCCAGCCAGAGGTCTCCTGTATGAGGCATCTGTTGACCCCTGCTGGGAGGTGTCTCCCAGGCAGGAGGCAGAGGTGTCAGGGACCCACTTGAGGAGGCAGTCTGTACCTTAGCAGAGCTCAAGCACTGTGCTGGGAGATCTGATGCTCTCTTCAAAACCAGCAGAGAGGAATGTTTAAGTCTGTTGAAGCTGTGCCCACAGCCACCCCTTCTCCCAGGTGCTCTGTCCTAGGGAGATGGCAGTTTTATCTATAATCCCCTGACTGGGTCTGCTGCCTTCCTTTCAGAGATGCCCTGCCCAGAGAGGAGGACTCTAGAGAGGCAGTCTGGTTACAGTGGATTTGCCAAACTGCGGTAGGCTCTGCCCAGTTTGAACTTACCTGTGGTTTTTCTTATGCTGTGAGAGGAAAACCACCTACACAAGCCTCAGTAAGGGTGGACATCTATCCCACCACCAAGCTCAAGTATCCCAGGTTGACTTCAGACTGCTGTGCTGGCAGCGAGAATTTCAAACCAGTGGATCTTAGCTTTCTTGCTTCCATGCGGGCGGGATCCACTTAGCTAGATCACTTGGCCTTAAGGCTTCATCCCTGTTTACAAAACAGTTCTGTCTTGCTGGTGTTTCAGGTGGCACTGGGTTAGGAAGGAAAAAACAAAAAACAAAAAACTCCTGCAGCTAGCTTGGTGTCTGTCCAAATGGCCGCTCAGTTTTGTGCTTGAAACCCAGGATCCCAGTGGTGTAGGCAACCTAGGGAATCTCCTGGTCTGCAGGTTGCAAAGACCATGGGGAAAGTGTAGTATCTGGGCTGGAATGCACCATTCCTCACAGCACAGTCCCTTACAGCTTCCCCTGGCCAGGGGAGGCACTTCCCCAACCCCTTGTGCTTTCCACGTGAGGTGGTGCCCCACTCTGCTTCAGCTTGTCCTTTGTGGGCTGCTCCCACTGTCTAACTAGTCCAAATGAGATGAGCTGGGTATCTCACTTGGAGATGCAGAAATCCCAGTCCTTTTTGTTTGATCTCACTAGGGGCTGCAAACTGGATCTCTTCCTTCAGCCACCTTTGAAAAAATATTTTTTTCAATTACTTTGTTTTTTTAATACATTCTAAAACACTTATTTTCAAATAAACATTTTTCACAAAAATTCTAAAATATGTAAAACTATTTTGACAATAATTTTATGCTGGAAATAAAAAGACAGGCTTTTTAAATCATAGTTGCATCTTCAGATAATTATATTAATGTTGGTAAAAACCTCATTTAAGTCATAAAAATTTTATTTTTCCAACTAAATATTTATTTTTTACAGTCAGCAGACTCCACACATTTATTAAAATTATTTGTTAGTACTCACAAAATTATGTTTGAAAAAAGATCATATTTCTTTTTCTTTATTTCCCCACAGTTTTATTGAAGTATAATGCACACATAAAAATTGTATGTATGTAATGTGAACAATGTGATATTTTGATATGCCTATACACTGTGAAATATGAAATGTTTACCATGATCAAGGAAAATGCAGCTGCCACCTGACATAATTACCTGTGTGTATCTGTGTGTGTGAGAAAAGGGGGATGAGAGCACTTAATATATTCTCTGTTAGCAAATTTTGAGTATACATTTTTAACTATAGTTACTATGCTATAGATTGGATCTTCAGAACTTCATCATTCTGCATTACTGAAATTTTGCATATTTTCATAAATATCTCCCCATTTTCTCTTGTTTTTCTAGACAAGCTACTATAGGACCTACAAATCTTTTTTTTACCATCTCACTGGTAAAATATCCTACAGAATAAACAATTTACAGGTAATTTTGTAGATGTTTATATATGATCTGTGCTTCTCAGGGTCTTGGGAAAAACCTTCATAAAGAAAATGACCTTGGATCTGGGCCAAACAATAAGCAAAACCAATGTCTTTGTGGTTTAGAAACTCCTTTGAAAAAGCAGTAGAAATAGATAACACCATAATTAATTATCTATAAATCTATCCACAGTACTGTCTTCACATTTATGAACTGTGAACCACTTGTGTTTTAGACACTAATTTGCTAAAAGGTAGCCTTTGCATGTCTGGGGAATTATTTTTTTCTTCCTAACCTTTCAAATAAATATTTTCTGGTGTAAGACTCATCGACCCATGCTACGGTCAACCTTCCAGAAATGTAAGCTCTCTACTCCAACAAACCAGACATTTAATTACAAAACACTGCAGTTAAAAGTGTTCCACTGTCTATGGCATGTTTCCTTTCAGCTTTACTTTTTTTTTTTCCCACTCATTAACTGCTTGTTTAGTTAAAGTGCAAGTGGGACTCTGTCAAAGTTCATCTCCCACATAAATAACTACCTCTGATACACGTTATTTATATATGTGGCTCTGTCAAAGTTCATGTTCCACATAAATAACTCCTTCTGCTACATGTTATTTATGTGTTTCGCCTCTGGAGAATGCAATTCAATGTCCAATTCTACTGATAAATTCATAAAAACTTCACAACTCTATAATCCTTTGAGCACCAAACAAGAAGACAGATATTTTCAATATCTAGAATCAAAGAACCTGAAAAGACCCCTTTTTGTTGCTTTTGTTTTGTAATTAATTATCTCAAGACAATCTCTTTTAAGGTCCAATTAAAGAAAAAAAAACAACACAGAAATAGAAAGAGAAAACTAGATACCTGACATTTCAAATGTTAGTATTTATCTTTCTTCTTTCTTTCTGGAGTCTAATTTTGGGTGACCTTTTGTTATCAGAGTCATTTAAAAAGATAATTATTTTTCAAACTTGTAAATAAAAAAGAACTTACATATATGTTAAAAACTTCTATCACCTTCAATTACTTTTATTACTTTCAATGGCAATTCCTCAATTAATTTTGAACCAAATGGAAACACTGAAACATAATAAGATTGCTTTCATAGATGTCTCTCTGTCTCTCCAAAGAATGATATGTATCATATCAATTTTGAATTTCTTAAAAATAAAAATTTTCTTCTCAATTTAGTATTGCATTTCCTTTTATTGTGTAATAAATCTGGCCAATAGAGATATTTAGTTTAGAAGTGAGAAAAATAAAGTTCATAGATTGCTAAGCAATTGCCAACTCCATGTATCTAATAAGTATGTCAATTTTTGAGCTGAGATCTACCCATTTTCAAAGGTCATAATTTCCACTAAAACACTAAGGTCTGAATAAACCTATCATCCTGGAGTAAAAAATGAAGTTTACTGGGAAAGTAGCTTTTAGATGATGTTTGAATATTGCCTTATTAAATGATTAAGTAAATACTTACTCTTCTATTTAAATATTCACTAATTTTTTCTCACTTTATTTGGGTAAAATATTGAGAAAATGTTACAATAACTTCCTCCAACATTTCTGTATGTCATAAGTACATTGAAAATATTAAAAGAATAAATTATATACAGCTGTGTGTATGTCTGTGTATATATATATGCAATTAATTATATTACATATGCAATACTTTATAAGATATATTTCTGTCAAAAGGATAAAGATTTTTTATTGCTGAACAATGAAGAATCACACTGTGCGTATCAGTTTACACAGCGTTATCTACTAAAATTATGAAAACAAAAATTAGCATTTAAGGTATTTTTTCTTTTTACCATTACTTAAATATTCATAAAGATTTAAACAAAATTATTACTGTTATGTACAATCATTCAAAAAGCATATATGGATCAAATGACATTTTTAAAGAGTGTTGCATAATCATGTGGTTTATCTGTAAATAATGTATAGTTTTGATGGGGTTGTTTGTTTTTTTCTTGTAAATTTGTTTGAGTTCCTTGTAGATTCTGGATATTAGCCCTTTGTCAGATGAGTAGGTTGTGAAAATTTTCTCCCATTTTGAAGGTTGGCTGCTCACTCTGACAGTAGTTTCTTTTGCTGTGAAGAAGCTCTTTAGTTTAATTAGATCCCATTTGTCAATTTTGGCTTTTGTTGCCATTGCTTTTGGTGTTTTAGACATGAAGTCCTTGCCCATGCCTATGTCCTGAAAGGAAATGCCTAGGTTTTATTCTAGGGTTTTTATGGTTTTAGGTCTAACGATTAAGTCTTTAATCCATCTTGAATTAGTTTTTGTATAAGGTGTAGATGCTTCTCAAAAGAAGACATTTATGCAGCCAAAAGACACAGGAAAAAATGCTCATCATCACTGGCCATCAGAGAAATGCAAATCAAAACCACAATGAAATACCATCTCACACCAGTTAGAATGGCAATCATTAAAAAGTAAAGAAACAACAGGTGCTGTAGAGGATGTGGAGAAATAGGAACACTTTGACACTGTTGGTGGGACTGTACACTAGTTCAACCATTTTGGAAGTCAGTGTGGCAATTCCTCAGGGAACTAGAACTAGAAATACCATTTGACCCAGCCATCCCATTACTGGGTATATACCCAAAGGACTATAAATCATGCTGCTATAAAGACACATGTACACATATGTTTATTGTGGCACTATTCACAATAGCAAAGACTTGGAACCAACCCAAATGTCCAACAATGATAGACTGGATTAAGGAAATGTGGCACATATATACCATGGAATACTATGCAACCATAAAAAATGATGAGTTCATGTCCTTTGTAGGGACATGGATGAAATTGGAAATCATCATTCTCAGTAAACTATCACAAGAACGAAAAACCCAACACCACATGTTCTCACTCATAGGTGGGAATTGAACAATGAGAACACATGGACACAGGAAGGGGAACATCACACTCTGGGGACTGTTGTGGGTTGGGACAGGGGGGAGGGATAGCATTAGGAGATATACCTAATGCTAAATGACGAGTTAATGGGTGCAGCACACCAGCGTGGCACATGTATGCATATGTAACTAACCTGCACATTGTGCACATGTACCCTAAAACTTACAGTATAATAATAATAATAATGTAGAGTTTTTCATACATGCACTTCAATAAATTTTAAGTAACTTAAAATACCTGGCTAGGTGCAGCGGCTTATGCTTACAATTTCAGCATTTTGGAAGAATGAGACAGGCAGATTGCTTAGGCCCAGGAGTTTGAGACAAGCCTGGGCAACATTGTAAGACCCTATCTCAATCATTTTAAAAATAAAAAGAAATTATAGTGATTCAGTTACATATACATATCCTGTAATAAAATAAAGTTGCATACGGTAGGGTTTAAAAATATTTATTTATCCATGAAGATAATTATAGAAACAAACACTGTTTCATATATTTAATAGTTCAAGAAAAGACATCTTTGAATGCAAATATATTTAACTTAAATGTTTAGTTTTAGGAAGTATATTAATGGCATATCCTTCAATATCTTTGGGAGGTACTTTCCTGAAAAGAACCTGTAGATAATACCTGTGAGCACTTAGATTTATGTTTTTGTGTCTTAAAAAGTTCCTGGGAACCAAAGTTATTTCAGCAAACCAAAATTATATATTCAGTAACATTCTAAGGTTGTTTCTCAGTGACCAAGAAGTAGGAATTGTTTGTTTCTCATTGAACAAGAGTCTAATTCGTAGACTCTAGTGATTCTGCTGCCACAGACTCCGAAGTAGCTGAGACTACAGGAATGTGTCACTATACAGAGCTAATTTTGCTTTTTTAATTTTCAGTAGAGACAGGGTCTCATTATGTTGTCCAGGCTGGTCTCACACTCCTGGCCTCAAGTGATCCTACTGCTTTGGCTTCCCAAAGTGCTGGGATTACTGGTATAAGCCACTGTGCCTGGCTGATTCAAAGAGCTAAGTCATTGATCTATCTGATGTACATCATAAAATTCATTAGAAGATGAATTACTATACTTTCTGAATGTAAAAATGATAAATACCCCCCAGTTCAGTTATTTTGATTCTACATTTGACTCATAAGACAAAAATATAGATTTCTCATTTGGGTGTACAGTAAAGCTTATAGATGTAAAACTGAAGCATATTTAGAAATTTGGCTCCAAAATGTGGTTGCTTATTAGGTTTACATTCTTTCACCATTTTTTTTTTTTTTTTTTTGAGACGGAGTTTCACCCTTGTTGCCCAGGCTGGAATGAAATGGCACAATCTTGGCTCACCGGACCCTCTGACTCCCAGGTTCAAGCAATTCCCTTGCCTCAGCCTCTTGGGTAGCTGGGATTACAGTCATGCACCACTACACCAGGTTGATTTGTATTTTTAGCAGAGACGGGGTTTCTCCATGTTGGTCAGGCTGGTCTCAAACTCCTGACCTCAGGTGACCCACCCACCTCTGCCTCCCTAAGTGCTGGGATTACAGGCATGAGCCACCATTCTTGGCCCTATATTCCTTCTTATTTATTCCTCCACAACATTGCACTCCATATTTTTTCATGAATAATTATCTATTTATTGGATATACAAGATGTGTCAATTACAGTAGATATAAAAGTAAGATATTCATAACAAAATTAAAATATCTTTAGATAGTTCAACACAAAGAAATAGATATTTATGAAATGTATTTCTGAAGAAAAATACATTGTTAATATTTATAGTGACATGAATTCATTCAGATTTCTCAGCTTAACTTCATATCACTAGCAAACAGGGAGATGATGATGTGTGAAATTAGGAGACAAGTCACTTGTATTTGCTATACCAAGATGATATTTCTTTGATTAGACTAATTTCAGGTATAGAAATTCAGCTTCATCAGAGGAACTATGCATGTTTAGTAGTCTTCAATAAAAATCTAATTTTTTTCCTTACAAAGCAAGTATAATGTAAGTGGTCTGTAGTTGATCAATTTTAGCACTGAACAGTACAAATTGGATAATTCATGTTACATATATTAGATTTTTTTCTTAGTAGTGTACTGAAAAAGTGGTACTTAGCATTGGTTCCTCTTTTGGCTAATTATGGACAATTGGACATGCTCTGCATTTACAATAAAATAAAAAACATTAATTCTGGTGGGCAAGATGGATTTCATGCCACCTTAATGCCCTGCATGTCAGAGAATATGGTTAAACATCAACATCCTTCCTCTTAGTTGTCTTTCCTGTCTACCCAGATGAAAAATACAGGAAGCATTGTTTCTTTTTTATTTTTTGCAGCTATGGGGTCTTGCTATGTCGACCAGGTTAGTCGTGAACTCCTGGCCTCAAATGATGCTCCCTCCTAAGCCTCCTGCTGGGATTACAGGTGTGAACATAGTGTGCCTGTCCAGGAAACATTGTTTCAATGCATGACTCTAAAGGAAATATATGTGGTTCCTGTTAAGGGGGAAATATTTGAAAATCAGAACAGTGCGGGTACAGAGAAGGATCCCCCAAGCATGTGTGAAACACAATCCTGGAAGAGGAAACACACACATTCCACAGCTACCCACAGAACATTATTGCTCCTCTTGTGTCTGTCTGTATCATTTCAACCCTCTTAGATCGTTATATTCAGTGCCTTTGGGGTTTTTTAAAAATACTATTCCATTTAAAATAGATTTTATTTTGTATATTTAAGGTTCACATAATGAGGTTTTGGGATACCTATAGATAGTAAGTTGGTTACTATAGTGAAGCAAACTAACATACCTATCATCTTACACAGTTACAGTTAAGTGACAGGATCAACTAAAATCTACTTGTTTGACAAAATATCTAATGAAATGCAATTTTATTAACTGTAGACCTCATGATGTACATTACATTTCTAGGCTTGTTAATTTGACATATCTGATTCCTTGTAACCTTTGAGCTAAATCTCCACAGTTCCTTCTAGAGCCTTGCCCTTGATATCCACGGCTTTATTCCCTATTTCTGTATGTTTGCCTATTTTTTGATTCATTGGTTATTTCTTTTAGATTATATATAGGAGTGAGGTCATGCAATATTTTCTTTTTGCATCTGGTTCATTTCCCTTAGCACATTCATCCATTCATGTTATGGCAAATGGGAAGATTGCCTCCTTTTATAATGCTGAATAATATTCCAATATAGATCAACAGATGCACAGATAGTTTTAAATAGATAGATCAGGTACATAGAGAGATAGATGAAGGATGGAGAGAGATAGATGACAGATAGAGAGAGAGAGATAGGTAGATAGAAGAGAGATAAACACTATAGGTATCAGACAGATAAATAGATTAGATGGATACATAGATTAGAAATGTAGATAGGTAGGTACGTTGATAGATGTAGATAGATAAGCTAGGTAGATAGATGATAGATAAGGTAGATAAGATAGATAAGGTAGATAAATAGGTAGACACATAGTTGATACATAAATAGATAGGGTAGCTAGATAAACTAGATAAACAGACAGATTATAGATAGATAATAGTTAGATGATAGGTAGATAGATATAAATAGATGATTAGACAGATAGAAAACAGGTAGAGAGATAGGTGATGAGATGGATACATTGATAGATAGATTGATAGACAAATAGAGATAGGTAGGTAGGGAGATAGAGGATAGATAGATAGATAAATAGAAGAAATAGATTAGGGAGATAGATAAGGGAGATATATCAAAAATAGAAAGATAGGTTGCAGATTTTGGCTCTTGTGAATAATTTTGCAGTGAACATAGGAATACAGATATCTTTACAAGATAATTTCATCTCCTTTGACTGTATACCAAGAATATGGATTGCTTATCATATGGTCATTCTACTTTTAATTTCTTTAGCAACCTCCATACTGTTTTCCATAATGGCTGCACCAATCTACATTCTTGTCTATTTTCCATAGTTGCTGCACCAATCTACATTCTCACCAACAGTGCACAAGTGTTCCGTTTTCTCCACATCATCATCAACATTTGTTGTCTCTTGTTTTTTTGATAGTAACACTAGTTTTGTAAAGATGTGCCATTGCACAAACTGAAAATGCATGTAAGGATATTAGAGTCAGCATCTGGGGAAACTGATACATTTTCAGCCAGAAAGAAAAGCCACAATGTAAGACTGTTAAAGAGAATGTGCAGAATATGCAGCATTTAACTGGGAAACATAGAGAGACCCTGTCTCCGCCATATATATATATATATATATATATATATATATATACACACACACACACACACATATATAAATATATATTTTTAATTATATATTATAAATTTATATATAAATTTATTTATATAGTTATATATATTATTTAAATATATAAAAATATGTTTATAAGTATTTATAATTACATGTTTATAATTATTTAAATATAAATATATTTAATATTTTAAAATTTTTCAAAAATATTTAATAAATATTTAAATATATTATATATAAATATACATATTTAAATTTATATTATATAATATATAATATTATAAATTTATATTTATATATTATAAATATATATTTATATATATATTTTGAAGGTGATATATATATATACACACATATATCCTGGTGTGATTGCACGTGCCTGTAGTCCCGACTACTGTAGGGGCTGAGGCAGTAGGATTGATTGAGCACAGGAAGTCGAGGCTGCAGTAAGCCAGTATCACTCCATTGCATTTCAACCTGGGAGGCAGAATGAGAGCCTGCCTCAAAATTAAATAAAACTGAACAAAAAGAATGTGCAGCATGGAGGAAAACAAAGTTCTCATTGAAATATTTGCTAAGAAAATCTTATGCATCTTATCCAATCCATGACGAGTTCTTATGTTTACAAGGACAATTCTGGAAACTTGAGAGTCAGTAGCATGTCATATCTTGAAATAATCCTTCCCAGACCTATTTAGTTTAAAAATGTTGATCTTTTCTTGTCGTTTCTAGTACCATCTATGAAGACCTGAAAACATTTTCAGAACCATTTATATTAAATTTAGTAAACTTACAGTTTAAGTCAATTAGGTTCAAATGAGATTAAAGCTGATGAATTTTCTTTCTTCCCTGTCCGATTTAAACAACATATGTTTGGAGCCTTTCACACAAATGTCATTAAACTGCAATTTATTTTACAACTTCTCAGTAGTGAGTAAGTGAAAATATGCATTCTGGAATTCATATAATATGCACATTTGGATGAATGTAATTTTTGAAATGCAGATGAGATACTGAAATGAAACAATGAACATCTGTATATTTAGTCTATCTACACTAATTTGTGTACATATATCTGTGAAAATATTATATAAACATATATAATATAGAAGATAATTGATAGTAAATGTATAAGTTGCATTATTTTCTTAAAGTCTTACTTTGAAATCTCATTTCAGTGCTCTTTTTAATTTGTTTTTTCCAGATGAAGGACCCAGTGTCTTAAAATATGGTAGGAAAACTGGAAATTCAAAAAGACATTTTAGTCACTGTTAGGTGCTATGGAATGAATTGTGTTTCCAGAAAAAAAAATGTGTATATTGAAGTCATAACCCCTAAGACCTTCTAATGTGGCCATATTTGTAAATAGTGTCTTTGAAAAGGTGATTAGGGTAAAATAAGGTTACTAGGGTGGACCTTGATCCAATAGAACTGCTGTCCTTTTAAGAAAAGGAGATTGGCCAGGCATAGTATCTCATGCCTGTAATTCCAGCTTTTGGGGAGGCTGAGGAGGCTGAGTTGCTTGAGTCCAGGAGTTCGAAACCAGCCTGGACAACATGGTGAAACCTGTCTCTACACAAAATACAAAAAACAAAAAATTAGCTGGGCATGGTGATGCATATCTGTAGTCCCAGCTACTTGGGTGGCTAACGTGGGAGGATCACCTGAGCTCATGAGGCAAAGGCTATAGTCAGCCATGATCATGTCACTGCACTACAGGTTGGGGGACAGAGTAAGATCCTGTATCAACAAATAAAAATTTTAAAAAAGAGGAGATTAGGACACAGACACCATGCATAGATGGATGATCATACAAAGTCACAGAGAGAAGATGGTCTCTACCTGCCAAAGAGAGAGGCCTGAGAAGGAAATAGCCTTGCCCACACCTAGATCTTGACCTTCCAGCCTCCAGGACTGTGGGAAAATAAATGTCTGTTGTTCAAGGAGCCCAGTCTGTGGGATTTTGTTATGGAAGCCCAAGCTGACTAGTACTGTGAGCATAAATAATTATATGAAAATAAAAAGCATTTTAAAATCATAAAGTTATTTACACTAGACCGGTCTTAGGATTCAAGAAAAATAAATGTCTGTTATTCAAGCAGCCTGGTCTGTGGAACTTTGTAATGGCAACCCAAGCTGACTAGTACTATCAGCATAAAGAATTATATAAAAATATGGCCAGATGCAGTGACTCACCCCTGTAATCACAGCACTTTGGGAGGCCGAGGTGGGCAGATCACGAGGTCAGGAGATTGAGACCATCCTGGCTAACGTGGTGAAACCCCATTTCTACTAAAAATGCAAAAAAATTATCTATGTGTGGTGGTGGGCACCTGCAGTCCCAGCTACTTGGGAGACTGAGGCAGAAGAATGGCATGAACCAAGGAGGTGGAGCTTGCAATGAGCTGAGATCGCACCACAGCACTACAGCATGGGTGACAGTGAGACTTCATCTCAAAAAAAATTATATATATATATATATATATATATATATATATATATATATATACACATTTAAAAATCATAAAATTATCTACATTACATTGATCTTAGGGTTCCCTGGGAAATCGAGTTTCAGAAGACACTTGTCCACAGAAATTTTGATGGGGAGAATGATTTTTTTTTTTTTTTTTGAGACAAGGTCTTGCTCTGTTGCCCAGGTTAGTGTGCAGTGGCACTATCTCTCAACGTCAGAGGTTGAAATGATTCTCCTGCCTCAGCTTCCCAAGTAGGTGAGGTGCAGGCACACCACCACACCTAATAATATAAGAAATACAATTAATATAATATAAGAAATACATCTACTTTTCATATTTTTAAATAGAGATTGGGTTTTGCCATGTTGGCCAGGCTGGTCTCAAACTCCTGACCTCAGTTGATCCACCTGTTTTGGCCTCCCAAAGTGCTGGGACAACAGGTGTGAGCCACCAGTCCCGGCCAGGAGAGTGTTCTTAAACAACCCTCATAGGCATTGAATTGAAAGGCCTGGGGAGAAGGGAAGCATCGTGCCATGTAGGTGCAGGAGGAGCCTCTGCTGAGAGTATTAAAGTGTCCACTGCAAGTCTTTAAGTCTATATAACAAATCCCTAAACTGAGCGAGACCCATTATCCAACCTCATGAGTGGTTGATGCAAAGTATGTCAGATAGTATATTTTATAACCATTCAAAGATATTCCTTATTGCACTCAGTTAACAGAAATTGTTCTATGACCATAGTGGTCTCCAAATAAGATTATTGGCCTTTGAAAATCACACCTCACTCATCACCACGTCATTGATTCACTTATGTATTCTTGAGAGGAAACAACCACTCATCCTTTCTCCTTGGCATCCCTAGTACAGCCTCCATGGAAATCAGTACGGAGCTTCCTCCAAACACTAACAATAGAGCTACCATATGATCCAGGAATCCACCCACTGGGTATTTATCCAAAAGAAAGAAAAGCAATATATCAAAGGGATACCTGCACCCGCTGCTTATGATGCAGCATATATCAAAGACAGTGATGTGTGAAATATTATTTTCATTGATATTGTTGATCGCAATATGAAAATGTGGTTGTGATAATAAAGTGTTATAATACAGGTGATAAATTGGGAAAAACTCATAGCATTTGGAAACTATGAATATGAATCATTAATCATATGCACTAATTATCCAGATTAAGAAATGATGGTTAATTTATTTATACTCTTATTGCTGCACTATTCCCAATAGCTAAGATGCAAAATCAACCTCAGTGTCTCTCAGTGGATGAATGAATAAATAAAATGTAGTGTATATTCACAATGGATTACTATTCCACCTTTGAAAAAAAGGACATTCTGTCATTTGCAACAACATGGATGGAACCAGAGAACATTATGTTAAGTAAAATAATCCAGGCACAGATACACACATTCTTCATGTTCTAACTTATATGTGGAAGCTACAAAAGTGGATCTCATGGAGGTGGAGAGTAGAATAGTGGTCACCAGTGGCTGAAGAGGGTAGTGAGGAGACAGAAGAAAAATGGATTGGTTAATACGGAACAAAAATACTGTTAAGTAGAAGGAATAAAATCTGGTGCTTGGTAGCACAATATGATGAATATAACTAATCATTTATTGTCTATTTCAAAATTGAAAGAAGAGTATATTTGAAATGTTCGCAACACACACTAATGATAAATGTTGGTGGTAATTGATATCACACTTACCTAGATTTGGTCATTATACCTTGTATGCTTCTATCAATTATCACAAGTATCCCATAAATATGTACATCTATGATGTATCCATTAAAAGGTTTTGAAGAGAAATTTATATTCTCTCTGTTTCACACTGAGTTTTCTCTGACATCTGTACATTCAATGTTTTTACATACATATCTGACTACAAAATAGATATCCTTCACATACCTTTTAATAATATATATATATACTTTATATTTATCTCTCAATTTTCACACATAAATAATGGTTACATTTGGTAGTTATTTGGATTTTTCACTTGTATTTTTGCAGGCATTTTGATCAGAATTTTGGAGAAGGCACATCAGACACAGTGATGTGTAAAGTATTATTTTCATTGATATTGCTCATCTCAATTTAAAATGTGGTTATGACAATCAGGTGTTATAATACATGGGAGGGACAGTGAAAAACTCATAGCATTTAGAAAGTAAGAATATTAATTAATTATATGCACTAATTAGCCCAAATGAGAAATGATGATTAATCTATTCAGATTCAGCTTTTGGAAACACCAGTTAGAGGAGATGGAAAGCATGAAAAATGTTAATACAATTAACTGGCCTTTTTGCATCCAAAAGCTTTGAGTGTGGAACAACTCCCAAAGAGGGTGGCTTACTGACTTACAGCACACTGTTATTTCATGGCTCTAAGTAGAGACCACCAATGAAATGTATTTATTCCTGATCAGTTCTTAACTCAACCAAACAATAGAAGATGATAGATAGATAGATAGATAGATAGATAGATAGATAGATAGATAGATGGATGATAGCTAGCTAGAAAGATGATAGGTAGAAGATTGATAGATAATACATAGTTATATAGTTAGATGATACATAATTAGAATGATATAGAGAAATATTAGGTAGATGACAAAGATGTTAGATGAATAGACAGATATAGATAGATTGTAAAGAAAGAGAGAGAGAGAAAGAAGGAAAGAAAGAAAGGAAAGAAAGAAAGGAAGAAAGAAAGAAAGGAGGAAGGAAAGAAAGAAAGTTGAGAGATGATGAAAGTAGATAGATGGATGTTGGGTAGATGAGGGATGATAGATAAAGACAGATGACAGATAATAGAAAGAAAGTGAATGGTAGACAATGATAGACAATAGATAGATAGATGATAGATAGATAGTAGATAGACAGATAGATAGATAGATACTGATAATAGAACAGAATCCATAAAAAACGCAGCTAGGTTTCAGAAAGAAAAAAAAATTCCCCTAAAGTATGCTTTGAATGAGTAGGGGTTTGAGAAACATAAATTTGTTGAGAATAGTAACTCTGTGCATTATGATTTCCCATGAATCACTTTTAAAAAAGGATACACATAGGCTAAACTATTTTTTCAGGCAGCCAAGTTTATTTGTTTACTTTTTTATTTCCAGTATGAAATGGATAGATAATCAGACTCATTACCACCCAGTTGTGAAAAAGTCCACATACAGTGTTCAGTACTGTTAAAGGTTATGTACATGGATTTGCAATGAAGCTGAAGATATAAGGATAGAATGTGAATGGACAGTAAGCCAGAGGAGGGGTGGCACAATAGCTAGTCAGTCAGTTGTCATATCTAATGGTTTGAAAACACTGACTTGTAGAGATTATTTAAATTTCCAGCTTAATAAAAGAAGCACATATGAAATATGTGAAAGTGTTTAAAACATAAGAAAGAGAAACAATGTATACAAAGATAAACAGGAAATGCACCCCTGCTGAAAGACTTCACAATGGAAATGGAAGAAATTTTATATGGTTTTGAGTGATGAAAACAGAGAAAAGACAGGCAGTCAAGAGAGAAAAAGATAGAGAGAAACAGAGAGAAGTGAAGCAGTGTCAGGCACCATGGATCATGCCTGTTACCTCAGCATTTTGCAGACTCAGGCAGGAGAATCACTAGGGCTCAGGAGTTGGGGACTAGCCTAGGCAACAAAGCAAGAACTTGTCTCTACCAAAAATTTGATAAATTAGCCAGGCGTGGTGGTACACACCTGTAGTCCCAGCAACTTGAGCTCACGAGGTTGAAGCTGTTCAGTGAGACATGACAGCACCACTCTACTCCAGCTTGAGCAGCAATGCCAGACTCTGTCTCAAAAATGGGAATGGAGGGAAAGAGGAGGGGAGGCAGGGGAACAAAGAAAGAGAGAAAAGGGAAAGGAGGAAAGAAGAAAGAAGGCAAGGAAGAAAGGCAGGGAGAGGAGAAAGGAAGGAGAACAAAAAAGGGACAGATAAAGAGAATGGAAGCAAGGAAGGAAGAGAGAGAGGGAGGAATAGAGGGTGGGAGGGAGAGAGGGAGATGTAGCATGGTATGTGGAGAGTGAACTCTCAGCTCTTGTAAGTTCTTTCGAAAATTGCCAACCAAGAGTATCCCCTATCAGCATGGTGGCCACCCATCTCCATTGCCATCTCTCTCTTCTCTGTCTGTTTCTATCTTCTGACCATCAAATTTATTTCACACCAGTGTTAGGAAATGTCCCTTGTTGTCTTCTACAAACATTACCTATGTCTCCTTACTAAGCAATTGCTACCATCATGCATCTCACATTTATCCTATGCCATAAAGCTTGGTCATTTGGTTTAATGGAAAGGGACATCTCAGAGCTATACTTCTATGATGTGTGTGCATCAGAGAGTTAAAAAATTACAGTGAACATAGAGTTCCCGTTAAGAACTATAAGGTGCTTACTATGTCCAGAAAAAGTCTTACACACTTTGTAAATAATAATTGAGGTGATTGTATTTTTACATTGTATTAATCACAGGTAGTTAAAGCAAACTCCTGCAAGTTGAAAAGACTGAATGATGTTAAATAATTTGATAATATATGTATACAATATTGTATATAAAAGAATATAAAATATACATATATGTAATTATTAATATTTTGAATTTAAAATAATAATGCCTTTGAAACAGAAATACCATATAAATAATGGCTGACAGGGTTTTTGTGTTTGAGATACCAGAATGTCCACTGATATTTTATTAGCCAATTTCTAACTCTGTGGATATAAGTGGAAGATAGCAATATCATCACACAAGATCGGGGTGAGTACTGTATCATCACTGGGCAACTTAATAAATGTTTTCACTTTATAATCAAAATAAAAATCTTTGAAGAATGGAAGGAGGGAGTGATAATTGAATTGTGTTACTCTGTTCTTAAAATATTAATAAAATGTAATGTTCATATGCCTAAGAGAGTAAGCTGCTATTTACTGTTGAAGATAGAAGCCTTGAAATAACCTTTACTCAATGAAGACATACCACTAGATACTCAGACTTTAAGCTTTGGGCAGTAAAGCATCCAAATGCTTTAATGAATTCATGTGCAACTGTTTTCTCAGCACAGTAATCCAAAAACAAAAAATAAAAACAAAAACCAAAAAAACCCAAACTCTAACAGCAACTTAACTACTTACAAGTAAATGCTTATTTTTAAAAGGGCTATTTGGCATTTCAAAATGATTTCAAATTGCACTGAACAAACTAACCATTCATTTTGCATTTCAGCAACTTGCCTCTTATTATTTAAATTGTGTCTAAAATAATTTCTCAATGATGGCTAATTTCAACTTCTTGTTAGGTCCATATGGATCACTAGTTCATTTTTGAGTAACTTACACTGGCAAGAAATCACAGATCCCAGAAATTTATGTTAGCACCAGATAGAACAAACATTAATTACCCTTCCTTAAGATCAACAGTTTTTAGTTTATTGTTTGTTTATTCATTTATTTATTTTTGAGATGGAGTCTCACTCTGTCACCCAGGCTGGAGTGCAGTGGTGGGATCTTGGCTCACTGCGAGCTCCAGCTCCCGGGTTCACACCGTTCTCCTGCCTCAGCCTCCCAAGTAGCTGGGACTACAGGTGCCCACCACCACTCCTGGCTAATTCTTTTTTTTTTTTTTGTATTTTTAGTTGAGATGGGGTTTCACTGTGTTAGCCAGGATGGTCTCCATTTCCTGACCTCGTGATTCACCCGCCTTGGCCTCCCAAAGTGCTGGGATTACAGATGTGAGACACTGTGCCTGGCCTTAGTTTATTATTAAGAAAGGTCATCAGATTACTGTAACTACTGAGAAGGAATTACTTCCAAACATTACCTTTTTAGCAAATAGAGTCAACTTAAACCAGGGATATTGCTAGTATTCATTATGGCACAGTTTTTTAACTTCTTTCAGTTCTTCATGTTTCTCTCGATCTTCTATATTTGTAAAGAGAGCATTTGTATACTGTTCCAAAATCAAATGATGTGTTAGTGAAAATAATTGTCCTGTTCACTATTTTTTATGTAACAGTTTTAATCATTCATCAATATGTATGGATTTAGCCAATTATAGCCAACTTGCTATAATTTTATTAATTATGCTAAGCATTAAGTAAAAATGAGCAAGCTATTGTCATCTGGATTTAGGACAAAGAAATACCAGAAAGAAGGAGCTTTTCCCATTTTTTTGTGGGGGGTTGTGGGGTGGAGTCTCACTCTGTGGCCCAGGTTGGAGCACAGTGGTGTGATCTTGGCTCACTGCAAGCTCTGCCTTCTGGGTGCATGTCATACTCCTGCCTTAGTCCTCCAAGTAGCTGGGACTACAGGCACCCACCACCATGCCCGGATAATTTTTAGTATTATCAATAGAGATAAGGTTTTACTGTGTTAGCCAGGATGGTCTCGATCTCCTTGTGTCTGGAGTTGGTTCCTTCCAGTGGGTCTGTGGTATTGCTGACTTCAAGAATGAAGCCACAGAACTTCACAGTGAGTATTATAGCTCTTAGTGGTGGCACAGACCCAAAGAGTTAGCAGCAGCAAGATTTATTGTGAAGAGTGAAAGAACAAAGCTTCCACAGTGTGGAAATGGAACCAAGCAGGTTTATGCTACTGGCGGGGGTGGCCAGCTTTTATTCTTTTATTTGTCCCCACTCATGTCCTGCTTATTGGCCCATTTTACAGAGCGCCAATTGGTCCATTTTATAAACCTCTAGCTAGCCAAAGAGTGCTGATTGGTGCATTTTTGCAGATCACTGATTGGTGAATTTTACAAACCTCTTGCTAGCTACAGAGCATCAATTGCTTCATTTTACAATCTCCTTGTAGGAAAGAAAAGTTCTCTTGTTTCTCCATAGACCCAAGAAGTCCATCCGGCTTCAACTCTCAATCCCCCCTCTAAATGGGACACCCCAACTGCTGTTGGGAATAGGGTGATGACCACTCTAGCTATTTCCTGCTGGACAGGGGCAGAGAAGGGGCCCTGCAGTTTTAGTGTCCTCCAGAGGGGAACTCTGTAGGCCAGTCAAAGGACCAGTGGTTCGGTCCAGGGGCCCTTGGCAGAAGTTTTTAGTTGAGATCATTCGGGGTTTCATTGGTAAGACCATCTGTAGCTTGATGGCCTCAATCCTAGAGGAAGCAAATTTGACAAGGAGGTTAAAAATAGAGGGCCCAAAGGTGAGTAATAGCAGGATGGCTGTCACGGGACCTAGAAAGGGGAGAAGTCATGTCACCCAACTCCAGAGGTTGGTATAAGAGTTTGAAAGGCATGTGTCTGATTTCAGAATATTTTCCCGTAAATGCTGGTTGGTGCCTCATACTATCCCTGACTGGTTAGTGTTAAAACAACACTCTTCACCTAAGAAGGTGCAAAGTCCTCCTTTCTCAGCAGTAAGGAGTTCTAGGCCTCAGCAGTTTTGTAGGGTCACTGCTGCCAAAGAGTCTATTTGGGATTGTAGAGTAAGGATAGATTTTGTTATTTCTTGCAAACTGTCTGAGAAATCCTTTGAGAGTGTGTGGTAGTAGGATAATGAAGTAGATAAACTGGCTATTCTGGCTCCTTTAACAGTCGCCCTTTCCAACCTAGTAAGTAAGGGTATTAATTGTATGGCCTGCACTGATGGACTTGAACTTTGAGGTGCATCACTGGAAATCACTGATAGGGTCTGATTTCCTGGGGCAATGTCAATACTGGGACTTAGGAAGACTAAGATGCAGGTTCATGTCTAGTTGGTGGGGAGGAAGATATAGGTTGAAGTTCCACATAAGAAGAATATGCCTTGGCTGGGTAGACAGGTTGTGTATGTTTTAAAGGTGTGTGAGTTTGTTGTTTACATTTTCCCATACTCCTAGACTGCTTGCCAAGGTAGCTATGGTGAGCAGCTGGAAAGGAGTGCTGGGAGCAAACTGAGTGGCTCCCTGTGTTCTATTTTCCCATTGGAGAACAAACCATTTTGTATCTACTAGGAATCATTTGAGAGAGTGATTGAAAGAGGGGATGAGAAAGCAATCATAAGTCATGGGGACACTGCTGCAGGGGGTCCACAGTTGAATGGTCATGCAGAGAGTATGCCTGCCATTACAAAACCCAGACTGTTTGTTAAGCAAAAAGGAGATAATGATTTTTGGAGGTCCTGAGAAGTGAACAAGCCATTTGAATGGAGCTTTTTGGGTGACTTGGAAGTTTCTATGACCAGTTGGGCTTGAAGTTGTAGCTTGTAATTACACTAATGGGGAAGTAGGTGCCACAGGGGCAGGCCTGATAAGAGGTTGCATTGGGTGCATAAAGGGACTTGGAAAATTAAGATGGTATTCGTGTTTACAGAGGCATATATGGGCTTTTCATTGCTTGTGTAATAGGTGAAGTTAGAAATGTAAGAAAGTAGAAGCTGAATTGTGCATCCTGTTAAGATATTCTTGGATCTATCAGAGATAGGAAAGTCAGCTAATAATTGCATATTTAGAAGTCGAAAAGGATATCTTCCTTCATAACAAGGGTGGTAGGTTAAGTTAATAGAGACCTAGTTTTTTGCAGGAACGGGAGTGGTAACATAAGCAGTGGTTGATAGAGAAATGCAAAGCCAACAGTCATTTACCAGGGAAAGATTGGACTGATTTAGCAGGGAGAGGGTTAAGATGAGAGTCATGTAGATGTAATTAGAAGCTAGTGAAAAGGGAGGGGTGACGGTATGGGGTATGCAAGGAAGCAAGAAGAATAGATAGGCAAAGAGTAAGTAGGAAGGTAAAGAGGGTGCTCTGGAAGATGAGATTATTTTATTCAGTCTTAGTTAAAGGTAGGAGTAAGTTGCTGTCAGAAGGAAGGATGATAGAAAAAAGATTGTTGTGATTAGGATTTTTGTCCTGGCAGGAGCTACAGTATATAGTCATATTGCAAAAATTATGGTTAGTATGCTTCTTAATAACGTGATGAAAGAGTAAAATGGTTCCATTAAAGGGGCAAGGAGAGGTGTTAAAGATTATGCAGGTTTTCACTTATTTTTTAAAGTAGGAAGTGGTTTTTCCTCAGGATCAGCTGTAGGAGCCTTTTTGGTCTGGGATGTTTTCTTCCAAAATAGGAGATGCAAGTCCTCCAATGGCTCACAGGTGTATCAACGCTGGTCTGGCTTATCTTGGGACTCTCAAGTTGTTGGTCCCACAGGTTACTCAGGGAGTGTCCAAAGTTTAACTCAGGTGTGGTGAATCTAGGATTTCACTCCTGCTACCTTAACTGCAGTGATGGTAGAGAGGATTACTGAGCATGGTCCTTCCCACAAAGAAGCCATAAATGGGGAGGTAGACAGGAGAGATTTGACCAACACTAGTTGTTGCAGTTGAAACAACTCCATTCCCTTTTCTCTGTGACATCCTTCAGGTAGGTTTCCAACATTTTGTTGGTATTTTGCCAAAGACGTTATATATTTGACAAAGTTGGCCATTTCCTGATCAAGCAGGAGGTCCTTTGTGAGAAAAGATGGTCCATACAGCATTTCATATGGACTGAGCCTCATTTTGTCAGGAGAATTTTGTATTCTCAAGAAGACCATGGGCAAGAAAGTAGCCCATGGGAGAAAAGTTTCTTGTATTCATTTCCTTAAGTGCCTCTTGAGTGTTTCATTTGCCTTCTCCACCTTCCCTGAGGGTTTTGGCCTCCAGGTGCAGTGAAGGTGATACTCTATCCCTAGTGTCCTGGAAATTCCATGAGTTATTGTGGCTTTAGAAGCCGGGCCATTCTCACTCTGTAAGCTTTGGTGAAGCCTATACCTAGGAATTATGTCATGAATTAGGACTTTAACCACTTCCTGAGCCTTCTCTGTCTTGCAGGGGAAAGCTTCTATCCAATTTATAAAGGCAACAACACAGACCAACAAGCATTGAAATCCCCTAGATATAGGCAAATGGGTGAAGTCTAACTTCCGGTTCTTTCTGGGATAGTGATGTATTCTTTTTTGCCCCAAAGGGGCCTTATGATAGACAAAGGGATTAATCCTTTGGCACACCTCAGAGGCTATGACTACTACTTGTCGGATGGTCCAGAGGAGATTTGGGCCTGTAAATAGGGATTTGGCCATTTGATGAGGGTTCTCAATATGGATATGAAAAGTTTGGTGAAGGGTTTTAGTATTCTTCATTGGCTGGCTTTGAGTATTCGTACCTTTCTCTCTTCTGTCATTAACCACCCTGAGGGGAGAAAACCATGCCCCTGTGAAAGTCTCCATTCTGTTTCATTCATGGAATACTGGGGCTTAATCTCTTGGACAGGATTGTTCCATATCAAGGGTCCTTCTGTAGGTATTTCCAATGGGAGGTTCCAACTGGAAGCAATTTTGGCCTCATCATCTGCCGGATGGTTCCCTACTGCCTTTTCTACTTCACCTTTTTGTGGCTTTGGCAGTGTAAGATGGCCACATCCTTGGGCTTTCGGACTGCGTGCAATAACTCCATGATTTCCTTGTGGTATTTAAAGGGGGTTCCCCCCAGAGGTTAGGAATTCCCTTTCTTTCCATATTGCAGGATGGGCATGTAGGATTAGATAAGCATGCTTATAACTATAATGAAGAAAACATGAACAATGCCCTCCAAAATCATATTTATTTATGAAGAGGATCATAATCAGGCAATTAAAATATTAGTTCTAAGAACCTTGGAAAGGCACATTTAAGGAAGCCTAGTGGTTAGGTAAATTGATAGCAACTGAGATAATTGAAAATCCTGAGCTTTTTACTGGACAATCAAAATAGAAACATTTAGGGAGAGAACTTATAAAGGATATTCAAAGGTAATACTCTTTATTACCATTTGCTTATCAAATGCTAGGTAGTGCCATATAATTATTAATACATAGTTTATTCCTATAAAAATACCTCAGGATTTCCTATTTGCAGATGCTATCATAAAGGTGTCACAGCTGTAGGTCATGTGATTGACATGATTCACTTCCCAAGCTTCTTCCATCCTTCACCCAGTAAATATTTATGGTTGCTCTCTTTGTATGTCACCATAATTTTCTGCTCCAGTGGTGTCCATCTGAGCATAGCCTAAATGGTAGAGACTAGGGTGTGGAGAGTGGGCAGCTAGGTGGATTTGGGATATATCACAGAGGTGCCTGAATTCACTGCCTTCATGGATTGACTACAATTGATTCTCCAAGTCCTGCCAAGCTTCCTGGACTTTTTTTTAATATAAAGTGGAACGATTGATGCCTCCTCATTAAATGGACCTTTTTTTTTTTTTTTTTTTTGACAGAGTCTCACTCTGTCACCCAGGCTGGAGTGCAGTGGCATGATATCAGCTCACCACAACCTCTGCCTCTCAAGTTCAAACAATTCTCTTGCCTCAGCCTCCTAACTAGCTGAGATTACAGTAGTGCACCACCATGCCTGACTAATTTTTTTTTATTATTTGTAGAGATGAGTTTTCGACATGTAGGTCACGATGGTCTCAAATTTCTGAACTCAGGTAATCCACCAGCCTCGGCCCCCCATAGGGTGGAATTACAGCTGTGAGCAACCATGCCCAGCTAAGTGAGCCTCTTCTAAGAGGGTTGATTTTTGAATACTGAAGAGGGTCCTTATTCAAAGGATAATTCTGAATAAACAACAATGGTATTTCCCTTGTGAATTGTTTTCTAGGGAAATAGGAAATATCAAGTCAGATTTGAGAAGAATTGGAATAACTACTATAATAACAGACATGGGCAAAATACAAAAATTACTTATACAGAGATGCAACCTTAGAAATGACAGCAAGAAGAGTTGGATTTAATGGAGAATTCTACAAACCCACCCAGAAAGAGATGGATTATTGTCATGTTATATAATATAAATGTACCAGAACAGACAGATATATGTGCAAAGTTTCAATTAATGCAATGAAACAGTATAAGCTGAAAAAGGACAGAGAATGACTCAACATTGTTAAGGAAAGAATGAGAGTAGAAATGCTGAGTTAGTACACAGAGAGTTTTCTTGATATATTGCTTCCTCTGTGAAGACAAAGAAAAGCAAGATGGTATTGAGCATAAGAAATCAAACTGCACAAACTTCTGTGTTCTAATATTGGAGTCAAGAGAGTGTGCTTGTTTTCTCATTAGAGACATACAGAGAGAAAAACTCATGGTTAATAGGAACATGATATCGTTTCTACAGTGAAGATTGAAGAAGTCTACCAGGAAATAAATCCATGACCAGATAGTAAAGAAAGTCTTTGATAAAAGTAGGCACACTTGATCTGTTAAAATATGAAACAGGCAAAGCCCAAATACAGATAATTCTTTCAGGGATAAATTAGAGATCAAACATTCTTCTGAATAGGTTTCATGTTCTCAGTGAATTATAAGTCAATGTCTTCAGGAAGATGGCTTGAAGATCCTCTAGTACAAATATTGAAAGTAGAAAGAAAGATGATTGAAATACTCATCTCCAAAGGACAGTATTACACTAAGAAGATGGATAAGTAAAGAAAATGTGGGATACATACACAGTACCAAAACCAGAAACCACATGATCATCTCAATAAACTCAGAAAATGCTTTTGAAAACATCCAGTCTCCCTTTGGGTTAAAAACCCTCAAATCAACAAACTGCCATGCACTACCATGCATTGAAGGAATGTACTTCAATATAATGAGATCTATCTATGACAACACATCATACTAAATGGGTTAAAACTGGATGCATTATTCTTGAAAACCAGAAAATGTTATGGATGCTCTGTCACTAGTCCTATTCAACATAGTACTGGAAGTCCTATCCAGAGCAATCAGGCAAGAGAAAGAAATAAAATCATTAAAAAGTGACATTGGCCAGGTGTGCTGGCTCATACCTGTAATCTCAGCACTTTGGGAGGCAGAGACAGGCAGAATACCTGAGGTCAGAAGTTTGAAACCACGTGGGCAATGTGGTGAAAGACCATCTCTAGAAAAAATAAAAAGCTTCACTAGGGGAAAGAAAAACCTGATACCAGCCACTGCAAAAACATACCAAATTTATAAAGACCACTGACACTATGAAGAAACTGCATCAAATAATGTGCAAAATAACCAGCTAACATGAAAATGACATGATCAAATTAAAAAAATTTTTTTTTGAAAAGAGGTTTAATGGACTCACAGTTCCAAGTGGCTGGGGTGGCCTCACAATCACAGCAGAAGGAGAAAGGCACATCTCACATGGTGTCAGAGAAGAGAAGAGAACTTGTGAAGGGAAACTCTCCTTTACAAAACCATCAGATCCCTTTAGTCTTATTCACTACCGTGAGAACAGCATGGGAAAGACCGGCTCCCATGATTTAATTACTTCCACTGGGTTTCTCCCATAAGGTCCAGCCCCACAGGGTCAGTGAGCTTTCCTTCTTCTGTGTGGAGATAAGAGATTCTAGAAAGAAAGACACAAGACAAAGAGATAAAAGAAAACTGGGCCCGTTTGACCACTACAAACAAGATGCGGAGACTGATAGTGGCCCCAAATGTCTGGTTGTGCTGTTATTTATTGGATACAAAGCAAAAGGGGCAGGGTAAAGAGGGTGAGTCATCGCCAATGATAGGTAAGGTCACGTGGGTCATGTGTCCACTGGACAGGGAGCCCTTCCCTGCCTGGCAACCGAGGCAGGGAAAGAGGACAGCCTAAGCCATTATTTGCATATCAGAAATTTTAGTACTTTCACTAATTTTGCTAATGCTATCTAAAAGGCAGAGCCAGGTGTACAGGGCAGAACATGAAAGCAGACTAGGAGAATGACCACTGAAACACAGCATCACAGGGAGATGGTTAGTCAGGCATTCCACAAGGGATGGAGGAGTAGAGTCTTATCTAAACATCTCGAGGGAAAAGGAGACTCCCTTTCCCAATCTGCTAAGTAGCAGGTGGTTTTCCTTGGCACTGATGCTACCACTAGACCATGGTCCACTCAGAAAAGGGCATCTTCTCAGATGCTGGTGGTACCGCTAGACCAAGGAGCCATCTGGAGGCCCTGTCCAGGCACAACAGAGGGCTCACACTCTTGTCTTCTGGTCATATCTCACTATGTCCCCTCAGCTCCTATCTCTGCATGGCCTGTTTTTTCATAGCTTATGATTATAGAGCAAGGATTAATATAGTATTGGAATAAAGAGTAATTGCTACAAACTAATGATTAACGATATCCATATATGATCATATCTATGATCTATGTCTAGTATAACTCTTGCTGTTTTATACAGTTTATTATAATAGAACAGTTCATGCCCTCTGTCTCTTGCCTCTGAAACTAGGTGGCTTGCTGCCCACACTCTCCCACAACCCATGGGAATTGTGGGAGCCACAATTCAAGATGAGATTTGGGTGGGGACACAGACAAATCATATCAAAGGTTAAACATCACATTTGTTCTTCAAGTTGCCCACTTGAGTCTTTTCCAAGCATACTTTCCTTTTTTTCGTGTCTTAAAGCCTTTTTAAATAAACTTCTCTGCTCCAAAACTTGCCTTGGTCCCTTTTTCTGCTTTATGCCCCTCAGTTGAATTCTTTCTTCTGAGGAGGCAACAACTGATGTTGCTGCAGACCCATAAAGATACACTGCCGGTAACCCAACTACTTTCCACTGGTAAAACTATGGGCCTAGAAAAGATGATATAATTTTGAACCACTTGGACACATTTCAGAATTTCAGAAAAAGGCATCTCTTTAACTCGATGATAAGTACATCATGGAACTAACTTCAATGTCAAGAGAGTAAGGACAGTGATTTCATAATGTTTACGACCTTCAGTATACTCAAATTTAATCATTGTTCTTTCACATTAAATAGTAGTATTGAGGCCACCTCGGAATCACTGTATACATTGGGAAAACAGGTTCTTATTTATAGTGCTGCAAATGTATTAGGGCTTTAAAAGTGAATGAGTTCTTTAACGTTCAAGGCCAAAATTGCTGACAAAGCCCCCTCTGTCTTCTTCAGTCCCCAGAGCACATCCTTCCTTCCAGGAGATGATAAACATGAAAGCACACAGCACTGACTGTAGTTGTCTGTCTCTGGCATATGGCACCAACAATGAGGGATGAAACACTCTGATAACTGGCTTGGGAATCAGAAACACTTCTTGCAAGAGAAGCAAAATGATTCTTCCCTGCAGCATGAGAATTGTCATGAGTCCCTCCACTTTCAGAGAGGTTGCTTGAAACAGGAAAGGAGAAATCAGTCAAGAGTATAATGTCTGCATTCTTCGCAATCTGTCATTTCATTGGCCAAAGCTTTAGCTTGGAATAGGGTCTGATATTAGTTTTGGTTATGAGTTTGCCAGTGATCACCCCACAGTAGAAAGTCCCACGTGTTAGCCATAAAATCTTCATCTCAAGGACACCAGGCAATTCACACTTCATGGTTAATAAAAATGAAATATTGAAGACATGCTCAGAGAAGTGGCATAAATGAGTATTTACACAGCTATCCCAGAGATGCTCTGTGTGAGTGAGGTGAGAACAAACAAGATGGCTAGCATCACTTCTTTTTTCAGAAAGCAAGCCAACAGGAGTCCCATGCAAGCATTGTATTCATTATGCTACTAGCTAAATCCAGGTGATTTACAACTGCAATTCATTTTCAGTGAAATACCTTTGCCCACATATTAAAACCTCTCTGCACAAGCATTTCTAAGCATTTCTAAAGCATTAAACAACCATTTTACAAACTCAATTCAGAAAAAAAGATGATCTCAGCTCTGAAATGTTTGTTAAGTCTCTGTTACATAATTGCATGTATGAATTCATCTGCTTCACCTATTTATGTATGTGTCAAATGAAGAGAAGTATTAACAACTCTTGCCTCCTCTTGTCAAAAAAAAAAAAAAAACTTTATGAAGAAGCTTTCATCATGTCGCTATTCCACCCAAATGTCATCTTATCTTGTATAACATGCTATATCATTTCATTTTAAACCTAGATGTGAGAAAAGTGATATCTCAAAAATGCCATGGTGAGAACACCCAGGTGTCCGGAATTTTATAAACTTTACTGTATACTCACATAAAATTTCTTCTATAGCAATATCACCAGTTTCTTAAATACATTATTCAATTCCCATGTTAAATAATAGCGTTAGTTTATCCACTCTTTTATAGATACCTGACTTTAAAGTTCTCACAAGCTGAAGCTCCCATGTTCTTATTTTAAATAGAACAAAGAAAGTTTCTCTAGCTAAGATTGTCATTTTATTCATCACAGAATTATACTTGAGGGAAAATAAAAAGACTGCACTTGAATTATTTTAAAGCAATCCATGAAAACGTACTGTATTGGGGCATCATTCCCCAGTATCGTACGCAATACTAGCAAAACGGTTTCTATGGTTTAACTAACACAAAACTCACTTTTGTAAACAATGATAGGTCAATATTTTCAAATCAATTATGCTTAAACACATAAATCAAATGAAAGTCACACTCCATGTCTTTAGAGAGGATCATCCCATAACCAAAATTAGGTATATGGCCTTCTATGCTATCTTCAAATATCTCACTGGTTAATGTTACTCAACATCTCATAACATATAACCCAGAACTCTCCCCATCAACACTCACACGCTTGTAATTTACGCATAGTCTGTCCCTTATATTTGTGACTTTCACAGCCACATATTCAACAAACCTTGGATTAAAAATATTTGAAATATTTTCAATTGAGTTGCATGGACTCCTTATATTTTCATATTCTTATGAATATGCATATGTTGTAAATAACACCGTGAAAATTTAAGGAGCTCCTGCAACTCAATAGCAAAAAAAAAAAAAAAAAAAAAAAAAAAAAAAAAAAAAAAAAAAAAGTCAAATAAGTGATTTAGAGGAAAGAAGAAATATAGGAAATAGTGCTTTACCCTAAGAGTCAATCTTAAATTGAGAGGTGAAGCCAGCTGGACTTCCTGGGTCTAGTGGGGATTTGGAGAACTTTTCTGTCTAGCTAAAGGTTTGTAAACACAAAAATCAGTGCTCTGTGCTAGCTAAAGGTTTCTAAACACACCAATCAGCATTCTGTAAAAACACACCATTCAGCACTCTGTGTCTAGCTAAAGGTTTGTAAACACACCAATCAGCATTCTGTAAAAATGCAATAATCACTGCTCAGTGTCTAGCTAAATGTTTGTAAGCACACCAATCAGCACTCTGTAAAATGGACCAATCAGCAGAACATGTGTGGGGCCAAGTAAGGGAAGAAAAGCTGGCCACCCAAGTCAGCAGCGGCAACCTGCTCAGGTCCCTTTCCATGCTGTGGAAGCTTTGTTCTTTCTCTCTTCACAATAAGTTTTGCTGCTGCTCACTCTTTGGGTTCACACTAACTTTATGAGCTGTAACACTCATGATGACGGTCTGCAGCTTCATTCCCGAAGTCAGCAAGACCACAAACCCACCAGAAGGAAAAAACTCTGGACACATCCGAACATCTGATGGAACAAACTCCAGACACACCATCTTTGAGAACTGTAACACTCACCACGAGGGTGCGTGGCTTCGTTTATGATGTTAGTGATACCAAGAATCCACCAGAAGGAACCAATTCTGGACACATTTTGGCAACCATGAAGGGACAATCACCTGTCAACAACCGGTGAGTACCATCGGGCCCCTTTTGCTTGCTATTCTGTCTTATTTTTCCTTAGAATTTGGGGGCTAAATACCAGGCACCTGTCAGCCAGTTAAAAGCGACTAGCATGACTGCCAGACTAAAGACAAGGGTGTCAGGCTTTCTGGGAAAGGGTTTTCTAACAACCACTGACTCTTTGGAGTTGAGAGCATTGGTTTGCCTGGAACCAGCTTCCACTTTTCCTGTACTTCTGGGCTGAGCTGAGGGTTGACAGAGAGGAAAGCTATTCAGCTGCAGGGTCCCAACAACAAGTTAGTTGACCCTGCAGCCATGAGCGGAACTCTCAAAGTCATGTCAGCCAAGTGAGACTCACCCATCTCTCCTACCTATCCTGACCCTTGCCTCCCGGGTCCTAATGCTTGTCAGACAAACTTCCTTTTGCCTCTCTTGTCTGAGGCTAGTACTGCTTCTAAAAACCACTCCCTGTCTCTGGTGCTTTTCTAGTTTCTCTTATAAGAATGATTTCCAGTATAAACTTCAGGACTCTGTTACCTTCTTTAGGCACCTGGGCTCACCAATCAGAAAGACATAATTTTTGCCAAAAGCCCCATTGGGGCGGGGGACTATCTGGAATTTTAGTATCCATTCTCAGACTAGCAGGCCTAATGAAAGCTATTCCTGAACCTAGGATATGGGGAGCTTCAGAAATGGTATCCTTCCTATTCATAAAAGTGAGGGGAAAAGGCATCACTCTTCCAATTCTGGAGATCCCTTCCCTCCCTCAGGTTATGGCCCTCCACTTCAGTTTTGGGGCATAACATCTTCACAGGACAGGGGTAAAGTCCCAATACTAACAGGAGAATGCTTAAGACTCTAAAAGTTTTTTGAGAATGTGTCAGAAAGGGTCACTGAATCCAACCTTCCTCGATCCTCCTTGTGGTCTAGGAGGAAAACTAGTGTTTCTGCCTCTGTGCCAGTGAGCACAACTATTCCGATCAGCAGGGCATAGGGACTGTTGTGGGTTCTTGGGCAAGAGGTGTTTCCACTGCTGTGTTGGTGTGTGCAACTATTCCAATCAGCAGGGCCCAGGGACCATTGCGGGTTCATTGGCAAGAGGTGTTTCTGCTGCTGCATCGGTGAGTGCAACTATTCCAATCAGCAGTATCCAGGGACCATTGCGGGTTCTTGAGCAGGGGGAGAAACAAACATACCAAAACCATGGGCACTTTTGTCTTTCAGATGGGAAACACTCAGGTATCAACAGGCTCACCCTTGAAATGCATCCTAAGCCATTGGCACCAATTTGACCCACAAACCCTGAAAAAGAGGTGGCTCATTTTTTTCTGCACCATGGCCTGGCCCCAGTATTCTCTCTCTGATGGGGAAAAATGGCCCCCTGAGTGAAGTATAAATTACAATACTATCCTGAAGCTTGACGTTTTCTGTAAGAGGGAAGGCAAATGGAGGAAAATACCTTATGTCCAAGCTTTCTTTTCACTGAAGAAGAGACCACAACGATGCAAAGCTTGCAATTTATATCCCACAAGAGGACCTCTTAACTTACCCCCATATCCTAGCCTCTCTATAACTCCCCTTCCTATTAATGGTAAACCTCCTCTAATCTCCCCTACCCAGAAGGAAACAAGCAAAGAAATCCCCAAAGGACCACAAACACCCCCGTGCTATCAGTTATGTCTGCTTCAAGCTGTAGGGGGAGGGGAATTTGGCCCAACCTCGGTACGTGTCCCCTTCTCCCTCTCTGATTTAAAGCAGATCAAGGCAGACCTGGGGAACCCTTCAGATGATCTTGATGGGTACATAGATGTCCTACAGGGTCTAGGGCAAACCTTTGATCTCACTTGGACAGATGTCATGCTATTGTTAGATCAAAACCTGGCCTTTAATGAAAAGAATGTGGCTTTAGCTGCAGCCTGAGAGTTTGGAGATACTTGGTATCTTAGTCAAGTAAACGATAGAATGACAGCTGAAGAAAGGGACAAATTCCCTACTGGTCAGCAAGTTTTCCCCAGTATGGATCCCCACTGGGACCTTGACTCAGATCATCAGGACTGGAGTCATAAACTTCTGTTTACCTGTGTTCTAGAAGGACTAAGGAGAATTAGGAAAAAGCCCATGAATTATTCAATGATGTCCACCATAACTCAGGGAAAAGAAGAAAATCCTTCTGCCTTCCTTGAGCGGCTACAGGAGGCCTTAAGAAAATATACCCCCCTGTCACCTGACTCACTCGAGGGTCAATTGATCTTAAAAAATAAGTTTATTACCCAATCAGCCACAGATATCAGGAGAAAGCTCCAAAAGTGAGCCCTGGGACCTGAACAAAATCTGGAGGCATTATTAAACCTGGCAATCTCAGTGTTCTAAACAGGGACCAAGAGGAACCAGCCCAAAAGGAAAAGAAAGATCAGAAAAAGGCTGCAGCCTTAGTCATGGTCCTCAGACAAACAAACCTTGGTGGTTCAGAGAGGACAGAAAATGGAGCAGGCTAATCACCTGGTGGGGCTTGTTACCAGTGTGGTTTTCAAGGACACCTTAAAAAGATTGTTCAATGAGAAACAACGACCCCCTCATCCATGTCGGCTATGCTGAGGCAATCACTGGAAGGCACACTGCCCCAGAGGGCAAACGTTCTCCGGGCCAGAAGCCCCCAGCCAGATAATCCAACAACAAGATTGAGGATGCCTGGGGTGAGCGCCAGCTCATGTCGTCACCCTCACTGAGCCCTGGGTATGTTTAAACTTCGAAGGCCAGGAAATTTACTTCCTCCTGGCACTGGAACAGCTTTTTCAGTGTTAATCCCCTGTCCCGGGCAGCTGTCCTCAAGGTCCGTTACCATCCAAGGAATCCTGGGATGGCCTGTAACCAGGTATTTCTCCCACCTCCTCAGTTGTATTTGGGAGAGTTTGCTCTTTTCTCATGCCTTTCTTGTTATGCCTGAACATCCCATATGCTTATTAGGGAGGGACATATTAGCCAAAGCTGGAGCTATCGTCTACATGAATATGGGGAACAAGTTACTGATTTGTTGTCCCCTGCTTGAGGAAGGAATCAAGCCTGTAGTCTGGGTGTTGGAAGGAACAAACTCAAGCTCCAGCCATAAGCCTTGCCACAGGACAAAACTTCTCTTTATACATCACAGAGAGAACAGGAATAGCTCTTGGGGTCCTTACTCAGACTCAGGGGACAACCCCACAACCAGTGGTATACCTCAGTAAGGAAACTGATATAGTAGAAAAAGGCTAGCCTCACTGTTTACAGGTAGTTGCAGCAGTGGCCATCTTAGTGTCAGAGGCTACAAGGAAAGGATCTCACTGTCTGGACTACTCATGATGCAAACGGCATATTAGGTGCCAAAGGAAGTTTATGGCTTTCAGACAACCACCTGCTTAGATACCAGGCACTACTCCTTGAGGGACTGGTGCTTCAAATACAGACATGTGAGGCCCTCAGCCCTGCCACTTTTCCCCCAGAGAATGGGGAACCAGTCGAGCATGACTGCCAACAAATTATAGTCCAGACTTATGCCACCCAAGAGGATCTCTTAGAAGCCCCCTTAGCTGATCCTGACCTTAACCTGTATACTGATGGAAGTCCATTTGTGGAGACTGGGATACAAAGGGCATGTTATACCGTAGTTAGTGATGTAACCATACTTGAAAGTAAGCCTCTTCCCCCAGAGACCAGCGCCCAGTTAGCAGAACTAGTGGCACTTAGCGGAGCCTTAGAACTGGGAAAGGGAAAAACAGTAAAGGGGTATACAGATAACAAGTATGCTTATCTAATCCTACATGCCCATGCTGCACTATGGAAAGAAAGGGAGTTCCTAACCTCTGGGGGAACCCCTATTAAATATCACTCAAGGATATCATTGAGTTATTGCACGCAGCGCAAAAACCCAAGGAGGTGGCCGTCTTACACTGCCAAAACCAACAAAAAGGGGAAGGAGAGGGGAGAACTGCAGGATAAGCATCTGGCAGAGGCAGGGAAAGACCAGCAGAAAGGAAAGAGAGAAGAGAAAGAACATCAGAGGGAAAGAGAGGAAGAGACAGAGAAAAAGAGGGAGTCAGAGAGAGAGAGAGAGAAAGAGAGAGACAGAAAGTCAAAGAGAGCGAGCAAGAGACAGAAAAAGAAGGAGTCAGAAAGAGAGAGACAAAGAAGAATTCAAAGAGAAAGAAAGAGAGATGGAAGTAGTAAAGAAAAAACAGGGTACCCTGTTGCTTTAAAAGCCAGGGTAAATTTAAAACCTATAATTCATAATGACGGTCTTCTCCATAACCCTATAACTGCACTCCAATACCACCTTGTTCTCAGCATAAACAAGGGCATAGCCCCAAAGCACTGAGGCCACGGACAACCCATAGCCTTCCTATCAAAAATCCTTAACCCAGCAGGTTTCCTAACAGGGGATCTAAATCTTAACTAATTACCATACAAAGGTCTGACCAGGCCTAGGAGGAACCCCCTTCAGGACAGGAAGATAGACGATTCCTCCCAGAAGATTAAGGAAAAAGACACAATGGGCATTCAGTAAGTGACAAGGAAACTCTTGTAGAAGTAGAGTTAGGAAAATTGCCTAAAAACTGGTCTGCTCAAACCTGTGAGCTGTTTGCACTCAGTCAAACCTTAAAGTACTTACGGAATCAGGAAGGAGCCACCTATAGCAATTCTAAGTTAATATGGACTGAATAAGGTCTTTTTAATAGCACAGAACAATGGAAAGCCCAAACTTACAAGGTTTTCAACAAAAGTAAAGTTTGCTAAAACTTTACAGTGTAACATGTATTATCCTAATACCACACACTCTCATCTCAAAGGATTTCTCAGACAGTTTGCAAGAACTAACAAAACTTATCCTTACTCTACAATCCCAAATACATTCTTTGGCAGCAGGGACTCTCCAAGGCCTGGACCTCCTCACTGCTGAGAAAGGAGGACTCTGCACCTTCATAGAGGAAAAGTGTTGTTTTTACACTAACCAGTCAGGGATAGTATGAATTGCCACCCGGTGTTTACAGGAAAAGGCTTCTGAAATCAGATACCGCCTTTCAAACTCTTATACCAACTCTGGAGTTGGGCAACATGGCTTCCCCACTTTCGCGGTCCCACAGCAGCCATCTTGCTACTACTCACCTTTGGGCCCTGTATTTTTAACCTCCTGGTCAAATTTGTTTCCTCTAGGATCAAGGCCATCAAGCTACAGATGGTTTTACAAATAGAACCCCAAACAAGCTAAACTAACAACTTCTACTGAGGACCCCTGGACCAATCCATTGGTCCTTTCACTGGCCTGAAGAGCTCCCCTCTGGAGGACACCACAACTGGAGGGGCCCTTCTTCACCCCTATCCAGCAGGAAGTAGCTGGAGAGGTCATCACCCAATTCCCAACAGCAGTTGGGCTGTCCTGTTTATAGGGGGGATTGAGAGGTGAAGCCCGCTGGACTTCCTGGGTCGGGTGGGGACTTGGAGAACATTTCTGTCTAGCTAAAGGTTTTTAAATGCACCAATGAGTGCTCTGTGTCTAGCAAAAAGTTTGCAAATGCACCAATCAGAACTCTGTAAAGATGCACCAATCAGCACTCTGTGTCTAGCTAAAGGTTTGTAAATGCATCAATCAACACTCTGTAAAAAGGCACCAATTAGCTCTCTGGGTCTAGCTAAAGGTTTGTAAACACACCAATCAGCACTCTGTAAAAACACACCAATCAGTATGCTGTGTCTGCGTAAAGGTTTGTAAAAGCACCAATCAGCACACTGTAAAAACACACCAATCAGTGCTCTGTGTCTGGCTAAAGGATTGTAAGTGCACCAATCAGTACTCTGTAAAAACTGATCAATCAGCCCTCTGTAAAATGGACAAATCAGCGCTCTGTAAAATGGACCAATCAGCAGGACATGGGCAGGGCAAAATAAGGGAATAAAAGCTGGCCACCCAAGTCAGCAGCGGCAACCCACTTGGGTCCCCTTCCACACTGTGGAAGCTTTGTTCTTTTGCTCTTCACAGTAAATCTTGCTGCTGCTCACTGTTTGGGTCCTCACTACTTTTATGAGCTGTAACACTTACCACGAGGGTCTGTGGCTTCAATCCTGAAGTCAGCGAGACCACAAACCCACCATAAGGAAGAAACTCCAGACACATTTGAACATCTGAAGGAACAACCTCCGGACACACCATCTTTAAGAACTGTTAACACTCACCACAAGGATCTGCGGCTTCATTCCTGAAGTCAGCAAGACCAAGAACCCACTAGAAGGAACCAATTTTGGACACAAAATGATAACAACAGTAATTTGGATTAGTCATATCTGCTGGAATATAAGTGATGCATTAATCTTTCTTGGGGATGACAGTTCTAGGCCATCCAGTTTCAGAAATATGGCTCAGCAATGGAGCCCAGTGGTGTTTCATGATGAATAAGAATCCCAAAGTTTGACCCATAGCCCATAGAATGCCCTCAACCCAAGACTGTACTCTTTGATGTAGTTGTCAGAAGTGTAAGGCCTTAGAGAAACAAAACATGAGATATTTCCTACATGAACGAACACCTTCCTCTCTTGGAGAGCAGGCAAAATAAACAAATTCAGGTAATAGGTGCATCCCTAATTTGAATACCTAAAACATGAAATGCTACAGAATCTTAAACATTTTGTGCATGGACATGACACCACATGTGGAAAATTGCATCTCTGACCTCATGTGATAGGTGACAGTAAAAACACAGGTGCAGAACACACAGTTTATTCAGTGTCACTAAAGGAAGAAAGATACCCTCACTCTCCACCCCTGCAGCTCCCATCCGCTGCAGTATATCTTTTCCAGGCATGCCACACTACTCCCATGTATGCATACCCACAAAGAGCAATAAAAGGACAGGAGGCACAGGCGCGGTGGCTCACACCTGTAATATCAGCCCTTTGGGAGGCTGAGACAGGTGGATTGCCTGAGGTTAGGAGATCAAGACCAGCCCGGACAACATGGTGAAACCACATCTCTGCTAAATATACAAAAATTATGCAGGTGTGCCTGGGCGCGGTGGCTCACGCCTGTAATCCCAGCACTTTGGGAGGCCAAGGCAAGCAGATCATGGTGAAACCCTGTCTCTACTGAGAATACAAAAAATTAGCCCGGTGTGATGGTGGGCGCCTGTAGTCCCAGCTACTCGGGAGGCTCAGGCAGGAGAATGGCGTGAACCCGGGAGGCGGAGCCCGCAATGAGCCGAGATCGCGCCACTGAACTTCAGCCTGGGCGAAAGAGTAAGAGTCCGTCTCAAAAAAACATATCTATCCAGGTGCAGTGGCAGGTGTCTGTAATCCCAACTACTCAAGAGGCTGAGGCAAGAAAATCTCTTGAACTCGGGAGGTGGAAGTTACAGTGATCTGAGATAGCAACACTCTATCCTGGCAACAGAGACTCCATCTCAAAAAAAAAAAAAAAAAAAAAAAAAAAAAGATAATGGACATTTGTTCAGCTGTGTGAACCAACGTCAGATTCCCGAAGTTGTCCCACAGGACGCCCTACATGCATTACTCTCTGTGGTTTTTTTCCTTGCTTATTTTTGCTCTGTGGTGTAAACATATTGTTAAAAATGTCCAAAGCCTGCCCTATGGGTAACAGTGATAAGAAAAACAGGACGTGTTTATGTGTATCTATGCCACCGAAAATCAAGCACTAGGAGAAACTGGACAGCATCTTAGAGAAGAGTACAATGTTGGAGTGATCACCACATACAGTTTCTTCTCATTAAAAAAATACAGTTGTCCTTTAACCAAAACACAGCATCACAGGTGGACTCTGGACACCTTGCCATTGTCTGTTGCTTCTGTTGTTTAACATCGGATACAGGTGTTCTGGTGGTGCCTGACAGAGCAGGAGCACCGTCATCTCACACAAACACCACGATTTTAAGTTCCAGCTCCCTTTCTAGCTTCATGCATTCCAAGCAAATCACTTCTCTTCAAACTACAAGCAGAAAGAGCAATAAAACACAGATAAGACAGCTCAGGCACAGAGGAGGTAGCAGGGAAAGTCTCTTGGGTAACTGCCAAACTTCACCCTCATACAATGGACCCCAGTAAAACAGTGGGCCTTAATGAGCACATTCTTTTCCCTTCAGGTGCACGAAGTTAGGGAAGCTAAAAGCAGTCTTGGGTCGTATGCCTGCAGCTGCAGAAAGATACACATGGGAACAGACACAGAAAGGGTGGCTCTGACCTAACTCAGCTAGCCTTCCCGGTGAGGTTTATTAAAAATAAACCTGCCCCTGTTGACTCTAAAGACATCCTTCTGTTTCTCTCTTCTTTCTTTAATTCGTACAGTGCTACTGTGCAGCTTATTTACTCTGAACACATTAATATTCCACTGTATTAATGCTATGTTACATTTTTACTGCTAAGTACTTATTTGTGCATAAATGTAAGAAAGGTATTGCTCGTATCAGCCGTCCTCAATTTTTTGACCCCCAGGACCGGTTTTATGAAGACGATTTTTCGATGGATGGAGGGGACAGGGCATGGTTTGGGCATGAAGCTGTTCCACCTCAGATCATCGGGCATTAGGTTCTCACATGAAGCGTGCAACTTAGATCCCTCGCATGTGCAGTTCGCAATAGGGTTTGGAAGACTCTTGTCCACGTGGTTCGCTGAGATAATGACATCTTTGCTCTCTGATGGTTCAGCATACATAAACATTGTTTCACACACAAACTTAGTTTTAAACATTATATAAGATTACCTTCAGTCTATGTGTATTAGATGTATATGAAACATTAACAAACGTTGTGCTCAGACTTGAGTCCCATTCCTAAAATATCTCATAGTGAATATGCAGATATTCCAAAAATTTTAAAAATTCAATATCTGAAAGGCTTCTGGTCTCTAACATTTTAGATAAGGGGTGCTTAACCTGTAACTTGCAATATTTCTCTTCTGCTCTTTCTTTCTCTCCTCTGCCATCCAACCCATTGTAATTAATCCTTCAAATCTACTTCCACTGTAATGTTCAATCTTATTTCCCATCTGCCACACAAACTCACTTGGAAGTTTCATAATATATTGCCACATTCCTGTACCTATGCTTGTTCTTTATGAATATCACCCTCTATTACTTTGTGAAACTTTAATTCATTAAAACAAACTGGAGGATTGCTAAATGAGTTATCAATGTTACTTTCCAGATTGTGAGCAAAGGATTTCAAAAGTAAGAATTAACCATAATGGGAAATTGGCAACCCTTAAAACTTTATTTAATGAGTTCCTAGGACATTTTGGGATAGAGACTAGATTCTGTAAATATTAGGTAGAAATTTGAGGAGATACACACACACACACACACACACACACACAAATTTAATGTATACACGATACATATATCATTAATAATATATATGAGATATAAGGTATGGATAATTTGATATAAAATGAAATACTATTTCTTTCCATATATATTTCCATTCTACTTTATATATAAATATATATGCATTTTATATAATATAAACTTTATATATATATATATATAGTAACATGGAAATATTAACGTAGAATGGGAGACTTGCGGACATCTAGGTTGTTTATAAGAGTTTACATTTCTAGGACACCAATGATTTTATGTTGAAAAGCTTTATCTCTTAGGGACTGAAAAACACTTCTACTACATGTAAATGGGAGGACAAATATGTCTTGGATATATTTGTATTTGTTTTTACAAAGTGGGATTTTACTAAATGCATTGCTCTGAGACTTTTTTGTTTGGAAAATGATCATATTTTAAATCCTTCATGTTTTTATTTTGTTTAATTTTTATTCATTTTTTAAAATTTATATATATATATATATATATATACACAAACACACACACACGTATATATACACATGACATGTGAAATATGTGGTTTATTTAGCCTTTAAATGATTGCATTATTTTAGAAAAAGAAAAGAAAAAGAAACAGTAAAATTGTTTTCCAAAAGGATAATATGACATATTGCTCCTCATAAGAGGGCATTAGCTGCAGGGGTCTGGCCGCAGACCCTGACCCAAACGATGGATGAAGGAAACATACATTGACACATGGAAATTCTGCTTTGCCAGTCCAGCTGAGTGTCTGATGGCATACATACCAAGAGAGGTTTGTCACTGCAGCCGGCCCTGAACAGCTCAAACTTCAGGCATTTATTTTGTATGCAATTAACAACAGAAGCTCTGAGTCAACAAACTTGTGGATAATTAAAATGATTAGAGAGTAGTTCTACAAATGATTAAAGCTCAGGTACCGGGGTCTAAAGTAAATACCATTAGGGGGCAATATCCTTGGTCAACCTCCCCCCAGGGGGCCATCTGGCTTAAAGGTTAGTTAATGGAGGTAGGATAAACAGACTTAACTGCGGAAGCTTCTATTTTCCGTGGTATTTACTCTATGATCTAATGCTCTAAGGTCAGAACCGGCTGCCTTCGGCCCGTTCAATTATTACACAAACTATGTGACCTTTCAGACTCCCAGAAAAGTTTGTGACTATTCCATATAACTTTCCCTAATATTTCCCAGTAATATTTCTGCCACCATCCTCAGTGAAGCCCAACATTAATAAGATACCCTTTTTAGTATTGTTTGAGCCCATCAATAAAAACAGCAGAGTTTATTTAATAGCATCACTCACAGAAGTAAGTTTTAAAAACCAGTCAGTAGTTAAGGAGTCACATTTTTTATTTTAATATTTTCCAAGGTGGCCTGTGCCCTAGTTTTCAATTAAAATGAAGCTTTAGTTGAAGCATTCATTATTTATTAGATTTTATTCCTCACTATAAATCACTGTAATAATGGAGAAAGAGAGAACAGAAGATTCTCATTATGGACTTTCACAGGACACATTTAAACTCTTTTACCTCTATATTATTTAAAATCTGTTGCCCAAAGTAGTTTTGAAATGCAATCCACCTATTATGGCAACTACACCAACTGACATTAAATTTGTTCAGTTCCTCCTTAAAGTGGTAAAAGAGAACAATGACTCATCGGGCATTTTTAGAATGTTCATTAGGGGTTTTCCAGCCAGGAAGCACAGATTCCCCATGGCTAGGTATGAGAAGACAGAAAATTGAGCCAATTAATTACCACATAACATAATGATATAATTAATCCTTCAAATTTGCAACAAGCACTGCAACAGGGGAGAATTCCCCCTTGTTCTACATCTGGTCACTGGGATTCATTGGATACAAATTTAGATTGGACTAGTTATGGGAAAGCTATAAAAGGAGAAAAGGGAGAAGTTTCTTTCCCTTGGTTATGTCAAGTTGTCAGTCAAATGAGCCGAATGTGAGCAATGCTGAAGAAATTATAGGAGACTCCCTGTGCAATTGCCCAACCACAGCTGTATTGGCATTTGGGGCTGGATGGTCCTTGGCTGGGTAGAGGCTATCTTGTGTATGCTAGGATGGTTAGCACATCCCTGGCCTTACTCCTTGCATATCAATAGTACCGTTCCCCAGTCTGCACAACCGAAATGTGTCCAAATATCTCCTAAGGGGCCAAATAACCCTAGTGGAGAACCAGTCAATAGAAAAATGGAACATATAGCTTGAAATCTATAGGAGAAGAGACAATGTATACACATTCAGGATATTTGTAGGATATACATAGTCTATTATTCTCTCTATACTGGATACTGTGCAGATCCATTGTCTTCATAATTAATAAAGTATTTTCTGATGTAGTTAATAAGCAAGTCATTATTTGCTTTTATATTCAAAGCTCTAGAGTAACATCACATCTCCCCTCCCTCCCTCCTTTCTTTCTTTTCTTTTCTTGTCTTTTCTTTTCTTTCTTTCTTTCTTTCTTTCTTTCTTTCTTTCTTTCTTTCCTTTCTTTCTTTCTCTTTCCTTCTTTCTTTTTCTTGCTCTTTCTTTCTCTCTTTCTTTCTTTTTCTATCCTTCCTTCCTTCCTTTTTTTCTTTCTTTCTGTTTCTTTCTCTCTCTCCCCTTTCCCTCCCCCTCCCTTCTCCTCCCCTCCCCTCCCCTCCCCTCCTCACCTCTCCCTTTCCCTTACTTTCAAGACATGGTCTTGCTCTGTCACCCAGGCTGGAGTGCAGTGGTGTGATCATAGCTCACTGAAGCGTCAACCTCCCGGGCTCAAGCAATTCTCCTGCCTCAGCCTCCCAAGTACTGGAACTACGGGCATGCACCGCCCCACTCATCTAATCTTTGAAAATCCTTTGTAGACATTGGTCCTTGCTATGTTTCCTAGGCAGGTCTTGAACTCCTGGGCTTAAACCATTCTCCAGCCTCGGCTTCTCAAAGTGCTGGGATTACAGGCATGAGCCACCACACCTTGCCAAGAGTAACATCATTCCTAAAGTGAGCCTTACTCAAGACCTAATTTTCCTTTTCTAATTAGTGGCATATTCCAGAAAAAAAAAAAATTGTCAAGAGATTGTCATTTTCTGTCTACATACACACACACACACACACACACACACACACACACACATATATATACATGTATACAATTCACAACATACATACATATATATACACACGTATACAATTAACGATATGTGTACAATTAGTTTACAATTAACAACAGAACTCTGAGTCAACACACTTGTGGATAATTGACATGATTAGAGAGCAGTTCTACGAATGATTAAAGCTCATATATATTTATAATGTCTCATTTTGTCACCTAGGCTGGAGTGCAATGGCATGATCTCGGCTCACTGCAACTTCCTCCCCCCAGCTCAAGCGATACTTCTGCCTCAGCCTCCCAAATCGCTGTGATTACAAGTGCACACCATAACACTTCCCCGCTATTTTTTCTATTTGTATTAGAGACAGGGCCAGTCTGGTCTCAAAGTCCTGATCTCAAGTGATCTGCCCACCTCAGCCTCCCAAATTGCTGAGATTACAGGCATGAGCCACCATGCCCGGCCTCTACTTCAAATATGTTTATTTTTAACTTATGTATACAGATGGAATTTTAACATTTAGAGGTAAACTACCTGATTTTTGACAGGAGGCCACTTCGTTGGCCTCTCCAATATGGTATCTTTCATTTGTTTTATTAAAGCATGCAAGCTGGGAAGGTGATAGGCAATGTCCTATTGAAATTGGAAGCATATATAAGCCAGAAAGAGGCAGATAGCTACATCAGGTTTTTGTTTTGTTTTGTTTTAATTTTGGTTTTTGTTTCTTTCTTTGTTTGTTTTTTGCTTATGTTTGTTTGTTTGTTTTTTGGCTTTTTGAGATGCTGTCTCTGTCTCCCAGGCTGGAGTACAGTGGTGCAATCTTAGCTCACTACAAACTCCATCTCCCAGGTTTAAATGACTCTCCTGCCTCAGCCTCCCGAGTAGCTGGGATTATAGGCATGCGCCACCATGCCTGGCTAATTTTTTCTATTTTAAGTAGAGATGGGTTTTCATCATGTGGGGCAGGCTGGCCTGGAACTCCTGAACTCAATTGATCCACCTGCCTAGGCCTCCCAAAGTGCTAGGATTACAGGCATGAGCCACCATGGCCAGCCATCTACACCATGTTTTGCTTTCTGAAAAATTCAGTGCTGTTAGAATAGTCTTCTCAATAATTGGCAGGATATCAATTTGAGGGACTCACATAGTCCCACTTAGTGCTATGCACAAAAAGAAAAACAAAACAACAGAAACAAAAGCATATGATTCCAAGTATTGATTATGTCAATCTAGCTGTGCAACAGAAAATAAAGTTTTTAGAAGGTATTTGTAGGAGTTCTTTTTGGCCTTAGAGTAAGTAGGAGTTTTTCAAAGAAGATGCAAATGTGTTTCATCATAATTTAATCAAGGAATTAGTAAGTGGTACTTACTTAAACTCCAAATATTCTGTTCTGCAAAAGGTGCCATGACAAGAATAGAAGTTTTTGCCCAGCAGAGCATGTGCATCTATAATCCCAGCTACTCTGGAGGCTGAGGTGGGAGACATGAGCCCAAGAGTTCGAGACCAGCCTGGGCAACATAATGAGATCCTGCCTCAAAAATAAATAAATAAATAAATAAATAAATAAATAAATAAATAAACTTTATAGATGTGATGAATATATTCCACAAGGATTTGTGTTTTTGTCCAAAATATATAATGGATTTCAAATGAAAATATGTGAATAATTTACTAGCTTTTTTAAAAAGCATATCTGATTTCCCAGTAAACTTAATAAAAATGTCTAGCAACAAGGGAAGGGATATGAACCACCATGATATGGCAGTAAATACTCACTTGAACAAAACAAAACTGACAAAACAGGTCAGAATGTGTATCTCCTGAACTAGCACATAAAACTTTATGCTGGCTGGGCACAGTGGCTCATACCTGTAATCACAGCACTTTGGGAGGCTTAGGTGGGAGGATCACTTGAAGCCAGGAATTCCATACCAGCTTGGACAGCATAGTGAGAACCAGACACTACAAAAACTAAAAAACTAGCTGTGCATGTGGTGAGCACTTGTATTCCCAACGACTTTGGAAGCTGAGTTGGGAGGATCACTTGAGCCCAGTTGCTCTATACTGCAGCGAGCTATGACCACACCTCTGTACTCCAGCCTAGGTGACAGAGCAGGATCCTGCCTATAAAAGCAAAAGCAAAAGCAAAACCAAAATATCTTAAAGCTGAATGAATAAATTCCCTAGCACCTGGAATTTTCACTCCAATATATGTGCCCAAGAAAATATTGTACACAGTAAACCTACTGGCACACATACAATACATTTCATGATAGCATTTTGTTAATAATCCCTACATGGAAACAATCAAGGTAACAATCAACAAAAGACCCATAAAGAGATTTGGGGAAAGCTACAGAGCAAGAAGAATGAATGTGCCAGTGCCAAGTGAGACAGAATTATAAATTTGGTGAACATAATGTTGAATAAAACACTTAGGCAGAGTTGCAAAAGAACATAGTATATATTTCCATCATTCTATGCCTGGATTTGCATAGTGCTTTTCCAGCATCCTGATGTGGTGGCAGTTCGCTGAGCTGTATTCATATGATTTGTGCCCTTCTCTCTCTGCATATTGTAATTGAATAAAGTGAGTGTATTTAAAAACGAAACAAGGCTGCATCAACATCCCCAGGGACTTGTCAGGCTGGATGAAACTAGAATTATGTGATGATGAAACCATCCAAAGAAATAACTATCTAGTGGGTATTTCTGCTGGAATATCTACTTCAGTCAGAACTTGGGACACGTCAGAGAGAAGTTCTTCAGAAATGCCGTGATAAAACAACTGTGAATTATTTAGAAAGCAAGCTTACAATTGTAAAACTATACCTTTACTTCCATGAAACTCTTCTTTTGACCCCCACCAAACAAACAAACAGGTTTGTGAGGCATTATACATCATTCCATTTCCTTTCACTTCACAATGATTCAATCTTTTCTAAAACATTGTGATTTTGTTACCAAAAACAATGGGAAAAATGATAAGTAACTGTAAAACTCTTTTTGAAATTTTTGCAGATTTCTTTAGAAGAACTTACAATGGATCTTCTGAATATATTCTATTCCTCTAAATTTTACTCAAATAAGGAAAACGTTACCATTTTATTTTACAATACCTGTTGAAAGCATTTAGAATAAAGTCATAAGTTCACCTCTAAATATTTTCATTTATATTCAGAGTTGTCATTTTAAATTACAACTAGAATATTTATCTGTGTTATAATTTAACACAAAGATTAGAAGTGTCAAGCAGAAACACTTTGAGAAGGATTACTCATTATGAAAGTAATGATGAGAAAAAATATAGTTTTTTGTAGGAAGAGATCATGAGTAGGCTTATTCTAGTTAAAAACGTAGTATGACTTTATGTTTCATGAATTTTTATATACATTTTCATAGCTGTGGAAAGGAACTGAAGTAAAGTATATTCACACACTGCAACATATTGCTGAAAATAATGTTTTTCTTGTATTAGGGACAGCCATAGTAATTTAGGAATTAAAAATTGTATATGAGAAGGATGAAAGCAAGAACATGAACAACTGTAGGAAAAGCCTGCTGAGCATGAGACAGAAAATTGGATTTAAGCTAAGGAGAGTAATTTTAATACCACGAAAAGGTAAGCAGGTCTTCTAGACATTTCTGAGGTGGATACTTCCAAATTGTGAAGAACTGATTAAAGGACACTCTCCAAAGAGGAGGAGAAAACAAATTATTCAAAGTATTTGCAATGCAAATGCACCTTTTGTTGAATTAAAGCAAGGATTACGTAGTGTTTATTAGATCAAATGAAGAGATAACATGATTATACAAAATTTATCATGAACACAGGTCATGAACATAGGTCTAAAGATTGTAAGTTGAAACGGTTGCAGTTTGACTAATCAAATCAACCTTAGACATGTGATGGCATGTGATTCTGAGCTGTTTGTACAATTTTATCTTTAAAGATTATTTTCAAGAGCCTTTTTCAAATTGACAGTATAGTAATCCAGGAAGAGGTATGCATTGTATCTGGAAGGGGTCTGTATCAGTATCAGTGGATACAATTATTAAAATTGATGCAATTGTTATAATTGATCCCACTGTTACAACTGATACAATTTTAACAAAATGTTAAATAGCAGCCAGAAAAGATTTGCAAAAAAATTACAACAATTGAATCACACTTATTATTTTGATAAGAAACAGCCTTTCAGCCCAAATAAAAGGAGGTTATAAAAGTAACACATGAATCTGACTCTGACCCACAATATCTAAGTGAATTGACAAAGTTTTATTCTGTGACTTGGTAGGTTGTGGTGTTTTTCATGACTTTAAGTGCCCCCATTTCACCCTATTGCTAGGAAACCTTAACTGTATTTTGATTGCTTGCAGGAAAACTAACTGAAAGCTTAGGTATATGAAACATGCAAAATACACATTTTTCCATAGACTGTACCAGTGAAATTTATTCAGGGAATAAAAGAGCACTTGGATACAAAAATGTACTTTTGGATTTGTTTTTTAAGTAGTTTGGGTTTGGTGTAGAGCAAACTCTAATGAAATCTATGTATAATGCCAAATTTCAAAATGTTATTATGGATTAACATTTTAGGAAGTGCAGGCTCATGGAGGAAATGATGTTCAGACAATGGCCATAGGTTCTGAAAAAAGAAAATTAAAGAAGGACCCCTAGAGAAATTACTGAGGCTACAGTAGATTGCAAAGATTACAGATGGTGATGCAGGAGGAGATAAAGCTATTCAATTCTGATTTATGACATCAAATCTTCACAAAAATTTTGGAGAAAAATTGTGCCTTGAAATGTTTAGTCTCAATAAAAAATAATTTATTGAGCAAACCAATCTGTGACAGCATTATTTGCCTCAAGAAATATATAGTCTATCTAAGGAAGAGTATAGAACAACTACATACATTTTTTAAATTTCAGATTTTATGTTGGATGCAGGGGTACATCTACAGGTTTGTTACAAGGGTATATTGTGTGATGCTGGGGTTTGGGGTCTGACTGATCCCATTACCCATGTAGAGAGTGTGCCTGTATTATGTATACCCAGGTATATATAATATATATACACAAATATTAAATATTATAAGAAAGATAAATAACACATTACTAATATAAAAGATGTATACATTACCAGTAGGCAGAAACTAAATAGGGGGAAAATATTTAGATTAAATATTGAACATGGGTATTAAATTCACAGGCAGAATTGTGAAAGACTAGTGCAGAGTGATGTCAGTACGTTAAGCTTGAGGTCAATATTTTTTAAAGACGAGAACCACATGCAATTTCACTGGTTGCACTCTGTGGATTCCTAAAAATATTTAAGCAGGAACTGATCTAAGATTAAGTTTACTTACATGGAATTGGAATGAAACTGGCCATATAGGTGATAGGGAATGTATTTCAAAGCTTGCATGTCAGAATAGAAGTCTGTTCTTCTAAGAGTGTTCACTTTTGATGATATATGGCAAAGGTATGACATTTTATCTGAGAGGAAATGTAGCCTGTGAAAATTTTAATGGAACTTTTGGCAGTCGAAATTATCCTACTTCCTGCTGGCCCTATGAGTAAGTTAAAAAAAAAAAAAAACCATTAAATCTCAGTTTTGTTTTTTTGGTAGGAAATAATCACTCCTACACAGATCATGAATTAGTTGGACACAGCAAACACACAGGTTATTTTTCACTTTACTCATTTGGTTTCTATTAAACACAATGTTGTCTCAACTGATTTCAATCCAGAACCAAGAAAAATGGCAAAAAAAAAAATACTTATTTTAACTCTAGTAACAAAAGGGACTGAGTTATTGTGTTAAGTAAGAAGAAATTATTGAAGAGTTTGGACCTCCTCTTCTGTATCTGCAATTACAAATCAACAAAGGATTAAACACTTTTTTAGTTATTATGTTTTTAGAGCTGGTGTCTTACTCTGCTGCCCTGGCTGGAGTGCAGTGGTGTGATCTTAGTTCAGCAAAGCCTTGACCTCCTGGGCTCAAGCAATCTTTCTGACTCAAGATTTGACACTTTACTATAATATATTTCAATCATAAGTTAATTTGAAATTGATTTCCAATAAAGACAAAATGAAAGATTAGTAATTAGGACATATAGCCCTGGCCTTAATCCCTGGATATCAATAGTACTGTTCCCCAGTTTGGGCAACTGAAAAGTGTTCAAATATCTCCTAAGGGGCCAAATAATCCCAGTAGGGAACCAGTCAATGGAAAGATGGAGCATGGAGCTTGAAATCTATAGGAGAAATGACAATGCATACATCCAGGATATTCGTTGGATGTGCATAGTCTATTATTCTGTCTATACTGCATATTGTGCAGATCCATTTGTAGTAATAATTAATAAAGTATTGTCTGATGTAGTTAGTAAGCAAGTCCTCATTATTTGCTTTTATATATTCAAAGCTCTAAAGTAACATCACATCTCTCCTTCCTTCTTTCCTTCCCTCCCTCCCTCCTTTCTTTCTTTCTTCCTCTTTCTTTTCTTTCTTTCTCTTTCTTTCTTTCTTTCTCTTTCTTTCTTTCTTTGTTTCTCTTTCTTTCTTTCTTCCTATTTCTTTCTTTCTTTCTCTCTCTCTCTCTCCCCCCCTTTCCTCCTCCTCCCTTCCACTACTTACCCCTCACTTTCCCTTACTTTCAAGACATGGTCTTGCTCTGTCACCCAGGCTGGAGTGCAGCAGTATGATGATAGCTCACTGAAGCCTCAACCTCCTGGGCTCAAGCAATTCACCTGCCTCAGCCTCCCAAGTACTGGAACTTACAGGCATGCACCACCCCACTCACCTAAACTTTGAAAATCCTTTATAGGCATTGGTGCTTTCTATGTTTCCTAGGCAGCTCTTGAACTCTTGGCCTTAAACCATTCTCCAGCCTCCGCCTGCCAAAGTGCTGGGATTACAGGCGTGAGCCACCACACCTTGCCAAGAGTAACATCATTCCTAAAGTGAGCCTTACTCAAGACCCAATTTTCCTTTTCTAATTAGTGGCATATTCCGGAAGAAAAAAAAATGGTCAAGAGATTGCCGTTTTCTGACTTCTTATTTATTTATGTATTTATTTAGACAGAGTCTCATTTTGTCACCTAGGCTGGAGTGCAATGGAGCAATCTTGGCTCCCTTCAACTTCTACCTCCACAGCTCAAGCAATTCCTCTGCCTCAGTCTTTCAAATAGCTGGGATTACAAGCGCACACCATAACGCTCCCCCAGCTTTTTGTTTTTTGTTTTTGTTTTTTGTTTGTATTTGTAGTAGAGGGTCAGGCTGTTCTCAAACTCCTGATCTCAAGTCATCTGCCCACCTCATCCTCCCAAAGTGCTGGGATTACAGACATGAGCCACCACAACTAGCCAAGAGTAACATCATTTCTAAAGTGAGCCTTACTCAGACCTAATTTTCCTTTTGTGATTGGTGGCATATTGCAGAGAAAAAAATGGTCAAGAGATTGTCATTTTCTGTCTCTCTCTCTCTCTCTCTATATGTGTGTGTGTATATATAGATACACACACACATATATATACGTGTGTGTATATATATATACACACACACATAAATATATACTATATATACTCTGTCTAAATATATACATATATTTATATATATACACACACATATATACACACATATTTAGACCTATAGACTATATACGTGTGTGTATATATGTATATACACACACATATACACGTATGTATTTTTTTTTTTTTTTTTTAGACAGGGTCTCGTTTTGTCGCCTGGGCTGGAGTGCAATGGCGAGATCTCGGCTCACTTCAACCTCCCCCTCCCTGGCTCAAGCAATTCTTCTGCCTCAGCCTCCCAAATAGCTGGGATTACAAGTGCCCACCATAATACTTCCCCAGCTATTTTTTGTATTTGCAGTACTGACAGGGCCAGGCTGTTCTCAAACTCCTGATCTCAAGTGATCTGCCCACCTCATCCTCCCAAATTGCTGGGATTATAGGCATGAGCCACCACGCCTGGCCCCTACTTCAAATATTTCTAAATTATGTATTAAGATGCAATTTTAATATATGGAGATAAAATATTGATGTTTTATCACAATGACTAATGTGTGAGAAAAGTCTTGTTAATTTCTATACTGGTACCCCATATGGATTACATATATTTTTATGGAACACATTTTACACCATTCCCAAAATATATATGTTGAAGTCCTAACTCCCAATGTGACTGGATTTGGAGACGGAATCTTTAAAGAGGTGATTAGGATAAAATGAAGTCCCAAGGGTGAGTCCTAATCCCATAGGATGGGACTGGGTATCTTATGAGAATAGGAGATGAGGACACAGACACACACAGAGAGACAATCATGTGAAGACCTGGGGAGAAGTTGGCATCTACAAGCCAAAGAGAGAGACCTTAGCAGAAACCAGCCTTGTCTACATCTTGATCTCACACTTACAGCCAGCAGAATATCTTTTGTTTAAACCAGCCAGTCTGTGTTATTTTGTTATGCCACTCTAGCAAACTAACATTTGTATGTTTTGCATTACAAAACCTCTTGGATAAACAATCTTGGCACTTAAGTGTAAAAGTTATAATAAAATGGAATAAAAGTATGTTTTTTTCTGAGATATTGATTATATCTTGTCTACCTTTGAGTTTTATCAAATGGATAAAGCCTAGGAATAAAAAAATGTTATTGTTGACATTATGTTAAATTTCAGTTTATCTGAGGTAATTCATGATCCCAGTAGAAACTGCAAATACCTTTTCTTTATTTCTTCACTTGCATAACCATAATATTTCTTCAGATTATCACTGCATTTTCTAAAGTTGTTGCCATTTCTTTAATACCTTTTATTAATCATGTTCAGACTTTGTTCCTGTCTTTAGTTAGCTGTTTTTAAATCTAGCTGACACAATGCCAGACACTCCTATTTCAACACTGTAATAGAAAAATACTTCAGCTAAATATTAAAATAAAACCTCCATTGACTTAAGCTCTTTTCGTGTTTATGATTTCTGCCCATGAATGATTTAGAAAACAAATGTCTATATGTGTTATGGATTTAATTTTTACATATCACCTCTTTGCCACAGTAAGTCAATAGGGAGTTCTTTTCATGTAAATTAGTGCCAATTTAGACTTCTCAAGATGAGAACCACTACATTTCAGGAAAAAATAGGAAATTTAGAAGAGAGTTAACATACTGTTTATTATACAATATTTATTTTATAAGCAAAATTAAAAATCATTTTCCAAAATATCGATGTAGTGTTATATATATCATAAAGTACATAAAAGAACACATTATCAGAATTGTGACATAGAAGGGAAACTGTAGTTTATAAGTCATAATACTAGAAACTTTCTGTTTTGGAAACAGGATGTAAGAGACGAAACTAGTAGTTATAAAAATGAAATGTCTTGTGAATACTTATAGAAGTTTCCAGTCAGGAATATTTTATATTGACTGGGCATGGTAACTTACACCTCTAATCCCAATACATTAGGAGGTTAAGGAGGGGGGATTACTTGAGGCCAAGAGTTTGAGGGTGCAGTGAGCTAGGATCACGTCACTGTACTCCAGCTGGGATGACAGCATGTGGCCCTGATTCTAAAAATCAAGCAAACAAACAAACAGAAAAGACTACCTTATACTCATTAAACAGATGAAATTATACTAAAGTTAATATAATTGATCAAGATGTGTAATCTATTATTTCTTTACTATTATTATTATACTTTGAGTTGTGGGGTACATGTGCAGAACGTGCAGGTTTATTACACAGGTATACATATGCCATGGTGGTTTGCTTCACCCATCAATCCATCATCTACATTAGGTATTTCTCTGAATGCTGTCCTTCCCCTAGTCCCCCGACTCCAGACAGGCTTTGATGTGTGATGTTCCCCTCCATGTGTTCTCATTGTTCAGCTCTCATTTACGAGTGAGACCATCTGGTGTTTGGTTTTCTGTCTTGTGTTAGTTTGCTGAGAATGATGGATTTCAGCATCATCCGTGTCCCTGCAAAGGACATGAACTCATCCTTTTTCATGGCTGCATAGTATTCCATGGTGTGTATTGCCACATTTTCTTTATCCAGTCTATCATTGACAGGCATTTGTGTTGGTTCCACATCTTTCCTTTTGTGAACAGTGCAGCAATAAACATACATGTGCATGACTCTATAGTCGAGTGATTTAACATCCTTTGGGTATATATCCAGTAATGGGATCGCTGGGTTCAATGGTATTTCTGGTTCCAGATACTTGAGGAATTGTCACACTGTCTTCCACAATGATTGAATAATCTACACTCCAACCAACAGTGTAAACACATTCCTATTTCTCCACACCCTCCCTAGCATCTGTTGTTTCCTGACTTTTTAATGATTGCCATTCTAACTGGTGTGAGATGGTTTTGACTTGGATTTTTCTAATGACCCGTGATGATGAGCTGTTTTTCATGTTTGTTGGCTGCATAAATGTCTTCTTTTGATAAATGTCTGTTCATATCCTTCACCCGTTTTTTGATGGGTTGCTTTTTTTCTTGTAAATCTGTTTAATTTCTTTGTATATTCTGAATATTGGCCCTTTGTCAGATGGATAGATTGCAAAAATTTTCTCCCAATCTGTAGGTTGCTTCTTCACTCTGATGATAGTTTCTTTTGCTGTGCAGAAGCTCTTTGGTTTAATCAGACTGTATGTGTCAATTTTGGCTTTTGTTGCCATTACTCTCAGTGTTTTAGTCATGAAGACCTTGCCCATGCCAATGTTCTCAATGGTTTTGCCTAGGTTTTCTTCTAGGGTTTCTATGGTTTTAGGTATTATGTTTAAGTCTTTAATCCATCTTGAATTAATTTTTGTATAAGGTGTAAGGAAGGGATCCAGTTTCAGCTTGCTGCATATGTCTAGCCAGTTTTCCCAGCACCACTTATTAAATAGAAGAATCCTTCCCCATTGCTTGTTTTTTTCAGGTTTGTCAAAGAATAATCTGTTATTTCTAATACAGAGTACTGCATGGCATATGAACTATAACCAATAAGTTAGCAATTGAGATAAATATGTAAAGAAGATTTATTTCATAAAAATGATTTGGATACACAAAACAGAATCTCTACTGTATATGTTCACTAAGTATAGAAATATTTTAATGTGAGTTTGCAATGGAATCAGTAAAAATTAACTACCCTCTTTGAATAGACAGAGAATGAATATTTACAGGGAACCTCATATTAAAATTAATCCAGAATTTAAATGCAAAGAAGATAATCTTTAATGTTTTCTTGAGGTTAATGCTTAGTTTTAATTAAGATCATTAAACATTTTTGCAAATTTCAAATTTTCTAGTTGGTTATTGTGTCAGCCCATCCTCAGGTAGGATGATATGCTGGAGAACTTATGGTACCCAGAAAATCTATCATGTTAATGGTTATGGATGATTACAGGGAAAGGTTACAGATTAGAATCAACAAAGGAAAAGGGGCATATGGCTGAGTTCAGGAAACAAGGCACAAGTTGTCCCCTTTGATTTGACTTATAAGCAACAATGTGTAACATCAACAATGTTTGACATCAACAATGTATTACAATACTTATGAAGCATTGTTGACTAGAGAGGCTCACCTGAGACTTGATGTCCAGGGTTTTTATTGGGGTTTAGTTATTTAAACATGGAGACCTAAAGTTAGCATTTGATTAAGAACTATTAATGAAACATCAATGATAAGAATTTACCATTGAGTGCTGTTCTTTCGCCTTAATACTTATTGAGTACACCTGGGGTCTTATCCCTTGCTAACATGTTAAATACAAATGTGTTTCAGGCATAAAATGGGTGGCTTATCAACAATAAAAATTTGTTTCTTATAATTCAGGAGTCTGGAAAGTGCAAGAGTAATGCTGATTGAATTTCTGGTGAGGGCCAATTTTCTGTACATAGATGGTGACTTCCGGTTGTTTCTTCTTTTATAAGGATACAAATCTTCATGAGGGTTCTGTCCTCATGATTTAATCACTTTCCAAACACCTCATCTCATAATGCCATCAATTTGATGATTAAGTCTTCAACAAAAAAAAATTCAGAAGGTACACACATTTAGAACCTAGCAATATATAATTGGAAATTTGCATAAATACTAGTGCTATCTTGTGATGAAATGCAGATCTAGACACACTCAGTAATTTGCCTTAATGTTACATCCAGCTACTAAAGTGAGAGACCAAGGGACTAACATCAAATCCACCACATTTAAATAATGCTATTAGAGAGATAAGAGAAAAACACACAGATATATATGCAAGTGGATAAATCTGAAACTTTTGCCTGAACCTAGACAATAAGACTATCACGGTGCTGTGGTTTATACTGAGTCACAACTGAATAATAGATAGGGTCAGTGTTTGGAGTTCAAAGGAGAAGAAGGATTTTGTCCCAAATTTGTCAGGAGTGGGAAACAATTATGGATTCTTGCTAGACTAATAAAAGAGAACTGGGTCTCCTGCCTGACCCATTCTTTTCCATCCAGATGCTGATATTATACTAAAATCACCTCAGATGATCCTTACGAAGGCAGTGTGAAGTTGAATGGATGAGTAGAGTGACTGCAGAACATAGATTCTGCCACAACTGTTTATGTCTCTCCACCCTACCCTGTGCCCAGGATTGAGTTTTGTATAATAATAGGATCCATTGACTTGAGGCTTCCATGTGGGGTAAACTAAGATTTCAAAAGATGGCAGGGGATTGAGATTAGAGATTTCCATCATGGCCTTCCTGCTTGCAGAACCAGCTTAGGCATGCAGTGTCTCTCAACCTAAAATGACTGGTGATCCCAATGTGACCTTTTCTATCTACCCCATTTCTTTCAGGTTTCTAGAAGCTGATTTCCTCTGAGTCACTGATGTGTTTGCATGACTTGCCAGCAATGTCATGACAACCCTTGATCTGCCTTGGTATGGTGGCTCATGTTTGTAATCCCAGCACTTTGAAGGGCTGAGGTAGGAGGATTGCTTGAGGCTAGGAGTTCAAGATCAGCCTGGGCAATACAGTGAGACCCCATCTCACGATAAAAAATAGAAAAATTAGGTAGGCATGGGGGTGCATGCTTCTAATCCCACCTATTCAAGAGGCTGAGGCAGGAGTATTGATTGAGCCTGGGAAGTGGAGGCTGTAGTTAGTTGTGATCACACCACCGTACTCCAGCCTGGGCAACAAAGAAAGACTCTGTCTCAGACAAACAAAGAAACAAATAAAAAACACAAAAATATAAAGAAAGAGCTTTTGTTCTGCACTACGTTTTTCCAGGATATTTGTGTAGTGAGTGGCCTTAGATGGTAGAGATAATGTCCACATTTGTTTGCTTTCCTGGATAATAAAAATAATTCCCCCCAGCACAGCTAAGTTTGGGAAGGTTTATTATTCTTGCAATAGTTAATGTTTCCCTGACAAATTCCAGCAAGTCCATCAAGCATTCTTTAGTGCGATTTCCTGAATACCAGCCTCATTACTGTTGGGTTGGACCCTTGTAATTTTTACGATTCTATTAGTTGTATACCTTCTGGTTAAGACATTGAAGTACTGGGAGATGTTTTGGATGATGCTAAAGGGGTCAAGTTTATGGAACTAGATTTAGTAAAGGAGGTGAATGAGACTACTTTGGGGTTCCTGGAGGGGAAAGATACCATTTTCTGGGGGTCTGAATTTGTATTTAAAATGTTTTGAGGTATTCTTAGCACTAACATTATCAAACCCCACATTCTTCTCTGTTCTGTGTTTCTTTCATCACAGGAGAGCTGGCTGATTTATTCTGCCTAGACGTGGTCTTCTGGGAAGCAATTGCACAATCCCTTTCTTAGGAACTTTTGCCCAAAGTGCCTTACAGACCTAGAAGATGCCTAGGTTTATTTAATTATTGTGAAACTGGGGAGAAATGCAGAGCTTTTTCATATGGAAAAGGAAATGCTTCCAAGAAGGCAGTCTTCAATTCTGTGAAGGTCAAGTTGGCAAGCAGCAAAAGAGTCATTGTATTTTTCTTTTTCCCATTGGCTATGCAATTTGGAAATCTTGACTAAATCTCACTATCCTAAGGCAGGCATATCCATTTCTAACTTCAGATTTTAGAGGGACCTCAGACACATTAGATTCAAAAGAATAATGTTGGAACAAGCTGGAATTTAAAAAGCAGAAGAATAACAAGAAACACACCAAAAGACACAGGAAAACACACATATGTATAAATACACACACACACACACACACACACACAGGAATTAGCAAATACACATGTCATAAAAACATAGCATCAAAGTTCTCATACAGATTTGAACTTGTAGCATGAGAAATGAAGGTAGATTTATCTCTCTGTGTGTGCGCATCATTATGCATGCACATAAGTGAAAAAAATGATTAAATATGTGAATATATGCATGTTAAATAGCCTTATAACTCTGGAGGTGAAGCAATTGTATTGTCCTGGAGTAAGTATAGAGAAGCATCAGTTTTTGTGTGTGTTTTTTTTTTAAATAATAATGAGCTATCAGGGTCATCATTGCTTATAGTCAATTCTTTGATATGGTTTGGCTCTGTGTCCTCACCCAAATCTCATCTGGGATTGTAATTCTCATAATCCCCATATGTTGAGGAAAGGACTGGTGGGAGGTGATTGTATCATGGTGGAGGCTCCCCCATGCCATTCTCATGATGTGAGTGAGTTCTCTGGAGATCTGATGGCTTTATAAGTGTTTGACAGTTCCTCCTTATTATGTATGTATGTATGTATGTATGTATGTATGTATTTATTTTTGAGATGGCGTATCACTGTGTTGCTCATGTTGGAGTGCAGTGGCATGATCTTGGCTCACTGCAACCTCTACCTCCTGGGTTCAAGCAATTCTCCTGCCTCGGCCTGACACTTTGTGAAGAAGGTATTTGCTTCTCCTTTGCCTTCCACCAGTACTGTAAGTTTCCTGAGGCCTCTCCATCCATGCAGAATAGTGAGTGAATTAAACCTTTCTGTTATAAATTACCCAGTCTCAGGCATCTCGTTATAGCAGCATAAGAATGAACTAATACACCCTCCATGTGTAGTGACACAAAAAAGAGTGATAGTGGTAGAACTGAACACCAAAGAAATGAAAGGTTACTGCTTCTGCTAACATTGATGTTACTTGTATTTCAAATAGCACACTGAGAACACACCTATCCCAAATGTACTTGCCTTCAACATTAGACTTCATGGTGTACTTTTTGTGATGGTTTGAAAGAAGAGGTATAGCATTTTACGTATGGACTTAACAGTCCTAAATTATGTTTAAAAATTTTCCTGAAGCTAGCAATACCACAAATTCCCTGGGCTTTTTGTCTACAATTGTACCAGTTCAGTAGTAGTATTCTCATTAATAACAACAGTCCTGTCTCCTGTTCTACCTAAATTTAATGAAAGAAAATAAAATTGATTCACGTTTTTGCATTGTAGCTAATTATTTTCAATCCCTGAATATGAGGGCTACATAAATGAATGACTTTAACGGTGAAACATTTTAATGCCAATCACTTGGAAAATCATAACATTTTACAATCACCATTAAACATGTTGTATATGCTTTAGGTGTTATAGTTATATGCAAAATTCATTTAGTATTTTAAACATTGTCAGTTGGAATTTTTATATTAGTTTACTAAAAACATATTAATTTTCTTTTATACAGCCCAACTTAATTTCACCATTTCTCTAAAATTTTCCTCTAGTTAAAGATAACTTTTTCAGAATTTTGAAACAACTATTTTATAGTAATAGATTGTTAAATATGATTATATAAGTATATACTATTTCTTTGATACCCACTGAGAAAATCATATGTCATATCGACAATGCTTTGAAATTCTTTAACATGAAATGACATTTATTTTGTAATTGAAGAGAAAGACTTCAAGTAGAAGAAAAATTAATGGCATAAATAACAATACAAATAATTATAGGAGTAATAATAAGCAACATGACCGGAAGGTTTACTATGTGTCAGGCAGTTTAAGGCATCAGTTAGGAGATTCATCATCACTATAAACTGGCCAGATGCAGTGGCTTATGCCTGTAGTCCCACTGCTTTGGTAGAGAAAGGAGGCGGGATCATTTGAGGCCAAGAATCTGAGACCCTCCTGGGCAACATAACAAACACCTGTCTTACACACACACACACACACACACACACACACACACAATTAGCCATGCATGATGGTGTATGTCTGTAGACTCAGCTACTCTGGGGGTGTTGACATGGGAGGATTTCTTGAGCCCAGGATGTCAAGGCTGAAGTGAAATCTGGGACACTACAATCCATCCTGGGCAACAGAATGAGAAATTGTCTCTAAAAATAAAATAAATAAATATTTTTTTAAAAAAAATTACCACAGCAAGCTGATGGAGGAGAAATTTGGCTGGGTTGATCTATAGATGAAGACACTAAAGTGAGAAGAAATGTTAAAACATCAACCAGGAATCCAGGTACAATATGGATTTTGATATCTGGGTGCCAACCTTGGGCAACATCCCCAACCACCACATTGTCCCTTAACTGGATGCTAAATGCATGAACAGCATTTCCCAGGTAGAATTAGGAGAGACTGACATCACAGAGTTTGATTTTAGCAAAAATAATTAAGGCTAGAAAGGAGAAAATGGATTTAGCCTAATCCATCATGTGCTTTTCCTGTTCTCTGCATCACTCCAAGAATGTCAGCATCTGATGGGTGTGAAAAATCACACTTTTCTTGTACCTTGCACACTGTTTCCTTGTCTTGGGCCTTTCCTCGTTATAATGGGACATACTTGTATCTCCATTCTTTCCATACTAGGAACTTTGGCTTCCGCTATGTATAATGTGGTTAACCGTGCGCTTAAATACCATCAAACTTCAAAATGTGTTTCCGAATGGGATTCTTGTCCATGTTACCTTAAAGTTTCTTTTTTCCCAATAATAGGATATTCTTTAATAAGTGACCTCTTGGTCTAGATCATTAGTGTATATCTGCCCATATTGACAAGGGTATAGCTTGATTTTTTTTTTTTTTTTTTTTTAAGAAATGTTGATGCTGTTTCTAGGTTAGGCAAAAGTTTCCTACAGAAAAAAAAAAAAAAAAAAAGCAGGGTGATAATATTAAAATTAGTTTTGGTCAAGCATGTTGGGTCACACCTGTAATCCCAACAATTTACAAAATCAAGGTGGGAGGGTCGCTTGAGGCCAGGCATTTGAGAACAGCCTAGACAACATAGTGACACTTCATCTCTAAAAATAATTTATTTTTGAAAATTATCTGGGCGTGGTGGCACATGCCTGTGGTTCTAGCTGTTTGGGAGGCTGAAGTGTGATGATTGCTGATCTCCAAAGAAAAAGGCTGTAGTGAACCATAATCATCCCATTTGCACTCCAGCCTGGGTCATAGAGTGAAATCTTGTCTCAAAAACAAACATAAGTGTTTATTGCCTAAGTTTTCTTAATTTTTCATTAAGAAAAAGCCGTTGGTCATTTTTTCTGGTTTAACATTTTATGCTTATTTTATATTTTTTTTAAGATTGATTTCTCAGTTTGAAACAAAGGTTTTCAGTAGCCTGCTAGGACAAGAATGTGATTGGAATGGAGAAATTTCTTCCATGTAAGTTTCAACTAAGGGCTATGTAATAATACAGAATAAATGATAGGGCCACTGTTTTGATGAAACTATCCTTTACTTGAGGAAATTTTAACATCATCATGGGAAAAATTACCACTATTTTATAGTGTTATAGATTATCTATCATTACCTACTTTTATTCTGAACAGAAAAATTTGCAAGTGGAGCTGAAAGAAATCAGAATGTTAGAATCACATGCATGTCTCAAATAAACTCATTTTTCAAAACTTCACAAACATATTCCTTGTGATCAATTTTATTTACCAAAGGTGTTCAGAGCATTTCTTCCATTCCACAGACCCTTCATATAGAGCAACTTTAAAGCTTTAAGATTCTTCTCAGACAAAAGATTCTCCTGGCAGGTGTGTGTGCTCAAGCCTGAAATAATAGCATTTTGGAGGCCAGGGTGGGAGGATTGTTGAGGCCAGGAATTGGAGACCAGCAACATAGTGACACCCTTTTTCTACAATGTAATAATAATAACTATTATTATTTTAAAATATAACCATGCATGGCAGTTCACCTCTGTAGTCCCAGTTACTTGGGAGGCTCAGGCAGGAGGATCACTTCAGTCCAGGAAGTTGAGTCTGCAGTGAGCCATGATAGAACCACTGCACTCCAGTCTAGGAGACAGAGCAAGACCATGTCTCAAAAATAAATTAATTGAATAAATAAGTAAATAAATAAATACATAAATAAATAAAAAGACGCTCTCTCCTCTGGAATCTGAGCAAGGCTGTGAAAACAGAGGAAGTGACACTATGTACATTCTGAGGCTGGATTGTAAATGAAGCCTAAGCCACTTCGGGGAGGTGCTTTGTACATTTCATCTGAGAGCTCTTGCTGAGCCAGCATCCATCCACACACATAGGAGTGATGAAACCTTCACTTCATTCTATTCCTCAGCCACAGAGTGCCTCCCCAACTTTGTAAACTCCAAACACCACAGGCAAAGACAGCCATATACAACGAACCCTTTCAGAATCCCTAAAGCACAAAATCTTTAGCATAATAAAACAATTGCTGTTCTACAAGACTGAGTTAGGCATCGGTAGAGTTTGGATATTGGATCCGCCATAACTCATATTGAAATTTTATCCCCACGTTGTATGTGGGGCCTGGCGAGAGGTGTTTGAGTCATGAGGGTGGATTCCTCATGAATGACTTGGTGCCCTTTGGAAGGAGTGAGTCCCTACTGTATAGTTCATCTGAGCATGGCACCCCTCTTCCTCTGTCTTTTCTTCCCTTGCATATGACTCTCCATTTACCTTTCACATTTGCCATTACTGGAAGCATCCTGAGGTGTTTACAAGAGGAAAAGTCTTCTTATACAGCCTGAAAAATCGTGACTCAGGTAAACACCAGGCTTTATAAATTGGTAAATTACCCAGGCTCAGGTATTTCTTTATAGCAATGCAAAGCAGACTGAGACAGAGTTGATCTGTACATAAAAATAGAATAGGAAAACACGCTCACAGGACACAGACAAACATGTTTTCAAATGAAAGCTAAGAAGATTAAATAAGGTTCCAAATACATAAGCAATTATTTGCAAGACTATTACTTTTATAGTATTAGTATATTACTAAAATAATTATTGTCTTAATTATTGATGGATGTGTATACATATTATCTATAAATATAGCTAATATAAATATGAATATATTTATATTATTTATAAATATAGTTCTATTTTTATGTATATCTATGATATTTATATTATTTTTGTATAGATATAAATAATAACAATAATTTTAATTAACCAGGCTTGGTAGTTCACCCCTGTAGTCTCAGTTCCTTGAACGGTAATTATATGGTCTCTATAATATAAACATCTATTACTATAATTATATTTCTATTATATAAATAATAGATAATATTTATATTCTCTATAAATGGAGAATATAAATACAATACTCATATTATCTATCATATGAAACATATTTATATAATAAAAATATAATATATACTATAAATATACTTATAGTAAATTATTATATATTCTATAAATATACTATATTATATATTAAATAACATAATTATATTTATATATTATATTATATATTATAAATATAAATTTATTTATATTACATACATATATTATTTTTAATATAAATACAAATGCTATCTACGACTGTCTAGGACTGCTTACAAAAAAGCAGTCCTTGATAAAATTTATATCTAAGGTATAAAATGAGCAAATGAGGTGTTTTAAAACAAGTAGAAGCTGGGCGCGGTGGCTCGTGCCTGTAATCACAGCACTTTGGGAGTCTGAAGCAGGCGAATCACTTGAGGCCAGGAGTCTGACACCAACCATCCTGGCTAACATGAAAAAAAAAAAAACCATCTTTACTAAAAATACAAAAGTTAGCTGGGCATGATGGTGGGTGCCTGTAATCCCATCTACTCCCAGCTGAAGCAGAAGAATCAATTGAACCTGGGCGGCAGAGGCTGCACTGAGCAGGGATCATTCCACTGCATTCCAGCCTGGACAACAGGCTGTCTCAAAATTAATTAATAAAATAAAATAAAATTAAAATGAATAGAAGTGTTATATATTTGTGTGTGTGTGTGTGTGTGTGTGTGTGTGTGTGTGTGTATACATATAAATGGTTTCAATTTATGCCATTCAAGTTTTGTAGTGGGCAAGTAAAATAGCATTTCTCACGGCTTTAAAGCGTTTGCTGGGGTGACATGATTATACAAGTATAATGCTGAGCCATCCATTTTATAATGACTTTTGCACAAACTTCACAGATAACATATTCTGGCAAGGAACTTTTCAAGCATAAGAAACATTTTTTACTGACAAGTATGAGGAAAATTAAATTTAAAAGTAGGTACTATCTATCTCGTGTCAGCTTTCAATGAAGCAAAATGAGATTTTCACAGCCTTGTTCTCATATTTCCACAAAGCTTTCCCATTTCCTCTGGGAATGCCTGTTGAAAGAGCCACTTTTAATAATTAGAAAATAAAAGTAAATATGTATCATTGTCAAATTTCATTTCGACCCATTCAACTAAAAAAATAATACTAAATTAGGGTGGGTGACAGGAACTCCAGTCTCTGGGTCTTAAAACAAACAAACAGACAAACAAACAAAACAAGACAAGCCTAATTCCCCTAATGTGGAAAATCTGACAGATCATTCAATAAACATAGGTCATTAAATTCCAATCCACCAGAAATCAAAGCCATGAAAAATTTAAACAAAGAAAGGGAATTTCCCAGCCATTAGCTTAGCAAAAATTCAAATGTCTGCTGTATTCATTGTTGCAGAATTGTAGCAAAAGGGAATTTGTACCCAATTTTGGAAAAGCCATTTGGTATTGTCTAATGAAATGGAAAGTCTGCAATGGCATTTGTTACTCAACAGTACCTTTAAGAAGGCAAGACATGTTTAATTATTGGGGTTTTTGGGACAGACAGGCTGGATTTGATCTCAGCTTTTTTCCTGCTAGGTGTGTGATTTGAGCAATTTAGTAACTAGGCTTTAGATTTTCATTTTATGAATTAAGGCAACTAGACTTTTGTTGAGGCAAATAAGCTTAATATTTATAAAGAGCATTAACAAAATACCGCCAAATAAATGCTCACATGTGTACACAAAGAGGCATTAATAATTTTGTTTCTTGCCATATTGTTTGTAGAAGAGGAAAAGTGGAAATGACTTAGATCAAGGAAAAGGGAGTAATTAAGGATTAATAGCTCACAGTGTATGCATACCAGGTATATTACAGTTATACAAATTGGCTCTATCTAAAAGGGCAATAAAATAATTACAAAAAGATGTATATAATAATGTACTTCTAAAGTAAATTTAAAAAATATTCACCAGCTATAGTTTATTGATACATATATTTTTACTGACAATATAAAAATGTACTTTGGAAGACATTATGAGAATATAATTGATTGATACACAACTTCAGCATTTGTCCCCAGTGGTTTTCTCTCTCACAAGATGTTTACACACTGTATGTGAACAGGTTTCAATTTGCAAAGGAATGCCCTAGAAGGCAAATAGAATAGAGTGAATTTTAAATATAGTGTGCTTGATGTTCTTAATTTGGAAAACATTTAAAAGATGTGCACTGTTATAATTAGCATGTGTGTGTTGTGTATGTGTATGTGTGTATATATGTGTAAAACTAATGTCCTATACATTTATATATATTTTATATCAACATATACATGTGCTCTGTTATAGTAAGTCAGCATGTTACATATAGGTATGCTTATATGTGTATATACATAAAGAAAAATGTCATATACATTTATATATACATATTTATATCAATATGTACATATGCACTGTTAGAATAATCAGTATGTATGTGTAAATGTATGTATATAGATTTGTGTATACATAATAAAACAAATGTCATACACATTTATATATACTTTTGAACAATATATACATTTAAATAAGCATTTAACATGTACAGTTGACCCTTGAAAAAAACAGAGATTAGAGATGAATTTTTAAAATATTAAATTTACATTACTTTTTTTCATTAAATAAAATTATTATTGGTAAAGTTGAAGTTTACCAAGTGAAATTTGTTGAAAGCAACAATCCACCATCACCTTGGCAGCTATAGGGAGGGGACTGCCATCAAACAAGCTTCAAATTTACCAATAATCATTATATTTAATAAAAAGCACAAATGCAACGAATATATAAATGTATATGTATATATATGACATTTATTTTATACACACACACAGACACACACACATGTATATACACACATGTAAGAATTGCTGTAACAATGAACATTTTTAAAATATTTTCCAAATTTAGAACATCAAACACACTAGATTTAAAATTCACTGCATTCTTTTTGGCTTTTAGGGCACACCACTGCAAATTGGAATTTGTTCACATAAATTAAGTAAACATCCTATGACAGAGGAAGCCCTTGGGTAAAAATGCCCATGTTGTATATCAATTAATGACATAAAAATAATCTAGTGTATCTCCTTTTATATGGCAATTCTATAAAATGTGTCTGTGTAGCTGGTGGTTTAGCAACTGTCTAAACAGAACTACCTGGATGCCCATAACATAATTATTCAGTCAGAATATTGTGTCTATTTTTTTGTGTCTTGAAATCATGAAACATATGGAAGAAATGTAAATAACAAAAAATATTCAAGAGTGTAACAAAATTAATTTTACTGAACACAAGTAGCTACATATATAATGATATAATTTAAATATAAATGTGTATGTATGTGTGTATATGCATATACAGCTGACCCTTGAACAACATGGGTTTGAACTGTGTGAGTCACTAATATGTGGATTTCCTTCCACCTCTGCCACCATTGAGATAGCAAGACCAACCCTTTCCCTTCTTCCTCCTCAGTCCACTCCAGGTGAAGACAATGGGGCTGAAGGCCTTCAAGATGATCCACTTCCACTTTGTGAATAATAAATGTATTTTCTCTTTCTTGGAATATTCTTAATGACATTTTCTTTCCTATATCTTACGTTATTGTAAAAATACAGTATATAATACATATAATGGACAAAATGTGTGTTAATTGACCATTCATATCATTGGTAATAGCCAATCTACAGTATACTATCAATACTTCAGTTTTGCGGGAGTAAAAATTATACATGGATTTTCAACTATACATGAGAGTCGGATGGAGCTTTGTTCCTTACCTCCCATGTTGCTCAACGGCTAACTGTATATGTTAAATGTTCATATAAATGTATGTATTGGTTTAAAATGTATATATTAAATATTCAAAAACATATGAAATATGCGTACATCCAAGTTATAGATATGTACCATATACATATATATGTGTAGGTGTGTATACACACACACACACACACTCACACACACAAACACAAGTTTATGTACAAATGCTCCTTAACTTATGATGGGGTTATGTCCCAATAAACCCATAGCAAGTTGAAAATACCAAAATTTGAAAATGCACTGAATACACCTAACCTACTAAACATCATAGCTTTGCCTAGCATACCTTGAATATGCTCAAAGCACTTGTATAACCTATCATGGAGCAAACTCCTCTAGCAACACAGAACACTGTAGAGTTTTGCCTATGAACCTTTGTGATTGCAAGGCTGAGTGGGAACTGGCTCCCTGTAGCCTGGCAAGAGGGGAAAACAGCACTTTCCACTGCATGCATGCTATTCTCACACCACCATTAAGTCCAGAAGTTGTAAATGGGACCATCTTAAGTGAAAGACCATCTGTATATCAATTTATATGTATACAAGTTTGTAAATAAATACACAAATCTATGTTTACATATATACAAGTGTATATATAAATATATAAGTGTACATGTATAAATAAATGTAATTACATATTATTGATGGCATTTGGCTCTGCGTTCCCACTAAAACCTCACTGTGAAGTGTAATCCCCACGTGTCCAGGGAGGTGCCTGATGGAAGGTGATTGGATCCTAGGGGATTTTTCCCTTGCTGTTCTCAAGATAGTGAGTTCTCACGAGATCTAATGGTTTAAAAATGTGGCACTTCCTTGCTCCCTCTCCCTCCTGCTGCCATGAGAAGATGTGCCTTGCTTCCGCTTCCCCTTCCGCCATGATTATAAGTTCCGTGAGGCCTCCCAGGCCCTGCAGCACTCTAAGTTATTAAACCTCTTTTCTTTAAAAATTACCCAGTCTCCAGTAGTTCTTTAAAACAGTCTGAAAATGAACTAATACAGTGATATGTAAGTATATTGTATATATTATTACTATTTATAATAATTTTACTAAACAGAACTAGGTACACATATAAAGATGTAATATATTTTATTTTATTTTATTTTATTTTATTTATTTATTTATTTATTTATTTGAGACTGGATCTTGCTGTGTGGCCTAGGCTATGGTGCAGTGGTGTGATCTGGACTCACCGCAACCTAAACATCTGGGGTTCAAGCAAACCTCTTACCTCAGCCGCTGTCTCCAGTAGCTGGGACCACAGGCATGCACTGTGATGCCTATATAATTTTTGTATGTTTGGTAGAGACAGGGATTTACCATGTTGTGCAGGCTGCTCTCCAATTCCTGAGCTCTCGCGGTCTTTCCATCCCAAACTCGCCAAGTCCTGGGACTTACAGGCATGATCTGCCGTGCCCAAAAAAAAAGCTGTAATTTAAATATGGAGATGGGTATTCATTTATATATTATAAAAAAGTATATATGGGGGTGGAGCCAAGATGGCCGAATAAGAACAGCTCCGGTCCACAGCTCCCAGTGTGAGCGACGCAGAAGATGGGTGATTTCTGCATTTCCATCTGAGGTACCGGATTCATCTCACTAGGGAGTGCCAGACAGTGGGTGCAGGACAGTGGGTGCAGTGCCCCATGCAGGAGCTGAAGCAGGGCTAGGCATTGCCTCACTCGGGAAGTGCAAGGGGTCAGGGAGTTCCCTTTCCTAGTCAAAGAAAGGGGTGACAGATGGCACCTGGAAGATCGGGTCACTCTCAACCTAATACTGAGCTTTTCCAACGGGCTTGAAAAACAGCACACCAGGAGATTATATCCTGCACATGGCTCAGAGGGTCCTACACCCACGGAGTCTTGCTGATTGCTAGCACAGCAGTCTGAGATCAAACTGCAAGGTGGCAGTAAGGCTGGGGGAAGGGTGCCTGCCATTGCCCAGGCTTGATTAGGTAAACAAAGCAGCTGGGAAGCTCCAACTGGGTGGAGCCCACCACAGCTCAAGGAGGCCTGCCTGCCTCTGTAGGCTCCACCTCTGGGGGCAGGGCACGGACAAACAAAAAGACAGCAGTAACCTCTGCAGACTTAAATGTCCATGTCTGACACCTTTGAAGAGAGTAGTGGTTCTCCCAACACGCAGCTGGAGATCTGAGAATGGCAGACTGCCTCCTCAAGTGGGTCCCTGACCCCCGAGCAGCCTAACTGGGAGGCACCCTGCAGTAAGGGCAGACTGACACCTCACATGGCCGGGTACTCCTCTGAGACAAAACTTCCAGGGGAACGATCAGGCAGCAGCATTTGCGGTTCACAAATATCCACTGTTCTACCGCCACCACTGTTCTGCAGCCATGGCTGCTGATACCCAGGCAAACAGGGTCTGGAGTGGACCTCTAGCAAACTCCAACAGACCTGCAGCTGAGGGTCCTGTCTGTTAGAGGGAAAACTAACAAACAGAAAGGACATCCACACCAAAAACCCATCTGTATGTCACCATCATCAAAGACGAAAAGTAGATAAAACCACAAACATGGGGAAAAAACAGAGCAGAAAAACTGGAAACCCGAAAAAGCAGAGTGCTTCTCCTCCTCCAAAGGAATGCAGCTCCTCACCAGCAATGGAAAAAAGCTGGACGGAGAATGACTTTGATGAGTTGAGAAAAGAAGGCTTCAGATGATCAAACTACTCCGAGCTACAGGAGAAATTTAAACCAATGGCAAAGAAGTTAAAAACTTTGAAAAAAAATTAGATGAATGGATAACCAGAATAATCAATGCAGAGAAGTCCTTAAAGGAGCTGATGGAGCTGAAAGGCAAGGCTCGAGAACTATGTGAAGAATGCAGAAACCTCAGGAGCTGATGCGATTATCTGGAAGAAAGGATATCAGTGATGGAAGATGAAATGAATGAAATGAAGCGAGAAGGGAAGTTTAGAGAAAAAAGAATACAAAGAAACGAACAAAGCCTTCAAGAAATATGGGACTATGTGAAAAGACCAAATCTACATCTGATTGGTATACCTGAAAGTGACGGGGGGGAATGGAACCAAGTTGGAAAACACTCTGCAAGATATTATCCAGGAGAACTTACCCAATCTAGCAAGGCAGGCCAACATTCAGATTCAGGAAATACAGAGAACTCCACAAAGATACTCCTAGAGAAGAGCAACTCCAAGACACATAATTGTCAGATTCATCAAAGGCGAAATGAAGGAAAAATTGTTCAGGGCAGCCAGAGAGAAAGGTCGGGTTACCCACAAATGGAAGCCCATCAAACTAACAGCGGATCTCTCACCCCAAACTCTACAAGCCAGAAGAGAGTGGGGGCCAATATTCAGCATTCTTAAACCCAGAATTTCATATCCAGCCAAACTAGGCTTCATAAGTGAAGGAGAAATAAAATACTTTACAGACAAGCAAATGCTGAGAGATTTTGTCACCACCAGGCTTGCCTTAAAAGACCTCCTGAGGGAAGCACTAAACATGGAAAGGAACAACCAGTAACAGCCACTGCAAAATCATGCCAAATTGTAAAGACCATCGAGGCCAGGAAGAAACTGCATCAACTAATGAGCAAAATAACCAGCTAACATCATAATGACAGGATCAAATTCACACATAACCATATTAACTTTAAATGTAAATGGGCTAAATGCTCCAATTAAAAGACACAGACTGGCAAATTGGATAAAGAGACAAGACCCATCAGTGTGCTTTATTCAGGAAACCCATCTCACATGCAGAGACACACATAAGCTCAAAATAAAGGGATGGAGGAAGATCTACCAAGCAAATGGAAAACAAAAAAAGATAGGGGTTGCAATCTTAGTCTCTGATAAAACAGACTTTAAACCAACAAAGATCTAAAGAGACAAAGAAAGCCATAACATAATGGTAAAGGGATCAATTCAACAAGAAGAGCTAACTATCCTAAATATATATGCACCCAATACAGGAGTACCCAGATTCATAAAGCAAGCCCTCAGTGACCCACAAACAGACTTAGACTCCCATGCAATAATAATTGGAGACTTTAACACCCCACTGTCAACATTAGACAGATCAATGAGACAGAAAGTTAAAAAGCATACCCAGGAATTGAACTCAGCTCTGCACCAAACAGACCTAATAGACATCTACAGAACTCTCCACCCCAAAACAACAGAATATACATTTTTTTCAACACCACATCTCACCTATTCCAAAATTGACCACATAGTTGGAAGTAAAGCACTCCTCAGCAAATGTAAAAGCACAGAAATTGTAGCAAACTGTCTCTCCAACCACAGTGCAATCAAACTAGAACTCAGGATTAAGAAACTCACTCAAAACCGCTCAACTACATGGAAACTGAACAACCTGCTCCTGAATGACTACTGGGTACATAATGAAATGAAGGCAGAAATAAAGATGTTCTTTGAAACCAATGAGAATAAAGACACAACATACCAGAATCGCTGGGACACATTCAAAGCAATCTGTAGAGGGAAATTTATAGCACTAAATGCCCACAAGACAAAGCAGGAAAGATCCAAAATTGACACCCTAACATCACAATTAAAAGAACTAGAAAAGCAAGAGCAAACACATTCAAAAGCTAGCAGAAGGCAAGAAATAACTAACATCAGAGCAGAACTGAAGGAAATAGAGACACAAAAAAACTCTTCAAAAAATTAATGAATCCAGGAGCTGGTTTTTTGAAAAGATCAACAAAATTGATAGACCGCTAGCAAGACTAATAAAGAAGAACACAGAGAAGAATCGAATAGATGCAATAAAAAACAATAAAAGGGATATCACCACCGATCCCACAGAAATACAATCTACTATCAGAGAATACTACAAACATCTCTATGCAAATAAACTAGAAAATCTAGAAGAAATGGAAAAATTCCTCGACACATACACCCTCCCAAGGGTAAACCAGGAAGAAGTTGAATCTCTGAATAGACCAATAACAGGATCTGAAATTGTGGCAATAATCAATAGCTTACCAACCAAAAAAAGTCAAGGACCAGATGGATTCACAGCCCAATTCTACCAGAGGTACAAGGAGGAGCTTGTACCATTCCTTCTGAAACCAATCCAATCAATAGAAAAAGAGAGAATCCTCCCTAACTCATTTTATGAGGGCAACAACATCCTGATACCAAAGCCTGGCAGAGACACAACCAAAAAAGAGAATTTTAGACCAATATCCCTGATGAATATCGATGTAAAAATCCTCAGTAAAATACTGGCAAACCAAATCCAGCAGCACATCAAAAAGCTTATCCACCATGATCAAGTGGGCTTCATCCCTGGGATGCAAGGCTGGTACAACATACCCAAATCAAAAAATGTAATCCAGCTTATAAACAGAACCAAAGACAGAAACCACATGATTATGTCAATAGATGCAGAAAAGGCCTTTGACAAAATTCAACAACCCTTCATGCTAAAATCTCTCAATAAATTCTGTATTGATGGGACGTATCTCCAAACAATAAGAGATATCTATGACAAACCCACAGCCAATATCATACTGAATGGGCAAAAACTGGAAGCATTCCCTTTGAAAATGGGCACAAGACAGGGATGCCCTCTCACACCACTCCTATTCCACATAGTGTTGGAAGTTCTGGCCAGGGCAATCAGGCAGGAGAAGGAAAAAAAGTATTCAATTAGGAAAAGAGGAAGTCAAATTGTTCCTGTTTGCAGATGACATGACTGTATATCTAGAAAACCCCATTGTCTCAGCCCAAAATCTCCTTAAGCTGATAAGCAATTTCAGCAAAGTCTCAGGATACAAAATCAATGTGCAAAAATCACAAGCATTCTTATACACAACAACAGACAAACAGAGAGCCAAATCATGAGTGAACTCCCATTCAAAATTGCTTCAAAGAGAATAAAATACCTAAGAATCCAACTTACAAGGGACATGAAGGACCTCTTCAAGGAGAACTACAAACCACTGCTCAATGAAATAAAAGAGGATACAAAGAAATGGAAGAACATTCCATGCTCATGGGTAGTAAGAATCAATATCGTGAAAATGGCCATACTGCCCAAGGTAATTTATAGATTCAATGCCATCCCCATGAAGCTACCAATGACTTTCTTCACAGAATTGGAAAAAACTACTTTAAAGTTCATATGGAACCAAAAAAGAGCCCGCATTGCAAGGTCAATCGTAAACCAAAAGAACAAAGCCAGAGGCATCATGCTACCTGACTTCAAACTATACTACAAGACTATGGTAACCAAAACAGCATGGTACTGGTACCAAAACAGAGACATAGATCAATGGAACAGAACAGAGCCCTCAGAAATAATGCTGCATATCTACAACCATCTGATCTTTGGCAAACCTGACAAAAACAAGCAATGGGGAAAGGATTCCCTATTTGATAAACGGTGCTGGGGAAACAGGCTAGCCATATGTAGAAAGCCGAAACTGGATCCCTTTCTTACACCTTATACAAAAATTAATTCAAGATGGATTAAAGACTTCCATGTTAGACCTAAAACCATAAAAACCCTAGAAGAAAACCTAGGCAATATGATTCAGGACATAGGCATGGGCAAGGACTTCATGCCTAAAACACCAAAAGCAATGGCAACAAAAGCCAAAATTGGCAAATGGGATCTAATTAAACTAAAGAGCTTCTGCACAGCAAAAGAAACTACCATCAGAGTGAACAGGCAACCTACAAATTGGGAGAAAATTTTTGCAACTTACTCATCTGACAAAGGGCTAACATCCAGAATCTACAATGAACTCAAACAAATTTACAAGAAAAAAACAAACAATCCCATCAAAAAGTGGGCCAAGGATATGAACAGACACTTCTCAGAAGAAGACATTTATGCAGCCAAAAAACACATGAAAAAATGCTCATCATCACTGGCCATCAGAGAAATGCAAATTGAAACCACAATGAGATACCATCTCACACCAGTTAGAATGGCGATCATTAAAAAGTCAGGAAACAACAGGTGCTGGAGAGGATGTGGAGAAATAGGAACACTTTTACACTGCTGGTGGGACTGTACACTAGTTCAACCATTGTGGAAATCAGTGTGGCGATTCCTCAGGGATCTAGAACTAGAAATACCATTTGACCCAGACATCCCATTACTGGGTATATACCCAAAGGACTATAAACCATGCTGCTATAAAGACACATGCACACGTATGTTTATTGCGACACTATCCACAATAGCAAAGACTTGGAACCAACCCAAATGTCCAACAATGATAGAATGGATTAAGAAACTGTGGCACATATACACCATGGAATAGTATGCAGCCACAAAAAATGATGAGTTCATGTCCTTTGCAGGGACATGGATGAAACTGGAAATCATCATTCTTAGCAAACTATTGCAAGGACAAAAAACCAAACACCACATGTTCTCACTCATAGGCGTGAATTGAACAATGAGAACACATGGACATAGGAAGGGGAACATCACACTCGGGGACTGTTGTGGGGTGCGGGGAGGGGGGAGGGATAGCAATAGGAGATACCGAATGCTAAATGACAAGTTAATGGGTGCCGCATGCCAGCATGGCACATGTATACATATGTAACAAACCTGCACATTGTGCACATGTGCCCTAAAACTTAAAGTATAATAATAATAAAATTTAAAAAGTATATATATTTACATATACATAATATATTTTAACTTTATGTATATTAATGTATATACAAGCTTGTATGTAAATTTATAAATGGATATCAAATTAACATACACGTGTGTTTGTTGTTACATTTTAAATTTACGTTTCACAATTTGCCAAGTCATGTTATTAGTAGTACTTATGTGTATTTTTGTTTAATTGAACTTATTAAGGTTAAAAGAACCTTTGAACTGAAAAAAAAAAAATGCCTAAAACTTCAAAAAGAAGAAACATAGGGACAGCTTCCTCTATGCATCCCACAGTATATTAAATGTTGATTTCTGGGCACCTTGGAAATTTCAGTGTCTGAATGAAACATTCCAGCAAGGGTTGGAGTTGTTGCTCTGCTGCAGATTTTTTCTTTATTTCTGTAACAGTCCTGCATTAATCCTCTTCCACCCCTCATCTCAGCTTATACTTCAGGAAGTTGCCTTGATTAGCCTTTCTTGGCACAAGATGGATACTGCTTCCTAAAACCCATGGGGCAACAACAAAGATATTATAGAGAAATTTTGGCTAAACTCAAGACTTTCTCTGGGCACCCGAGGAAGAAATAGCTGACAAATACTGTCAGAAGAAATGTTGGGTAATCCTGTGGAAAATCAAAACATCATCTATTTTTTGACCCTTTCATCAGTTCTGAACTCCTGAAGAAAAAAAAAAAAAGGTGATTCCAGTGGTGAGTTTTACACACCCATATGATTTACTCTTCCCTTTAGCAAAAGCAAAACTCTTCACAAGGCATAGAGATTTACTATCCTGAATCTTGATCTCTGTATTCAATTGTCCTACCATGCTGCAGTTTTTCTATATAACTAACATAGAAGCAGAAAGTATCTAGATTCTGCAGTTGGAGAGCATGAAACATTCATACCACTGGCCATAGCTGCACGTGACTCTCTCAAGTTTTTTTTTTTTTTTTTAGAGAAACAATTCTCAGAAAGTTATAACCCATAGCTTCAAGAAACAGAAATTCTATATCACTAGACTGCTGGCATTATTCCTATACTTTGCCAAAAGAGCAGCATGAAAATAGACTCAATGATCCATAGTGGAACTACCTGAGTCAATCCCTTCATCTGTAACTCTGAAACACTGAAAATGTTGCTATAAATGTATCTACAATTACTGCCCAGCATCATGCAAATGACTCATTAGCCTGAAACTCAGAAATGTTTAAAAATTTATAAGGTTTTAGGGGAGTTTCCCCTGATGTTGTTTGAATTGCTAAGAAGTCTTACAGTGGACTTCTTACCTTAGGACATCCACGGACTAATTACATTCCGTGGGTCAAATCCAGCCCACTACTTGTTTCTGTAAATAAAGTTTTACTGGAAAACAGCCATGACCATTCATTTATATATTGTCTGTGCCTGCTTTTGTGGTATGATAGAAGAGCTCAGTTACTACAAGAGAGTTTATGTATCTCACAGAGATGAAAATATTTACTATTTGACTCTTTTTATTAAAAGTAGGCCAATTTCATAGAACTATTAACAGTACTAAAATATAAAGCTGTCTCCCCCTTTTTTTCTAATCTTTCTCAACTTGTCATGTCTTTACAAAATAAATTTATATTTGCTGTTGTTCTAAGTAAGGAAAAAATAAAATATTTAGTCACTGGCATGGTTTTCCATTTTTACCTTTATATTGTGTAATGCCAATTTTGAACTCCAGTATCTGAGCAGTTAACATGTATTCAGAATCACTGAAATTACACAAGCTGTTATTTTGTAGCATATGCATAAGTATCTACTGCATTCTTACCAGAACAGGGGAAGTGTGCCACACAAAATGAACTCAGCTGATTTTATTTTACTTCTTGATATTGACATATTCTAGCAACACTGTACCTTCAGCTCACTGATGATAAGGAAGGCATGTAACTAACAGGAACCACAGGTTGTCCTCTCATCCCCATCTCCTCTATAACATCATTTTCCGCATAAGTGGTTGCCTGACACAGCAAGAAGAATAAGAGATAGGATAGAATTCTTGTTTGTTCTGGGATTTTTTAGAATTTCATTGCCACTTATCTATATTTAAAGTAAGTTCTAATTTGTACACAAAGCATGACCTCTCTGGGATGCAAGAGCACTCACTTTGTCATAGAAGTAATAACCTCACTTTGTGAATCTCACTGAATTTTCCCTTATTGCCAGTCCAGCAGAATTCTGTGCCCAAGAGGGTTCATGAACACTGTATGCAACTGGGTAGGAAAGAACAGTGGCAGAAGTGCATATGGTGCATATCTCCTCTAACCATGTGCATGCATTCCTCTTCTTTCATTGCATTCCACATATGAAAGGAAAGTGCAAAGATTAATTCTTTCAGAATTTCAAGACAGCAGTAGCAGAACTCTAAACCTAGCATGGGGCGCTCTGAACCCCAGGACCCTGTGGATTGCTTGAGGCCACACACCTGTGGAAGAGACACTGAGGTATGGAATGGAAATGTAAATGAATGCTGCCTAATTTCTGTTTTCAATCAATATTTTCCTTCCTCATCAAAAGAGACAACTATACTGAATGTCCTGCTAACTTTTCTAGCAGTACTCTATTGTTAGAGAATACATTCTTAAGTTTTGCTTGAATTTGAATGTTATGTAAGAGAATCATACTGTTTATAATGTCTTCCTTAGGTTCTTTCCTTGAACACGGTATTTTTCAGAGATTCACGCAGGGTGATTCATAATCATGAAGTTTAGTGATCTTCATTGCTGTATAATATTTCTGAGTAACTGATTTAACACAAATTGATTATCCATCTTCTTTTTGATAAGTATGTGTGCATTTTGAGTTTTTTTCAGCATTCTGAAGCTCCTTTGAATTTCACTTTTATGAGAGTTCTGTGCATGTATGTTTGTAATATTTTATTGATATTTTGGCATCTATTGATAAGTGAATCTATTTAGATTATAGTTGATATATTAACATGTTTGAATTATATTTTTAAAATATTCAAGCACTAGGAAAAGTGTTGTGCATTCCTGAAATGAACTTCAATTGATCGTGATGAATATTATATTTTCTAGCTCCATCAAAAGACGTTGTTAGAAATACCCCTATATGCATTTCATGGTGTAAGGAGTTCCTGAGTATCTGTTACATATGCATTCAAGTAGAGTTCTACACTTATGGTTCATTTTTAGAACAGACATTGTAGAGTGACAGCAAACTGTATTCTGAAAGCACGGTAACAATTTATAATCCAAGTAGGTATGAGAGAAAGTTCAAACTGATCTAAGCCTCAACATCACAGTGTTTCAGCCAACTATATGGTAAGAAATGATGCCTCGTTGTTAATGAAATTTATAATTTTTTATGAACAAACTTTATGGTTTTATATTTTTATAAAACCCAAATGATAACTTTTCTACACCACCTGTTTGAAAAATTCCCATTATTATAAGCATAGTATATGCATGTATATATGTTATTGGTATATTTGCTGGTAGAATATATTGAAGATACATTCTCCAAATTAGATGCATCACATATCACTCAATTTTAACATTGGATGGGCAAAATTTTTAACTTTAATGTAGTTGAATTAATCAAACTTTTAACCTTGGTTATAGTTTTTTATATTCCTTTTCTTTGTTTAAGATTACAGAGTTTCACTCTGTGGCCCAGGCTGGAGTGTGTTGCTGTAATCTCTGCTCAATGCAACATCTGCCTCCTAGGTTCAAGTGATTCCCGTGCCTCAGACTCCTGAGTTGCTGGGATTACAGGCACCCGTCATCATAGCCAGCTAGTATTTGTATTTTTAGTAGATAGGTTTCTGCCATGTTGGCCAGGCTGGTCTCTAATGCCTGGCCTCAGGTGATCCATCTGCCTTGGCCTCCCAAAATGTTGAGATTACAGGTCTGGGCCACCATGTCTGGCCCAGTTTTTTATATACTTAATCACCTAGTATTGGAGCAGGAATGAAAGGAAATTAAAGAATATGTAAGCAGAAACTCTGTTATATGTAAAAAAAAAAAAAAAAAAAAAAAAAAAATCCCCGAGAAAGAGAAAGAGCTGGAACACTTTATAAATTAACTGCCTGTTTTTCTGTCACTAGTGAGCCTTATCTCTCCTACTTTCCCAGGCATGGCGAAGATCCTGTTTCTCCAGCTGTGCAGTTGCAAGGTCACTAGACAGATAAACTCAAGTCATAAAACATGTTTTTCCTTGAAAAGTAGAAACTATGTAATGCGTGTCTTAATTGAATAACTGTCTTTGTTTCTCACTTCTGTAATACGCTTGTCCCTGCACAGATCCACCCCCAACCCACAAAATGCTTAAAATGTAACTTACCTCTTTGTTCAGTGCTCAGTCCTTTGCATGTTAATCTGACTGGACGGGTGCACCTAAGAAATAAATATCCTCCTCATCCCCATCAGTCTTTCTGATTCCTTATCAATCCCGCTACAGTATGATAAAGATATTTTCAAACACTTTGATATTTTTAAGGTTTTTAATTGCTCCTAAGTTTTAAAGTTCTAATATCAGGCTTTAAGGTCTAAGCAAACCTGTAATTATTTTTTAATTTAATTACTTATTTAAATTTTATAATTTGTACAAGATAGTTTACTAAAATGTTTACCTTTCTTCATTCATGAATAAATTATGTTTCCATAAATGTCTGTTTGGTCTCACTTTTTTTTTGTTGGTAGGTAAACCTATCCTAGCATCAATATTATGCTCTTCTAAGATTTAACAGTAAGGCATATGGAATCTCGTGGAACACATCTTCCACCTTCATCATTTCCATAAAGGGTTTCTTGGTGTATCTCATGCAATTGTCTCTCTATATAAATTTTTGGATTAGCTTATTGATTTCTACAAAACCTCTTTTTGGGAATTTTATTTAAATTTTATTGACTCCATAGGTTAATTAAGAGACAATTGACATCATTATTTATTGAGTCTAAGTATATTTTGTCAAGTAAAATTTTTGTTTGTTGTCTTTATAAATTATATGATAATCTGCATTTTCTAAATGATTATTACTATTGAAGATAAGAAAATTGATTTTTAAAAGCTGATTTTGTATCTAACAACACTATTAAATATTCATGTTGATTTGACCAATATGAGTTTGACAGTATATTTGTGTAGATTTTCTCTATGTATTATCATATGATTGATAAATAGTGACATTTTCCTCCTTTTCCATTCATAAAACTGTTCTTTCTTTCCTCTTCTATCCAGCAAAATAAAGAAGAGAGGCTCTGATAAAAAGCATTATTGCATTTCCTGATCTTAAATACAACAAACGTTGTTTGCTATAGGTTTTCTTAGTGTCCTGTCCCTCATCAAGAAAGCACCTTTGAATTCCAGTTTTCTAAGAGTTCTGCGCATGAAAGTTTATAATATATTATGAATTTATTTGTATCTATAAATAAGTGAACATATTGAGATGATGGTGCATACATTAGTGAGTGTAAATTATATATAAAAATATTCCAGCACTAAGAAAAATATTATGTGTTCCTGGAATCAACTTCAAGAGATCATGATATTACATTTTATGCAATCAACTTTTTTACATGTGTGTATCTCTAATTTCATTTCTGTGGTGATGAGTGAGACAGGTGTGGAGTAAATCAGTCCATTACATTCTTTTCTAGGTTACTTGAATTTGACATCTCAATTCAGCATTGTAAACTCTTACAATGAACCCATAAAGTTAGAACAAAGTTAAAAATAATTGCTATCTAAGTATCAGAGGTAGAATAAATTATTCCCAAGGTTTCCCCTCCCTTTAAGTTTCCCTGATTCTTGTATTTTTTACTTAAATTGGATATACAATTATTATTTTTTCATTATTTAATTCATAATACATTTGGCAAAATAATTTCTTTTTAAGTAAACATTTAATAGTGCAGTTTGGTTCGTGTTAATTATACTTCAACGAACCCCTTATGTTACTTGCCTAGTGACAGACTATGTGGGTAAACAGTTGATCAATATTCTGCTAAATGTTACTTATGAGATTTTCTATTTAAACAATCACATATTGTCACTTTTGTTTGTCATTAGTTTAGTATTGTATCTTGAAAATTTAGTATGTGCTGTTTTAATTATTACACAGACAATATCTGTATATCTATTGTCTATATCGATATTTATCTACCATATGTCTCTATATATTATCCATCATCATCATGATGTATATCCGTCATCAAATTATGTAGCTATCATCTACTATACCTATCATCCATTCTTAGGTATTACCTATCTTTCTCATTACCATACCTATGCATTCTATCTATTTACCTTATCTATATATCTTTCTATCTTTCTATATTACACTGAAGTGGTTTATCTTTTTGTGGTGGAGGTTGTTTTAGGAACGGTGTTTAGACTCTATAAAATCTCATTGAATTAAGTTGAATGAAAAGCATTTTTTTAACAAGGCGTAAAGGCTTATACCTGTAATTTTAGTACTTTGGGAGGCTAAGGCAAGAGGATTGCTCAAGGCCAGGAATTTCGAGACCAGCCTGGATGACACAGAGATACAAAATAACAATGATTAGGCAGGTATGGTGGTGCACGCCTGTGGTCCCAGATACTTGGTAGCCAGCTTCAGGAGGACTGCTTGAGCCTGGGAGATTGAGGCTGCAGTGAGCCATGATTGTGCCACTGCACTCAATCCTCATGCCGCTCGATACCCCATGGCACTACCACTGTACAAAATACCCCATGACTGAATGTTTATAAATATCCTAATAGTCAGTATTAACACACTTATGCATGTCAACCCGAAGACATAAAGAAGGTTAATACATTGCTCTATAAAACACCTTTATTTGGAAAAAAAAAAAAATGGGCATTTATAGGATCAGGAAAATATTCTTCTTACCTTTGAACCTCCATATATTTTTCTCTTCACAGGTAGGGCCCTTGTACCTATGCCAAAGATTCAGGCAAGTAATGTTATTCTTAGGACCAATTTCTGTCCTCAAATAAAATGGGCTATTTCATTTAAAAATCAATTAAAAATAAAACAGGTAAGAGGGCCAATTGGGAAGTAGAGACAATAACACTATAAAAATCCATGACTAAAGCACAGAATTAACTAAGTTCTCTTAGTTCATCGTCTATATAAAGGCAGCAATGCACAGATGAATGTAAATTAAATTTTGAAATTAATTTTTGATTGTGGGTAGAGTTGAAACTAAAATTTATTTTTATATTTTTATTTCCTAATTTTAAAAAATTTCATAAATAAAAATCAGTAGTGAATATTCAAGGGCTGGATTTCTGTTCAATGGATAGAATTCTGTTTAATGGTTTTCTAGAAGGTGAAGAAAACACTTAGTACAGCCAACTTCTCTGAAAATCTACCACCTCGGTTATCCCCACTGATTAAATCTCTCGATGGTGTACTCTGACAAAAGATTTGCCTAAAAGTTATTGACTCAAGGAGAAAATAATTTCAAAACCAATAATAAAAATATTTCTTATAAAATTAAGTGTTGAAGCTGAACATGGAAGAACAGAATGAATGGGAATTTCATAAACGTATGAAGAGATAAAAAAGAGAATGGGCAAATAGATGAGTTAATGAGAAGGGTTACTCTCACGGTAAAACTTAAAACCAAGAGAGGCAAATACAAAGCAAAACAGAAACATTATAAATCTAAATGAGCAATAAATGCAAATAGGAAAAATATATATAAATTCTGAGACTGTGTGTTCCTGTAAGAGGAAAAAGATTTTTATCTTTAATTGAATCTGAGCAATGATATGCTGAATTCTCTAGGAATCTGTCAGGACAAACGTATTTTTTCCCTTCCTGTTTATTAGTGACTCAGGTAGTCACTGCCTTCTTGGAAACCATGTGAGAGGCAGTGCCTCTTCATTGTGCCTCAGGCAGATCCATTCAAACACCTGCCAAAACACTGAGAACAGGCCACTTTACTACTGCACTCAGTCTTGCAAGGTTCAAAAGGTTTAAAGAGAGCAGTGATGCAAGGGAAAACATCTTTAAATAAATAGGTGGAAATTCAATGCTAGAATGTTACAGCAAGTAATGAAATGGAATCTGAAAATATCGTAATTGCATACAATGTTTGACCCAAGTGTATTTTACCAAAAACATAACAAGAAAAATATTGGCCAGGCACAGTGGCTCATACCTCTAATTTCAGCAATTTGGGAGGCCAAGGCAGGCAGATCACTTGAAACCAGGAGTTCAAGACCAACCTGGCCAACATGGTGAAACCCCATATCTACTAAAAATACACACACACCAAAAAAAAAAAAAAAAAAAAAAAAATTGCTGGAAATTGTGGTGCCTGTCAGTAATTCCAGCTACTCTGGAGGCTGAGGCAGGAGAACAAGTTGAACCCAGGAGGTGGAGGCTGCAGTGAGCTGAGATCAAGCCACTGCACTCCAGCCTGGGCAAGACAGTGAGTGAGACTCCATCTTTAAAAAAAAAAACATAAAAAAAAAAACAGAAAAAAAATTTGCATATAGAGGGGTATACACATACATAGTGTGTACGTGTGTATGTGTATGTTTGCATAGAAAAAGAGTGAGCTATAGAAGTGAATATTTACACCTATCTTGTTATCCATCCAACTTTTCATTCATATCTCCTGTTCATCCATCGTTCATCCTCTATTTCATCAAATATTCTCTATCATCAATAATCAATATTTTATATAAAACTTAAGTATCTTTTCTGTTACCTCTCTGTCCCTCAATCCAGCATCACTTGTTACTAAATATTTATTAATATCCTAAATTATATATATATTATTTATGTGTCTTTTATATTATCTAGCTAAACTACCTATCTATCCTATTTATCCATTTATCAATTATCTATTATCAATAAGCTATATTCATCGCTGGCATCTAAACATATTTTCTATCATTTCTTCATGTATCCATTCATCATGTATATCTATTACTTTCTTCAAATATCTATATGTCATATCTATTATTGAAATAGCATTTCCACTGTCTATCCATCCATCCAACATCTGTCTCTCCCATTTATGTACCCATCTATCATCCAACTTATATACATCGATTATCAATTATCTATATTTTATATCTATTATTTAAATATATCTTCTATTATCCATCTATCCATCATCTATCAATCTCACCTATCTATCATCTATCAATCTTATCTATCTGGCGTATCCATCTACAGAAACATACACAAACATCTGAGTAGTACTGACTGTCCACAGATTGTAAATTTCAAGGAGAAAGAGAAGGAGAAGAGTAAAAACCTGAGGCATATTTCCAAGATACCCTCTTCCCAGTATTCTACCCACATTTTCCAGAATGGGACTAGATGGTGTGGTTCTGTGAGACAGAGAAGGCTGAGTGTTTACTGCCAGTTAGTCTGCTAACAGAAAAGAAAAGAGAAAAGCAAGTAGGCAGTGTATTTTGAAGTCATTCCCCAGGGCCTATGGAAGCTGTCAATTTAGGTTACGTATTTTATTTGCAAAATTCCATTCAATATCTCTATTAATTGGCATTAATATTATTCTTGTTTGTATATGTAACTGTGCCACTTTCAAGGGGAGTTGATGCTTATGAGAGGAGGTGCCATCTGGGCTTCCTGGGTAGAGTAGGGGCTCAGAAAGCTGTGAAACTCACTTATTTCCTGCATCAGGACATACTTTGGTCTTGGATGAATAATATTGAAGATATATGTTTAAAATATTCCTAACATCAGAATTTGTACATGTGTTTTCTTCCCCAAGGAAGCTAGAAACAGTGAAAATGTTGTTGTAAGCTTCCCTGTGTCCTCTCTCCCTTCCCCATCCCCTGAAACTAAAAGGAATATTAAAAGCCTGTTTTTCTGTGACAAGCAGAGGTTATCTATTCTCCCAATTCCAATTATTTGGAAACACAATTTGTAAAATCCTGTGAGATACTGACTCCTTTGCCTTGACTCTGCAGGGTCATAAAGTAGATAAAACAAGTGGCAGTTCTGGTTTTCTTCAAGATCTGAGACACGTTAATTGTCTTTGTTTCTCGCTCTGGTAACATCTTCCGTCCACACGTATTTCCCGCCTTAAAGAGTTTAAAAGGTGATTGAAAAATCTAACACTGGCTACCCGCTTGGGAGCCCTTCCATGCTGTGGAAGCTTAGTACTGTTACTCTGCTTAATAAAGCCTACAACCTCTTTCTCTCAGTCCTATCTGTATCTCTCTCTCACCACAGGCTGCCGCCACACCAACACTTTGGCATGGCTAAGACAAGACCCTTTGGCATTACACTTATAGAAGGGAACCCTTATGACTTTATTGACAATTCTATGACATCCCTCTGCTACTGAGTCTATGAAGGAGAAAGTATTGTCTTTTTCAACATAACTCTAAGTTGTATATAACAGGACAATTTTCAGTAATTTTGTTCATTTTCTGAAAGAAATACGAGGCAAACTATCATATGCCTTGGTTATCCATCCGTTATTTCAGGGTGTAATGATTGCTTTTCTTTGAAGATAAAATTTTTGTAACCCTGAGACATGATGGAAAATTTATTCATTTTTCTAATTCATTTTTCTAAATTAATGTATTTTTCTACAGGTTTTGATATTTTTCCAAAGTAGTTTGATGTTTAGGATCAATAAAATTATGCCAGCATCTTGACACATGCATTGATGAAACCTGAAAATATACACTGTAAATTTTATAATGTATTTTTAAAATACCGTACTTACAGAATTGTGCCTAAGTCATAATTTTCATTTCCTTTTTTTCAATACTGAAAACCTGCTTTCACTAATTTGCTGGCTACCTCAGTGGACTGCCTTCATAGCAATTAATTTGATCTCTGGCTTAATGAAGTCACATATTTTCAACATCTGTTTTCTTCAAAACTCAACTGCTTTTTTTTTCTGTTTAATATGTATTGAGAATCACAGAAACAATTACTTTCCTGTATTTTACTGAGGTTTATTTTTCCATCTTTTATTTTATTTTTGGAGAATTATTCACACAATAGAAGAATTATGAAGGAAAGTGCCCTAAAAAATAAATAAATAAAATACTGCAGACTTATGGGCACATTTGATAGGGTAATCACAGATTAACATTTTCAGACAGATATGATAAACTTGGAATCTATTGGGAATATCAACCACTTTAAAATTTTTCACTTTCTGTTTCGGAAAGAGCATATGAGAAGTAGATAACTACAGGTATTTGGCATTTCCAAGATTTTTGTCCTGGTGTCTCACATGTCTCTCATTCCATGATTTAAGCACGGGAAAGGAGGGATTGTGAGTAGGGTTTAATTGTAATCGGCAGCAGACAAGCTCTGAGGCTCTGCAGTCTTGACCTTGAAGATTACTCAGTCTTTATGATTCCAACAAAATGCTGGAGGTGTTACTGGACCCATCTAGGGGTTCCTTGCCTGGCACAGTAAGGGCCAACATTCACACTGAGGTTTTGAAGCAGCGGAAAGGAGCGTGTTTATATTTGCAGGACACCAAGCAAAGAGAATTGGGCAGTTCTCACTGAAGACCTAACCTCCCAGTGGCTTGCAAGTAATGGTTTTTAAAGGCAGTAGTACATTTCAGGAATGGAGAAGCCACAGGTAACATTGTAAATGAATACGTGGAGATCACACATTGGTTTTAATGGGAATAATATTCAAAATCCTGAGGAAATTGGACACTCAAACAAAGGATTCTTAGCAAAGCCATTTTATTTCTGCACAGAGGGGTGCTTCTCCTTGGCCAGTAGCCATGAGAGCACACCTGAATAAAGGGGCACAAGAGACATCATTCCTGGTGCAAGTCATGTGAGGCCTCTGAGTCTAAGCCTACACGTATACATCCAGATGACCTGAAGCAACTGAAGAATTACAAAAGAAGTGAAAATGGCCCATTCCTGTTTAACTGATAACATTATCTTGTGAAATTCCTTCTCCTGGCTCAGGAGCTCCCCCACTGTGCACCTTGTGACCCCCACCCCTTCCTGCAAGAGAGCAAACACCCTTTGACTATAATTTTGCACTACCTACCCAAATCCTATAAAACTGCCCCACGCATAACTCTCTTTGCCGACTCCCTTTCAGACTCAGCCTGCCTGCACCCAGGTGAAAAAAAACAGCTTTATTGCTCACGCAAAGCCTGTTTAATTGTTCTTTTCACACAGATGTGTGTGACAAGTCCTGCCCCGTATGTACCCTTTCCCCATTGGCCAGGGTCGGGTCATACTCTCTAAACTAATCCTGGTTGGCTAAACATCTGAACTTTTTTTTTTCTTTTTAAATAAGTTGGGCACATAAAGGAGAGAGGGGGAAAAAACAGTGTCTGTAATGAGCTAGACAGCTAGTCTTGTTTCTAAATAGTGAAAGGAATGTGAGCTGGCAACGCCTGGTACTGCGGCATGTCTGGGCATGTAAAAAAGGGAGAAAGGAAGAAAAAAGAGAGAAAAAGGAAAAAGGGATATAGGGGGGATGCTATAAATTAAACAATAAAGGATTGATCAGGCTATTTAAAGAGAAACCTCCTCATATCCCACAGTTTGAATTAAAAAGGCAGGATATTTTGAAGTGGGCCACCCAAAAATGACAGCTGGATTGAAATATTTTCTGATTTCTGATTGGTTAAGGAGGGAAAGTTTTATCTAAAAACTTGCCTTCAGCAGAAAAGAATGTTAACTCTGGTCTGTGGGTGTGACTTCCTCCAATCTCATCAGGAAGAAATTTAAAACAAAGAATACTGGCAAGAGTTAAGTCCTTAGTTCTCCCATATCTGATGGGGGTTTACATGCTAGTGGATCCATTTGGTGGGAATTCATTGACTTTTCAATGACTAACTGAATGGTTAACAAGCACATTGCCTACTGTTAAGAGGCACTTTTGAGAAAAGGGTGGCCTGGGTTAAAACATCCTCTCAGCTACTAGTTGGTACAGTTACCTTTTCATCCTACATACCCATAAAAGAAAAGCTTATTTTCCACTTAACCTGTGAACTGCCAGCAGATATCATAAAAGGAGAGTTTACCTGACTGCTATAGTCCTCTTCTCTCTCCTGTGGCAATCATCCTATCCAGAAAAAAAAAAACAAAAACAAAAAAAAAACACTCTCCTTACCTAAATCCAAATTTTCTTTTCACGCACACCAACATTTCCTTTTTTTTTTTTTTTTTTTTTTTTTTTTGTGACAGAGTTTCAGTCTGTCACTCAGGCTGGAGTTCAGTAGCATGATCTCAGCTCACTGCAACCTCTGCCTCCCAGGTTCAAGCAATTTTCCTGCCTCAGCGTCGTGAGTAGCTGGGACTACAGGTGCCCACCACCATGCCTGGCCAACTTTATGTATTTTTAGTAGATACTTGGTTTGCCATGTTTGCAAGGCTGGTCTTGAACTCCTGACCTCAAGTGGTCTGTCCACCTTGGCCTCCCAAAGTGCTGAGATTACGGCGTGAGCCACTGTGCCCAGCCCATATGCCAAAATTCAAGTAAGGAGAACAAGGGCTATCCTGATCTCAGAATTTGTTCAGGAAATATAACAAAAATCAATGGCTTTTTTTTGAATCTCTGAAGATATTTTTATTGATGATATAATTGTGGATGAAAAGAAAAAAAACGGACGTTGAAATTAAACATACCTGGCTTATTTCATTGCCCCCTTTTAAACTGGTCCTGTTGTTGTAACTGAGCTAGTTATAGAGAAATGCCACACTTTGAGACTAATTTAGCAGTCCTTTATTTGCTGATGTACCCCACCCAGAATGGATATCAGGCTGAGCTGGAGGTCTTGTCATTGCAGCTGAGGTTTAGCAACCAGGAGTGGTGGTGTAACAGTTAAATTGACCCTGTCTGGGTGTTTTTGGAACATAGGATGCTGAACACAGTTTCAACATCAAATCCAGCGATATAAAGCCTTAATCCCCATGACATGCCATAATGCCATTGAGCTAAATTGGGGTTATGGATGGTTATAGTAAGAAGATTGCAATTTCCCCTTGCACACAGTTTAGGATGGGAAGCATGAGCTATGGAAAAGGTTGAAGGTCGGATTGATCCCCCAGAGTAGGTGGCCAAAGTTATACATGTCTAGTCAGGGCAGAAAAATTGGTAAGAATCTTGACACCTAGAGTCAGGGTGATTTCCAGGACAGAAGTAAAGTTCAACGTTCTGGAGTCCTTTTTCTGCACCTTTGGAGCTCCCACATCCAGTCTAGCCTCTGGAGTGTCCAAACTCTGCAGCAAGGTCGATGTTCCCTGCTCCTATGATTGGCAGATTGTGTTGCTCTTCGAACGTATGAGCAGGCTCTGGAAACAGAGCACATAAATCGACTGCCAAAGAGACTTCCTTGTAGGTCCCCGACTTCCAGGTGGTGTTTGCTAACACACTTCCTGTCATGAAAGAAGTCAGGAATAAAGAGTAGGAAGAAGCAGAGGGCACGACAGGCAGAAACAAACAAAAGAGAAAAAGAATTAATCTACTGGCTTCACTTGACTTAGGTGCAGTTGTAAGGTGCCTCTCCCAGTCTTGGGGACCCATGTTTCTTGCTGGGTTTTGTTAGTCTTCTTGATGCAAGAGTGATGTATCCAAGCAGGAATGTTATCTACTTTTAGAGCTCTTGGTGTGGTGAGGATGACAGTATCAGGTCCTTTTCAGGCAGGAGTAAGTCCTTCTTTCTGGAACTTTTTAACATACACCAGGTCACCTGGCTGGAAAGAGTGGCAGAGCCCCTTGTGGTCAGGAACTGGATTGGGATGTGCTCCTCAGACATGTGGCTGGATAAGGTCTTGTACCTGTTGCAGAGACTGCTGGTACTGTAACAAATTAGCTTGTGAGATTTCTGCTAAATGGGTATCTCTTAGTTTGGACAAGGTAGTAGGAGCCCTCCCAGACATGATTTCAAAAGGTGAAAACCTAGCCTGGTAAGGGGTGCATCTTACTTTAAGAAGGTCTAGAGAAAGGAGTTTTACCCAATTCTCACTGGTCTCTAGGATTAATATTGTAAGATTACTTTTTAGGATGCAGTTCATGCATTCTACCTGCCTAGAGCTCTGGGGTTGATAGGCACAATGGAGTTTCCATTGAATGTTTAATGTCTCACTAACTGATTGAGCTACAGATGAGGTGAAGGCTGGTCCATTATCAGACCCTATGGCAGCAGGCAGCCCATGTCAAGGAATGATTTCATTGAGTAATAGCTTAACTGCCATGGTGGCAGTCTCGTTTTTGGTGGCAAATGCCTCAGTCCATCTGGAAAAGGTGTCTACTAGCACCAGGAGGTATTTATACACTGCCCGGTGTGGTTTTATCTCTGTAAAGTCAATTCCCACCTTTCTCCTGGTGAGTCTCCCCAGAGGCGGTGGCCTGGGCTGGGTTTAGGACCTTCCTTGGCATTTACCTGACCACAACCTATACACCAGAGGGCTGCTTGGTTAGCTAAGCCCTGACGGTGGAGGATCTTGAAATGGCTCTTTAGAAGCTGGGCCAGTTTTATTGCTCTCAAATGTGTGGTAGAATGCAGATGACGGATTAAAGTTTCCCCGAGGACTTGGGGCATGAAGATTCTGGGATCAGGAAGAATTCACCAACCTTCCTGATTTTTACTGGCCTGAAGATCTGAAGCCTCTTTTTCCTCCTCTAGGGAGTATTCTGGGTGGTCTCGAAAGTCAGGCTGCCGAAAGGATATAGAGGGCAGCAGAGTCAAAGGCATGACTGGAAACTGAGCTGTCTTTTTAGCTGCAGAATCTGCTCTTTGGTTACCACAAGCAACGACCATATCTTCTTTTTGTTGTCCTTCGCAGTGAATTACAGCCACCTGTTGAGGGAACCAAACAGCTTCAAGCAAGGCCAAAATTTCTTCTTTATTTTTGATAGTTTTTCCTTCTGAGGGGAGTAGCCCATGCTCCTGATAGATGGCTCTGTGTACATGCACAGTAGCAAACGTATATCTGCTGTCAGTGTAGATGTTAATGCATTTATTTTTACCCTATCGGAGGCTTGAGTGAGGGCAACTAATCAGCCCTCTTTGCCAAGTTGCCTGCCAGCAGCACCTGGGACCACAGTATATCTGTTTCCATAGTAATGGCTGGAGCAGCCTTTCATACTCCTTGTTTGAGGAAGCTGCTACTCTCTGTAAATGTGGTGGTGTCTGCCCCCTTTAAAGGCACATCTTGGAGATCAGGTTAGCCAATTTCTATAGTCACTAACAGTTCCTCACAGTCATGGATAGGTGTGGTAAGGTCTGGATCAGGGAGCAAGGTAGATGGATTTAAACACCTTGTGGGAGAGAAAGTTAAACGAGGCTGATCTAACAGTAAATTTTGATACTGCAGGATGCAAGCGTTCGACATCTATTTGGCAGAAGCACTTTGTAGCAATGTCTCTATGGCACGAGGAGCCATAAGGGTTAAATTTTTACCTAGAGTCAGTTTATCAGACTCCTGAACCAGGCTTGCTGGGGCTGCTATGGCTCGCAGACATCTTGGCCACCTGGAGGCCACAGGGTCCAGTTTCTTAGACAAATAGGCCACTGGGCATCACCATGGCCCCAAAGTTTGAGTGAGTACCCGTCTAGTGACTCCCTGGCTTTCATGAACAAAAAGGTGAAATGGTTTTGAGATTATTTGGGAGGGCTAGAGCAGGGTCCTCAGTTAATGGTTTTTTCCAGTATTGAAAAGCCTGTTCCTCTGTGTAAGTCCAAGCTAGCAGGTCATTTTCTCCTATAACAGAGTTTAGGGGCTTGGTGATTTCCGCAAACCCTGATATCCATAGATGACAGTATCCTACAGACCCCAGGAATTCATGTACCTGTCTCTTGGTGATGGGAGTGGGGATCCACAGGATGGTTTCCTTTTGAGCACTGGTGAGTGCCCTTTTTCCCTTGTCCATCTCATACCCCAGATAGGAAACCCTGGGGAGATAAAGCTTGGACTTCTTAGCTGAAACCCAGTACCCAAGTTTCTGGAGAAGGCAAAGCAGGTCTCGAGTATATTGCAGGCGGCTGTCAGTAGTCTTAGCAGCTAATAAAAGGTCATCCACGTACTGGAGAAAAGTGCAGTTAGGGTGACAGGCTCAGAATGGTATGAGATCTTGTTGGAGGGCTTCTCCAAAAAGTGTGGGGGAATTTTTAAAACCCTGGGGTAGCTGAGTCCAGGTTAATTGAGTGGTGTCTCCCAAGCCAGGATCTGTCCATTCAAAAGCAAAGATAGGTTGGCATTTGGGGACCAGAGAAATAGCAAAGAAAGCCTCTTTTAAGTCCAGGACAGCACATACTGTATGTTCTGGCAGAAGCAGGCTGAATAAAGTATAAGGGTTAGGGACAGTTGGATGGACAGTGACTGTCCACTTGTTAACTTCCTGCAAGTCCTGTACAGGCTGGTAATTATTTGTTCCAGGTTTCTGGACCGACAAAAAATGGAGTATTCCAGGCAAACTAACACGCTGTGAGTATACCAGCTTGTAATAGCCCCTGAATATGGGGATTGATTCCCTCTCTAGCCCGCTGACTCATAGGATAGTTTTTTTTACCTGGACTGGCAGGGCAGTGACCAGGAGTTCTACAACTAACAGTGGATGATGCTTTGCTAGTCCTGGGGATTTTGACTCGGCCCAGACTCAAGGAAACACAATCTGTAGATACAATAGGAGAGGATTAGCTTTATTCTCCAGCGGTCATAATCAGGAGGCTGTAGGCAGAGAGGCCACAGGGGATGTAGTCAAAGAAACGAGGCAAGATTTTGGTGGAGCAGGAGGGTTATGGGGTGGTGGAAATGCGTGAGAAAAACTTTCCTCTTCTTCAGAAAAAGGCAGTACAGGAGGAGCTGAGGGGGCTGAGGGTCAGAATGACAGTGAGGCCTGGCTCAAAAGGACCTTGGAGGTAGGATTATGAACAGCACATGAGTGGAGCCAAGGGGAAGGGCCCCAGACCAAGCTCAGCCATTGATCAATGTAGGGAAACTGATCAGGGTGACTGGGAGTTCCAGCAACGAACTGCCACACACATTCAGTGACCCTTCCGGGGGCCACCCGGTTCCAAACTGTAGCTGTTCTACTTCACAGAGTGTCCAGAATTTACCTTTTTTAAGGCAAACCCCATAATCCTCTGAGAAGCCCAGGGAGAAATTTTGTAACATACATTGGAGAGGGCTCCAATCTCTATGAGGCCAGGAAGAAGAGCTTCCCATTCTGGAAGCAATTTAACAAGGATTGAGCAGAAATATTAAATCCAGCATGGACAGAGAAATTCACTCTCTGGGGGCCTGTAGTATCAGAAGAACAGAAATATTACGACCAGAAGAAGTAGGAAAGCAACTATAGCCAACACTTCTTGCCACATAAGCTCTTTCTCTTTAGGTGTTGAGATCTAGGGAGAGGACAAGAGGTGGGTCTGAGGCCTGTGGGACCTACATGTTCCCTCCTTCCTTTTTGACTTATAGCCTGAATATTTTTGGTGTCTTCATGACTCAAAGGCAAAAAGTTCAAACTTGGCTTTTTCTTTTAAGGGTTTTAGGAGGGTGAGCAGAGCCAAGTCTTGGAGGTGCTGGGCTTGCTGTGACACAGGAAAATGAGATGTACGGGGTAAGGGATGGGGATGAGTAGGAAAGGGGCCACTTGGATCTTTCCTAAGGTAGGAGAGTAGCTACAGAGGGATAGAATAAGAGTCCAGATGGAATAAGGCAGTACAGGCGTAGGTTTCTCTGCACAGTGCCTTATCCAAGGGCATGGGAAAAGTTACAGGATGACAGAAAAGGTGAGCAAGGAAATCTGCAGGGTGGCTATTTTGAATCCCCCACTGATCTAAGGAGGAGGTGTTTCAGTCACTGGGGTTTGGGGTATGGCAATCCAAATGCCAGCAACCTTTATGGTGCCAGAAATCCCAAACGAGAGACTGTTTCCCATACACCTCCCCATAACAACACCTGATTTTTTTCTGACAGAAAAGACAGGACTGGGATGGCCAGCCCAAATGACTAATGAAAGATTTGAACTCCTGGGATAGAAAATCTGTACTAAGGACCTTCAAGAAGTCCTTGCCCAGTCATCTTGGGCAGTACTGAAGACCTGACATGTGAAACTTAGGCAAACACCAGACAGGAGAATAGACACTGGGGTATATAAACAGTTATGAAAGTTTTTATAGACAGACAAGATGAGGGGCTTCTGTGATGTGATCAGTCAGATGCCTGCCTGGCCACTCCCCTTGCAGGGACTTAGGCTCCTCTTGACATTGGCAGGCCAGTATAAACCCCCAGCTCAGGTCGAGCTATGCCCTTTGCTACCCTAAGCCTTATGAGGTCACCTGGAACCGCAGGTGAGGGCCCACTCAAACTCTGTAGCTTTTGCCATGGAGCTACAAACTTGAAATTCAAGCAAAAGCCCTTGAACTCCACATTCACTCACTCACTCCTTCAGAGTTTATTATAATTTTTTATACCCATTTAAACAGAGGTCTCCTTGAGACCTGAATGAGAGAAGAAGAAGAGACAGAGAGGGAGTGTGAGAGTCTTAACAGAGAAGCCTGACAGAAACCAGGACTTTGCCCTCCAGTGTCCTGGAGTGTGGACAGAGTCTGAGGGAGGGCCCTCAATAGGGCCATTTCCCTCCCAGAGAAACAGAGTCAGATCTGACTTACCTTCCCAGGACCAGAGACTGAGGACTCAGGAGTTGAATTTGGTGGGCACACACCAGCAGTCGATCCGTTCCCCCTCCGGAATACGGTGGCCTATGGTGCCTTGGAAAGTCTTCAGGTGGCACCTCCCCTATAAGACCACTGTCTGTCCAGGGGAGCCTGGAATGAATTCAGTACTCATCTGATGGCAAATAAATCTCGCCGGGACTTCCAAATGTTGTAACTGAGCGAGTTGTAGAGAAACGCCACACTTTGAGACTAATTTAGCAGTCCTTTATTTGCTGGTGACCGAGAGACGGCTAGTGCTCAAAATTCTCTCTGCCCCAAAGAAGGGGCTAGATTTTCATTTATACTTTGGTTTAGAAAGGGAAGGGGGAGCCTAGCTGAAGCAATCTTACAGAAGCACAACAGACAAAAAAAGTTAAAAAGATGAACGGTTACGGGCAAACAAACAGTTCCAGGTGCAGGGGCTTTTAATCTATCACAAGGTGATAGATGTGGGGGCTTTGGGCGCTATCAACTGGACACAAACACTGGGGCTTTGAGTACTATCAACCAGGTGAATTCCTGGGAACTGTGGATATAGCTTGCCACAGTATCTTATCAGTAATTGCATTCCTGGATGTGCTGGGAGTCAGCTTGCACAAGTTAAGTCTTTGAGGAAGGGGGTGGGTAAGGGGCTGCAAGTGAAGGAGCCAAAATGGAGTCTGTCCACTTCTCTCAGCTAAGGGAGAGTCAATTCAGGTTAAAACAAGGTAGGATATCACACTGTGACCTTAAATACAGGCAAGTTACTTGCAAGTGACTTATGTCCTCTAAGCCCCTCTTTACTCACTGGAGGGAGGAAAATTCTTAAAGGAGAATGACTTCAAATGCCATTTAAAACTAATATTTTGGGATGTCCATGGGAAAAAAAAAAAAAAAAAAGCTTAGCCACACAAAAGACTAATAATGGAATGGAAAATTGTTCACCTGCCCTCAGGCCAAGTTCTCTCACCACGTTAATCATTTCTCATCATTTTTTCTTTAAGTCTTCTTGAGCCAAGATGATACTTCCAACATCTTTACAAACATTAAGATATATTTATTTACTCCAACATAACAATGACAAATAATACTTGCTCATAATATCATAACTTTTATAATTCTGCATTTTTTGAAAGATTGAAACTAAAAGTAATTTTTTTCTATGTTTATTTCTTGAACCATTACATTTGGACTGTAGGATATAACATCTTACTCTTAAGTGATTAGCAAAGTAAGCATTATATATTTTCCTTGATATCCTCTCTTTCCGTCCTTAATTTACATTGGCTTTTCCATTCATTAATTAATTAACGTTTGAAACTGATGTTTTTTAATCCGTAAAAATAATGACTTACTATTGGTTTCCAATAAAGTTAATTCTGAAAATTAAAAACCGATCAATAGAATTGAGAATAATCCTTGTGTGGATATTTACCAGTGGACCCCAGAGAGTATGAATGAATCTACAGAAACCCATGTGATTTGGTCCCACGATATTCAACATGAACTGCTTTAAGAAGAGTTCATGTATCGGGAGAGTCATATCCTTCTTTGTTAAAGTCTAGCACATTACTTGAAAACATTGCATGATTGTGATTTTCCCTAGAGTTCACAACTACTCTTCTATTTCTTGTTGCAAGAAGAGACGTCTATTCTTCCTCTCTTGTCCCAATAAGAGTTCCTTGTTGACACTCAACCTTCTTTGAATAGTCTTTTTACATTTTTCTTCTCAGTATGTCTCTCAGCAGGCTTCTCTCTTTCTTTGAGTCACTGGATAAAATGATGGGAAAATATAAGTTTGTCATGCTATCACATTTTCATATCTTTTCTGTAGGTGATATTTCAGGCACACTTCAAATATTTTCTGGACTATTCAAGATATTGGTGAATAATCTGATTCACGTATGTTTAAATGACCAATGCAACCTAAAGTATAATTTCAATATCTCATTATATTTGAAAATTCCAGACCAGATGCAGTGGCTCACATCTGTAGTCCCAACATTTTGGGATGGATTGCTTGAGCTCAGGATTTCAAGACCAGCCTGGGCAGCACAGTGAGAGCCCACCTATACAATAAAATAAAAGAATTAGCTTGGCAAGGTGGTGCACACCGATAGTCCCAGCTACTCAGGAAGCTAAGATGAGAAGATCACTAGAGCCTGGGATGTAGAGGTTGCAGTGAACCAAGAGCAAGCCATTGCACTTCAGCCTGGGCAACAGAATGAGACCCTGTCTCAAAACAAACAAAAACAATCTCACTTTCCATTCATCTGTCAAACTTTATCAAGTTTGCAAAGATATTTGAAGAAGGATGTCATACTCACTTACATAATTTTTTTTTTTTTCCTTGGGGCATTGTTGCTTTTATAGGACTTATTGCAACACCCACATCTCTGGCTTCTAGCTTCTGACTATACTTCTGGTTCTATTTTTCCTGTAGTGTCACATTCTCAGAAGGGAGAAACTTTGTCAGTGTCCCATCTGGGTGATCAAGGCTGTCATCTTTCAGAGCACACTTGGCCAAAAGAAATTGTCAATCATTCTCTGCTGCCCAACAACACCAGATGGCCAAGCCTGTGTTCTTGCAGTCTCACCTCTTTATTCACCCTTCACTAAACTTGCAGACAACCTAGTATCATTCACCTTCTTCAAAGAAGAGTCAGCCTATAGTCTCTCTATTCTGTGACCCCCAGATTCACTGAGAAAGTCTCTTGATGCTATGCTCCAAATGTTTGTGTTTTTCCAGAATAACATCTTGAGTCCTAACTTCCAAGGTGATGGTATTAGGAGATGGAAGGTGAAGAGAGTGGAGCCCACCTGAATGGAATTAGTGCTGTTATAAAAGGGACCCAGTAGATCTTCTTCACCTCTTTCACTGTGTGAGAATACAGCTAGAAGATACTGTCTATGGACATAAGTCCTCACCGGACCTAAGTCCCCACGGGACACTAAATCTACCACGTTTTGATCTTGGACTTCCAGCTTTCAGAAGAGTATGCAATCAATTTATCCTTTTTAGAAGCTACGCAGTCTATGGTATTTTCATTATTGCAGCCCAAACTGGATGAGACACTTGACGTCCCTTCAATCAATTTCACGTGGAATCTCCTTGATACTCTCCTAACAGAAGAGAAATGCACAGAACTTGAAAATGTCCCGCAAAGTAGCCCTCACCAGCTCTCAGTTATTTTGCTGAATACTAAGCTTATCCTTACATATGTTGAAGATAGGAGATGAGCTTGGGGGTCAAGATTTCTGCCTAGATCATCTAGTAGGGGTCAAGATTTCTGCCTAGATCATCTAGTACTGAGAGGGAAAAAAGGAAGAAACCCATTAAGCAGCCAGTTAGAGTTGTTCCAAGGTTAAATGGTTGAATTCTTTTAAACAAAAGAATAGCCTGCAGGCACACATAAGGGAACTTACAGAGGGGAGCTTGACTGAGACATGCCCACAGCCATGCAGATAAGAAAGTCTATATAGCTGATTTGACTAGACTTGCCTGCAATGGAAAATTCCATCCCCTGACACAGGCATAGTAAGGAGAACAAAACAATATGGAGTAACTCAAGCTAAAGGCCTGTGGGTGCACTAGGAGGATGGGGTGGAGCTACCAGAACTTCACACCTTATGCAAATGAAACACTCATCCCTCAACGATTTCTTATAAAAGGCTCTATATTCAACTGTGAAATTGCAACCCTTTTTTGGGATGCCTCTCTGCGGCATAGGGCTTTCTTTCCTTTATTAAACTCCTGAGCTAACCTCATCCTTGTCATGTCTATATCCTTGATTCCTGAAGGATATCTCATTTATTGTTAACAGTTTGCATCTATGCCTATGACTATGTTTATTGTGAAAATAAGTATAATTTAAAAGCTATGGCACTCCCCCACAAGAGCACTTTAAGCCATGAGAGAGATGTGACTGTCATCTGAGTCACATATGGTAGCAACTTCTGTTCTCAGATTATAGATTAACTCACTTTTTAATTCTCCGTGTTCTGTAAAAACACTAGGGAGAATTAAGCAACATCAGGCTGAGTGCAGTGGCATGACCTCAGCTCACTGCAAGCTTCTCCTCCCAGGTCCACACCATTCTCCTGCCTCAGCCTCCCAAGTAGCTTGGACTACAGGCACCCACAACCATGCCTGGCTAATTTTTTTTTTTTTTTTTCAGTAGATTTTTAACATGGTTTCACCATGTTAGCCAGGATGGTCTTGCTCTCCTGACCTTGTGATCTGCCCATCTCAGCCTCCAGATTACAGGCATGAGCCACCATGCCAGGCCCCTGTCTGCCCTTCTTAATTAATGATACTTGTGATAGATTAAGCTCCCCTGGGTTGTCCAGCTTCACTGAGAGTAGATAAAGAAAATCCATGACTGTTACAGCCTCTGTTTAAAAAAATTGTTAAATGTACTCTTCCCCCCATAAAAACTGCCTATAACCAATCTAATGGCTGCAACTCTGTGCCAATCTTGTAGGAATGATGTGGTAATCTTGCTAAAAACTCATCTGTCTCTGGCTCTATACATGAAACCTTAACTTCCCTACTCCATAATTTTGGAGTTGGTATGATGGGTGTGAACCATCCATCTTCACACTTGGGTCTTGAATTTAAACTTTGTTTGAATTATACTCTAACCTTTTTGGTTATTTAAAGTTGACACTATCTTTGTATCTGTGACACTTTCATAGGTACCTGAAAGACATGTCCTAGGTTGTTAAAGATTTTTGTATGTGTGTAGGTAGATCTATGGCTATGTGAGGGATTCTTGAAGGACTGCTCAGTCTGCTGTAACAGATACCATGAACTGGAGGGCTTACAAAAATTATTTATCAGAATTTTGGAAGTCCAAGATCATCAAGATGTCAACCTGGTTTCTGGAGAGAGCTCTCTTCCTGGTTTGTTGACGGTCAGTTTCTCACTCTAAGTCCACATAGTATAGCTGTCCAGTGGGTTCACCTTGCCCACTGCCTAAACAGAGCCAATTTCTCAAGATAGGGGAATTACAGTAGAGAAAGAGTATGTTATGCAGAGCTGGCTGTATGGGAAACTGAAGTTTTATTATTACTGAAATTAGTCTCCCTGAGCATTTGGGGATCAGAGTATTTAAGGATAATTTGGTGGGTAGTGCAGCAGTGAGTCAAGAGTGCTGATTGGTGGGATTGGAGATGAAATCATGGGAAGTCGTGGCCATCCTCTTGTGCTGAGTCATTTCCTGGGTGGGGGCCACAACATCAGGTGAGCCAGTTTATCAGTCTGGGTGGTTCCAGCTGATCAATCAAGTGTAGGCTCTGCAAAATATCTCAAGCATTGGTCTTAGGAGCACTTTAGAGAACGTCAGAATCTTGTAGTTTTCAGCTGAATAGTCGACTCCTAAACCATAATTTGTAATCTTGTGGCTGATTTGTTAGTCCAACAAAGGCAGTCTAGTCCCAAGGGAAAAATAAGCCTTGTTTTGAGAAAGGGCTGTTATCATCTTTGTTTTAAACCGTAAGTCCCTCCCAAAAGTAGTTCAGCCTACACCCAGGAATAAGCAACAACAGCTTGGAGGTTGAAAGCAAGATGGAGTTAAGTCAGATTCAGAGACAGGACTAGCTGGATTTCCTATGCCGACTAAGAATTCCTAAGCCTAGCTGGGGAAGGTGACCACAACCACCCTTAAACCCAGGGTTTGTAACTCAGCTCACACCTGACCAATCAGGTAGTAAAGAGAGCTCACTAAATATCAATCAGGCTAAAAGCAGGAGTTAAAGAAATGGTCAAATCATCTATCATCTGAGAGCACAGGGGGAGGGACAATGATTGGGATATAAACCCCAGGCATTTGAGCTGGGATTGGGAACCCCCCTTGGGTCCCCTCCCATTGTATGGGAGCTCTGTTTTCACTCTATTAAATCTTACGGTTGCACACTCTTCTGTTCTGTGTTTGCTCCAGCTCAAGCTGAGTTTTCGCTCATTGTCCACCACTGCTGTACACCACCATCATAGACCTGCCACTGACTTCCACCCCTCCAGATCTGGCAGGGTGTCTGCTGCATTTCTGATCCAATGAGGCCCCTATTGCTGTTCCCGTTCAAGCTAGAGGCTTGCTATTGTTCCTGCATGGCTAGGTGCCCAGGGTCATCCTAATAGAGCTGAACACTAGTCACCAGTTTCCACAGTTCTCTTCCATGACCCATGGCTTGTAGTAGAGGTATAACACTCACCGTGTGGCCCAAAGTTCCATTCCTTGGAACCTGAGAGGCCAAGAAACCCAGGTCAGAGAATAAAAGGCTGGCTGCAATCTTGGGAGCAGCTGCCAGCATCTTGGGAGCAGCCCACCACCATCTTGGGAGCTCTAAGAACAAAGACCTACCTATAACAAGATGTCTTTCACTCTCAGTCATAATTTTGCAAAGGTGGTTTCAAAGGCAGAGAGAAAAAAAAAGAGCACTGGGCTGGTCATCTTCTCATAAAAACATTGATCCCATCATGGGAGACCCACTTTCAGGATGTCATCTAAAACTGGTTACCTTCTAATGCCCCATTTCCAAATACCAACCCACTGGGGGCTAGGGTTTCAGCATATGGTGTGTGACTGTGATGGGACACAGACATTTAGTCTATGGCACCTCCTTAACTGTAAACAGCTTACATCATTTTCCATGTCAATGTCTATGTCTATGTTTATAACCATGCCTGTTCATATTATAGAAGCCAAGGAAAAACTTGCCCTTTGCTCTCTGAAGGTTCGCTACAAATCACCTGATGAAAGGTAGATTAATAACGTTCCACAACCTAACTGCCCTGTGGGATCTTTTTTCCTATTGCCCAGAGAGAACTAAATGATCAAGACAAGGTAAGTGCAATAGAGGAAGAGTTTAATTCATGCATACACAGATAAACAAGAGACCAGAGTTTTATTATTATTCAAATCAGTCTTCTCAAAAATTTGGAGATCAGGGTTTTTCAAAGATAGTTTGGTGGGCAGGGGGCCCAGGAGTGGGAAGTGCCCACTGGTTGTGTCAGAGATGAAATCATAGGGAGTTGAAGCTGTCCTCTTGCCCTGCATCAGTTCCTGAGTAGAAGGCAAAGGACCAGTTGGTGAGTCCTGGTACAGCTATTGGTAGTCAGAAATGCAAAAAATCTGAAAAGCTATCTCAAAATGTCAATCCTGGGTTCTACAATAGTGATGTTATCTGAAGGAGTAATTGGGGAAGTTCAAAATCTTATGACCACCTAAATAATGGCTGGTAATTATTTAACTATGCTTACATCATAGTAGAATTCAGACCTTTATCCTCCTGACCTGGTAGGCTTTCCTTAGCTTTATACAGGCAATTTTGTTTTGGAAAATGCTTTTATAATTTAACTTGCAGGCCAGGAGTGGTGGCTGACACCTGTAATCCCAGCACCATGGGAGGCTGAGGCACGAAGATTGCTTGAGTTCAGGAGTTCAAAATTAGCCTGGGCAGCATGGAAAAAACCCATCTCTACTTAAAAAAAAATAAACAAAAAATAAAAAATAAAACAATTAGCCAGCAATGGTGGCTCGTGCCTGTAGTCTAAGCTACTTAAAAGGTTGATGTGGGAGAATAGCTTCAACTCCCAAGCTAGTTGAAGGTTGCAGTGAGCCGAGATCATGCCACTGCACTCCAGCCTGGGTGACAGAGGGAGTCCCTTTCTTAAAAAAATAATAAAGATAATAAAATAAACTATAAACTAAATTTCTCTCAACATTAGCTTTGGCACATGCCCAGGAAAGAGTGAAGATAGCCAACCTGTGAGGCTAGAAGCAAGATGGAGTGAGCTATGTCAGGTTTCTCTTACTGTCATAATTTTGCAAAGGAGGTTTCTATACGAATTTATTAATTTGGATGGAAAAGTACAAAATTTCTTAAAGAAGTGGCCAGATTATTGATGCTTTTATACCATCCTGGGCTTGGGTCTTACAGCATGTGCAAAAACAGATTATAAAACCTGGTAACTCAGGTTATGGACACCAGACAGGTTGTGGAAGAGGGAGAAGAGCATCTAGCTAGCAAAGGTGGTGGTGGCATGCAGATGAAACCTCACAGGTAGCAGCACTCAGAGAGAATAGATGGTGAATGTTTCTTTCAGATCGGTAATGGTGTTGGATTCTCAGTTCATCTTTCCTAGATTAGACAAACAGGACCTCAGAGAAAACCTGATTGTATCAATGCAGATTTTTCTTTTGGTTTTTGTTGTTGTTGCTGTTGTTGTTGTGGTTGTTTTTGAGACAGAGTCTCACTCTGTCCCCCAAGCTGGAGTGCAGTGGTGCAGTCTTGGCTCACTGCAATCTCTGTCTCTTGGGTTAAAGCAATTATCTTGCTTCAGCCTCCTGATTAGCTGGAATTACTGGCACTGCCACCATGCCCAGCTAATTTTTGTATTTTTAGTAGAGAAAAGCTATCACCATGTTGGGAAGGCTGGTCTCAAACTCCAGACTTCAAGTGATCTGCCTGCTTGGGCCTCCCAAAGTACAGGGATTACAGGTATGAGTCACTGCATCTGGCCTCAGATTTTTTCTACAGATGCAAATCTCCCCCACAAAAGACAGCTTTTGAACAATTCTTGTATTTACTGCACTTCTGACTACCCATACAGAAATATGCAAACGAAATACATTGTAAAAGAAAACAAAATTTCAGAACCCTCTATGTTCATGATGCCAAGGGAAAAGTTAAATCCTGGATACTTAGACACATAGTATGTCTGCAATTTTGCTTTTTAGATTGTAGATTAACTATCTTCCGTATTGATGTTGTTCTGTAAATTCCTACCAGAGACCAGAAACTAGACTTCCCCCTAACAATCCTTGATCGATCTTACAGACTAACTGCCTTCTTTATCATCCTGTACCTAGCTCAGACTAGATGGTGCCCAAGATGTCAGTTACATCTTCAGTGTGGAATGTTGCATACACCTTTCCCAAAAGAAGAACACCACTTTAAGTAACCAGATTGTTTTAACCATGCATCAAGCGATACAGAGAAAGATGATGAAATTCTGTCACACTTTTCTAAACTTTGTCCACATAAGGAATTCAAAACATCTACCCTTTGGAACCCGGATTTCTCTTCTTCAGAATCTTTGATTGGAATGTCATCCATCCTCAGACTTGAATAAACTATCTTGAGACTAGATTCTGACATTTTTTTATTGCTCTTGGTTGACAACATTTTGGGGTAAAATATTTTGATTATTTCAATAGTTATGTTATTATTACATAATAGTAAATTATTATTAAGTATATTTAAATATAAATATCAAAATATTAAAATAAATGTTAATATTTATTACATAAATATTGAAAGAAATTAAAGTATTTTACCCTATAAATGGTTCTTTTTCTAAAACCAGTTTATTGAAGTATGGTTGTCATACAAAAAGCTGTACATATGTATTATACACACTGTGATATGTTTTAAGATAAGTATATGTCTATGAATCTATTGAATTTAGTTTATAGTTTAATTAAAAAAATAAATATATTAACACTGTCTTTGGAAAACTGACAAGTTAACTACAAGATTGGAAATTATGTCTCAGGAGCCAAGTAGCCAGAGGCCACAAGATTCCCAATCTCCCTAGTTCCTCCTATAGATGAAACTACTATTGTAAAACCTAAGATTGGTGAGTGACGTATTTTTCAGACCCTGCATTCTGGTGAACAAGCTGGTGCCAGTCAGATCCATCACCCATACCAAGAAACTGGCTCAAACTAGTCTTGTGACTCCCACACAGAAACTGGAGACAGCAAGAAGAAAGCCAAAATTCCCTATCATTTCAACCCCAACCTGAGCAGTCAGTATTCCCCATTTCCTAGCCACCTGCCCACCTAATTATTATTTTAAAAACCTAGTCTCTGAATGTCCAGCAAGGCTGATTTTAATAATAAACTAATGTCTTCCCTGTGCCTAGCTCTGCATTGATTAAACCCTTCCACTTCTGCTGTATCAGTGAATTGGCTCTGTCTATGTAGCAGGCAAGAAGAATCTATTGGGCAATTACATCATGAAAGAAAATCAAATAATTTTCCAAAGTACAGATACAAAATTATACATTATTTCCCAAGGAAAAATAGAGCTCAATTTCAATCCACAGTAAAGAGTAACCATATGTTATTGACACATACACTCATATAATCTATATGATATATTATGCATATATATATGTGTATATATATATATATATGTGAATAAGGTTCAGAGTGCAAGCAATTTACTGGCAGAAAATGATAACGTTTCCTTCAGACATCTCCACAGCTACACTAACTGGGAGAATAGATTAACACAATTTTTACATAGTAAATACATTTAGATTCTCAAATTTGGATACCTCGATTACTTCCTACTTAAATCAGAAGAAAGCAGTCATTATGAAAAGTAAGAAGACTGGAATCATAGAGGTCACCACCTCTTTATAAATCATCTAATCAAAACCCAAATGGCAAACAAATAATTGAGACAATTTTTGGAAAAATAAAACTCCAGCCAGCCAAAGAAAGAAAGTGAAGTAAATATCTCATCATGTATGAAAACAAGTCTATAAACGATTCTCAGTGAACTTTGAATCCACTGAAATAAATAGCCATCTGTCCACAATTTTTAAACTTCAGTTACAAAACTGAAAGTACCTATAATGCACCTTTAAATATTTTGATGTCAATTGAGAAAGATGGAAGATTTAACACTTGCTAGTTTCATAGTTTTTGTTTGTTTGTTTGTTTCCCCGGTAGGTGTACAAGATATTCTAATGGTGAAAATGGGCAAATAGTGTTTCAGAATAGGTAATGCCTGGAAGGGTGTTATTTAGACATTACAGTGTATTAAAATTACATGAGTTCTTATGAAATACATATTCCAAAATGCTGTCCTTAAGAGAGTCTAGTTAAGTGGTTATCTGAAAGGGAAATCATATTTTTCAATCACTCAGCTGGTTTATTGCAATGGTCTTTTCCCTTATCTTGAGAAATACTGCACCTGAGGAACCAAAGCCTTACTCTCGACTGTTTTGTTACAAAAAGAGAAATAGTTGCATGAACCACTACCACATCATTCATCCACCAAAAGGGTGCATCAAATAAGGGAGGTAAAGTACTAAAATAATGTACATGCTGCCCATTGAAAGACATGTGATAACAAGAGATATCATAAAAAATTATCACAATCAAATGCTGGATTAACATTTTATGAATTCTGACACCATATCAATAAATGAAATGTAAACTTATACAGTCAATACATACACTCAAATCTAATTGGAAGAGTTTTTAATTTAAGAGAGGTCAACACCTCTATGAAAATACATGTAAAGAAAATCAGAACAAGCCTTGCTTAATATTAATAAATCCTTAATAGTAAGACAAACATCACTAAATGAAAATTGTAAAGCACAAAACCATCAATGCAATATGTCTCTGTTGATGTTACATAACAGGAACAGGGAGGCAGAGGAGTTAAAACCATAGATAGGGTCTTTCATGAGAAAGACTTGACCAGGCTCTGCTAGCTTTAAATGTGGAAGGGAGGCCGAGTGCAGTGACTCACACCAGAGATCCCAGAGCTTTGAGTGGCTGAGATGAGAGAATCCCTTGAGGTAGGGAATTTAAGATGAGTCTCAGCAACACAGCAAGATCTTGTCTCTACAAAAAATTTAAAAGTTAGTCAGATGTGGTGGCACATGCCTATAGGCCCAGCTACTCAAGAGGCTGAGTAGAAGGATCACTTGAGCCCAAGAGGTTGAAGCTACAGTAATCTATGATTGTATTAATACCACTGCACTAAAGCCTGGGTGAAACAGTGAGACTCTGAATCAAAAAAAAAAAAAAAAAAAAAAAAAAGAAGAAAGTCACTGTAAAAAACTTGCTTGGTTTCTTAACAATAGGAATAGTATAGAAGATAGGCAGAAAATTATTGTTAGGGTAAACAGGAAGAGTAGTCTCTTAGCATGTTACACAATTATATGTTCTCTATTGTTTGCTTTTAAAAATATTTTAAGGTTTTAAAGCCTCTCACAATAATATGACTTTAAAATTATGTAGATTTCTAATTGACTTACTCTCTTTTGGTATCTTATGAGATAAATGCAATTTTTAACAAATTAGCCCATAAAAAAATCTTAGACTGGATTAGTTTCCATGAAGTTCACAGAAAATAATAACATACATTATCACCTAGAGATATATATATATATATTTATGTATACATTGTATATATTTAGACTGAAATAACTAATTCATTCTCTTCAAATACAATACTAGAAGCAATCTGTTGCAATGGGCAAGAAGATTCATTTTGTTGCTATTTTAAAATGCATATGCTTTAGACCTAGGATTTTTTCAGAGTACAGACTTTCTATTAGGCTAGTTCTCTTCGCATTAACATATCTTGATATTAATAAGAGAAGATGAGCAGTAACTAAAACTAATAAGAGAGATAGACCGCAACTATGAAAAACCAAGAATTATTCTAAGGTTGTTAATTATTATTACCATGTTTAATCATCAAATAAACCTTCTGAAACTGATGTAAAAGAAAAATTGAATCTTATTTTTATCCAAAATGGGAAGAGTCTTTAAAAAAACAAAACTCTGGTTTTCCTACTAGTTAGCCCTAACCCAGAAAATCAGTGTATCTTTCCCAATGAATATTGTTTTTATTTAGGTCCCCATTTCCAGTTTCTTCTTCTGTGAAATGGGATAACAATAAATACCTAGTTCATAGGGTGGAAATGAGAAAGAAATGAGAATGTTTGGAGATGCTTATCATAACACATAGAATTCAGTAAGCAGTCAAAGTATGTTATCTATTATTGTTTTACCATTAAGAATATTTGGTGGCTTAGTGAAATTTTTCAATAGGTGTGTTTTCTTTTTCTGCTTTGAATTTAGTATTTATTTGTTGACCTTGACAATGGAAAATTTTCCTGAATTCTCCAGGTAGTGCCAATGTAATCACATGGGTCCATAAATGTAGTAGATAAAGAAAAGAATGTATCAAAGTTGTGCCAGGTGAAATTCAACCAGCTCTGTGTGTGTGTGTGTGTGTGTGTGTGTGTGCACATGTGTGCATGTATGATTTTGTATATTTTTTCCCAGTAGTATAAAATTTACTTCAAATCTGCTATACCAACAGCCATGAGTTATTTCCATAAGCCCTCCCTCTTCTGGGTGGTGAATATTCAACAAAGGAAAGAGGAATACTGAGGAAATGTTTTCTAAAGTTTGAGCTGCAGGTGCTCTAGGAATGTAGATAAAGCACACTCTATACAGGTATGAGTGTGCATGTATTGAGTATATATAAACACACACACAAATATGTGTATATATGTGTGTTTAACATATGCACATTATTGCCTGTATAGGATGTGCATTATATATATGTATGTGTGTATATGTAGTGGTGTGTATATTGTTGTTTATCATAGAAAATAATATATAATTTGTATTTTTAGAAATTAGTATGAGATAGTGTTAATCAGTAAAAACTAGTTATCTATAAATATCCTGCATATAAGGAAAAAAAAAGTTTGGGAGCAACAGTTTAGGCCTGTAATTCCAGCACTTTGGAAGTCAAGGTGGGAAGAACTGGTTAAGCCCAGGGGTTTGAGACCAGCATGGGAAACATAGTGAGAACTCCATCTCTACAAGTAATTTAAAAATTACCTTCTCATGATGCTGCACACCTGTACTTGGGAGGCTGAGATGGGATGACCACTGGAGCCAAGGCAGTTGAGGATGCAGTGAGTTTTGATTGCAGCGCTGTACTCCAGGCTGGCAGATAGAATGAGACCCTGTCTCAAAAACAAAACAAAACAATAAAAACTGGTTAAAGTACAAATAATAAAGCTGTTAGTTATTTTTACTGTGCAAAAAATAACAATGATGGGCAGTCCACTGGTCTTTCTTTCCAGCTAAAAAAAATAGTCTTCCTGCTTGCCATTGAGATGATCACTTTGCACCTACATCACCATTAGAAAATGCCTCCCCCAACCCCAACCGATGTTGGATGCTCAGCAAACACCTTTCTCCTTCTCACACAGATCTTGACCCTCCTTGATCAGAGGCAATAGATGGATTTTCTATTTCTTCCTTTATATATGTCAAATGCAAGATTTTCTTTCATTATCAAAGATCAGAATCAGGGACTATTCTATTTCTAGACTTCTTGTTGACCCAAGAGCATTAGGCATAATCAAGTATGGTTTTGGAAGATAAGGTATATGAAGTATTACTCTGTAGTTCCTGACACTTAAGCATTATACAACATATATGCCTTATAATAAATTACAAATTTTTTTTTTTTTTTTTTTTTTTTTTTGAGACGGAGTCTCGCACTGTCGCCCAGGCTGGAGTGCAGTGGCGCGATCTCGGCTCACTGCAAGCTCCGCCTCCCGGGTTCACGCCATTCTCCTGCCTCAGCCTCCCGAGTAGCTGGGACTACAGGGGCCCGCTACCACGCCCGGCTAATTTTTTTGTATTTTTAGTAGAGACGGGGTTTCACCGTGTTAGCCAGGATGGTCTCGATCTCCTGACCTCGTGATCCGCCCGCCTCGGCCTCCCAAAGTGCTGGGATTACAGGCGTGAGCCACCGCGCCCGGCCAATAAATTACACATTTTATTACAGGTTAAATGCCATAGAAGTGTTTAATAAACCCAACACATAAAAATGTTATAACAGTTTCTGGGAAAATACAGTAAGGCCGAGCTGCCAATAAGTAATGAAACTTTTTGTGCTTTTACTGCTGCATATTGTAATAAAACAATCTGAAGATTTTAGACCTCTTATAAGAAAATTATTTGACTTCCCTTTAAGGTAGGAGTCACCATTCGATTGGTTTATCAATTGTCTCTGCAAAATTTAAAGAAAGAAGCAATCTAATACTCTGTTAGAAATATTTATATTTATATGTGTGTTGTGTATCATTAAATATGTTTATAGTTGGCTGGGCATGGTTGGTAACACCTGTAATTTCAGCACTTTGGGAGACTGAGGTGGAATGACAACTTGATGTCACAAGTTTGAGAGCAGCCTGGACAACATGATGAAAGCCCATCCCTACTAAGACACAAAAATTCACTGGACGTGGTGGTGCACACCTGTAATCCCAGCTACTTGGGAGTCTGAGGAAGGATAATTGCTTGAACCCAGGAAGCAGAGGTTGCAGTGAGCCGAGATCAGGCCACTACACTACAGCCTGGTCCAGAGAATGAGACTCCACCTCAAAGATCCAACTAGAAAATCTACCATACATTTATTCCTCAATTTTAGGCATTTTCACCAAGCAAAACTACATCAGAAAGACAAGCAGGACAATGTATGTTATGTTATCTTGTGAACACAAGGTAATTTACTATGACAGCAAGGATAGTGATAAAACTGTTTAATGTAGTTGAACAGGTGAAGACAGTCTAATAATTTGCTAACTTATAAACAAACATAAAGAAGATATGTTAGGTTAATAAAACCTGTTTGTAGAGATAAAGTACAATGTTACCATATTCTTTAGCTAGGTTATCACTGATTATGACTGGTTGTACAGTCTTTGTCCAGAAATATTTCTTAATATCATCACTACTTACAGAGACTTCTGTTTTAGCATATTCTTTACATAAGCCCTTTCCTCATGTATCATGAATCTTTAAACGCCTGGTTATTGACATGGTTGTTCGACAATAAAAATATTTAACCTCACATTTTAGAAGAAGTTATCATAGACTTTTAACAGAAAGTGGAGTGAATCCATCTGAAGACTGTACTTAATTTTCAAACTCAGGATATACAATAAACATCCTTTGAAAACTGAAGTCCTAGAATACATGTATGAGATTTTACTAAAGACCTAATTTAGCAAAATGAAATTGCATTTTCTAAGTGTAGGTTGCATAAATAAAAAAGATTGTCTGCAGACAATCTTTATTTTCATATTTCCACACTGTGCTCAATGCATAAAGTATGGTCAACCATAGCAAATTATGGCATTAAACCCAAAACATTCTCTGGCAATGAGAATAGCATGATCGAGGGAATCTGAAAACAGGTTGTTTGTGTAACTTTGCTTTAATTCCATCGTATTTTCTTTCTGCCTTTACATTTTATTCTCTTCTCTTCTGAGCATGTGAAAAATTCTGTAAATTCAAGTGTAAATTATGGTATAGGCAATTGTAAATTATAAGCATATTTAAATTTTATATTTTCACATATGTGTGTATATGTATACACACGTGTATTGCATATTATGTACTGTTTACAAAATAAATCTATTGTATATATTTAAGGTATACAACATGATGTTATAAGTTACATACATATAGTAAAACATTTACTATGATGGAATTAATTTACATATTTATCATAACATGTTACTCACTTCACCCCTCTGGCAAGATGAGTTATAATCTACTCCTTTAGTAGAAATCCTACAAACAATAGTGTTATTACTTATAGTCCATAGGCTGTATATTAGATCTTTAGATTTATTCATCCACATATTTGCTACTTTATATCTTTTGATGTACATCTTACCATTTCCTACTTGTCACCCCATCCCTAAGAACTACTGTTTTTCTCTTTATGACTATGTATCTGAACATTTTTTAAAATGCCATTAAATATTCTTTTTATTTTTCTTCTTTCTTACTAAAAATGGTAATCATATTTGTAACAGAATTCCTTTCTTCTCCCTTCAACCCTGCCTACTTATCTCACATAAACTCTTAACTTCAAATTTGCGAACATCTTTAAATGTCCAATAAAATGATTTACACTGGTATAGCAGTAGACAATAGAAATATTGGGGCCAATCAATTTAACATACCTGGTAGTTTATGAACTTGTCTGAAGTGTTTGTGGCCTGGTGCCATAAAGAAATAGCACCCGAACATAAATTTAATCTATTTAGTAAGGCAATTTTTACTTCCTGTAGAAAGGGTACACTCTCCAGCAGTTTTGTCACGAGAGTACACCGAACAAAGGTGACAGGGTCATTTATATCCTGATGCGTCCATCCTACTGCCGTGTCCAGTCTCCATCAGCTGGAATGTGACCTCACATTCTGTATTTGTCCCGATTGGCCAGCAACTTGCAATTTTTCAAAAGACACAAAGGTATAGGAGAACAAAGGAAGGAGGAAGTAACTTGTGAGATGCTGAGAAAGTTAAAAACACTTTTAAATAAGGAAGAAGAACACACTATGACCTAACACTTGCTTGGACCAGTATAAGCATGCCAGGGCAAATATTTATGCTAAATTGTGGGAGCTAAGAACATAAAATACATTGATTCATTATGGCTAGCAGACATTTAAGAATGTTAGCACAGGTCTTTGAATAAATATTGCTTCTAAGAGAAGTTACTATTTATTCCTAAATGGGGAGGAAAGTCTTTGAAGAGGAACCTCTACTTTACTTTTTACAAACTTGAAGTCAAGTCCAGTCCCATGAGCTTCAGATTGTCTTCCACTAGCAGCTGCCTGAGGCAATTGTGGGAAGCTCTTTCCAGCAAAATCAGCAGCTCTTGGTGACAATAGGTGGCCATTGAACTCTTTGCAACATTTCCAAGGAATAATTGCTCGAGCCAATTTTGTCCCATAAGGAGCTGACTCTGTTTTCTGCTTGAGAGTATTTCCCATGTCTCTGAAATTTTATGCACCTTGTTGTTCAGTGCTGTTGAAAGATCGGGAAGCCAACTTCAGTAATATTTTGTGCTATATGGTATATTCAACTTTTTCTTTAACATGTATACACCTATTACTGCTAAACTTCCAATAGCATTGTCTACATTTTGCATACATAAGATACTTACTTTTGATTCTTTGCTATGACTTACTTAGTGAAAGTTAAAAAGCAAATTGACTTATTTCTGACTCATGGAAAGAAAACAATACCAGTGTCTTTTGTTAAAAATTATTGAATTCCAAGGTAAAAAAGTGGAAAACTATTTCGATGTGTGCTATGTTAAAAATAATCAGCCAGTTCCCATAGACCATCTATATAGGAAGGATCTATAATGAATAAGGGATATAGGAAGGTGTTGAAGACACAAGCTGATTAAGTCACTGAAGAAAACCTCCAGGGGACTTTGTAAATGTTAACAACGTAAGATGATTTTATAGCATTGATTTAATAAATGCATACTGAGGATTGTTGGTTGGTTTTGCCTGGGTTTCGTTTCTAGTGTATCCAGGCAATTCCTAAATGCCATCATAGATTTTTTTATTATTATACTTTAAGTTTTAGGGTACATGTGCACAATGTGCAGGTTAGTTACATATGTATACATGTGCCATGCTGGTGTGCTGCACCCATTTACTCGTCATTTAGCATTAGGTATATCTCCTAATGCTATCCCTCCCCCCTCCCCCCACCCCACAACAGTCCCCAGAGTGTGATGTTCCCCTTCCTGTGTCCATGTGTTCTCACTGTTCAATTCCCACCTATAAGTGAGAATATGCGGTGTTTGGTTTTTTGTTCTGGCGATAGTTTACTGAGAATGATGATTTCCAATTTCATCCATGTCCCTACAAAGGACATGAACTCATCATTTTTTATGGCTGCATAGTATTCCATGGTGTATATGTGCCACATTTTCTTAATCCAGTCCATCATTGTTGGACATTTGGGTTGGTTCCAAGTCTTTGCTATTGTGAATAGTGCCACAATAAACATACGTGTGCATGTGTCTTTATAGCAGCATGATTTATAGTCCTTTGGGTATATACCCAGTAATGGGATGGCTGGGTCAAATGGTATTTCTAATTCTAGATCCCTGAGGAATCGCCACACTGACTTCCACAATGTTTGAACTAGTTTACAGTCCCGCCAACAGTGTAAAAGCGTTCCTATTTCTCCACATCCTCTCCAGCACCTGTTGTTTGCTGACTTTTTAATGATCACCATTCTAAATGGTGTGAGATGGTATCTCATTGTGGTTTTGATTTGCATTTCTCTGATGGCAAGTGATGGTGAGCATTTTTTCATACGTTTTTTGGCTGCATCAATGTCTTCTTTTGAGAAGTGTCTGTTCATGTCCTTTGCCCACTTTTTGATGGGGTTGTTGGTTTTTTTCTTGTAAATTTCTTTGAGTTCATTGTAGATTCTGGATATTAGCCCTTTGTCAGATGAGTAGGTTGTGAAAATTTTCTCCCGTTTTGTAGGTTGCTTGTTCACTCTGATGTTAGTTTTTTTTTTTTTTTTTTTTTTTTTTTTTTTTTTTTTGCTGTGCAGAAGCTCTTTAGTTTAATTAGATCCCATTTGTCAATTTTGGCTTTTGTTGCCATTGCTTTTGTTGTTTTAGACATGAAGTCCTTCCCCATGCCTATGTCCTGAATGGTAATGCCTAGGTTTTCTTCTAGGGTGTTTATGGTTTTAGGTCTAACGCTTAAATACTTATACAGTTGTGTAGATAAGAGTGATTTTAGATATTTCAGAGAATCCAGAGCCACATAACTACCCAAAAGTGAGGCTCTGGGACATGATAATACTTTACCTCCTCTTCCAGGCTCCATTGCCAGGGGTAACAAGAAAACTTTTGAAATGCAGACAGCCCTAACCTGCGGCACTCATGTCCTGGCTCCCACTGTGGCCTGGCATTACATTTCTCTGTGTTTATCAGTCATAAAATAGCAGTAGCTTACAGGTCATCACGCTTCACCTCCTGGACTCCAATAATCCATGGAACCCATCTGATGATTCATCTCCTTCCTGTATACAACCTCTGAAATTTTCTTATTGCTTCATGGAATTATGGTGATCTTGTTACTACTGCTTCTAAAACCCTCCCTCAAGGACATCACCACCCCTGCAGTTATTTAAGATTCTGGGTTAAGTGGAGGGGTCATAAGAAGAAATGCCTTAAAGCCTTGGACTCTTAATGCTGGAATTAGCTTCCATGTTTGCCTCGTTCAAATTTCCACCTTCAGATCATTTGTCCTCTGGCTTCTTAAACCACCCAGCTTCGGATGTCATGGCATCTGATTTTATCAATTTCATCGTTTTATGATCTTATGATATCAAATTATATCAACCTCCTATACTGACACCCAACTTAGTCCCAATTATTTCTCAACATTGTTCCTCCTTCTTAATTTTCATCATCTCCTAGTGAGGTTATTCTTTTTTGTTTTCTTTTGAGACAGGATCTAATTCTATGGCCCAGGCTGGAGTACAGTGGTGCAATTATGGCTCACTACAGCCTGGAACTCCTGAGGGCAAGTGATCATCCTGACTCAACCTCTGGAATAGCTGGGAATACAGGCATGCACCATGATGCCCAGCTAATTATTTTAATTATTTTGTAGAAACTGGGTCTACTATGTTACCCAGGATGTTCTCAAACTCCTGGCCACAAGTGATCCTACCACCTCAGCCTTCTAAAGTCTTGTGATTACAGGTGTGAACCACTTCACCAAGCCCTAATTCTTGATATTAGGATATATACATGTAATTTTTCAACACACTCACCTCTCAAATTCTCTAAAATCTTACCTCCAATATATTTTTCTATATTTTACGTAATTTCTTACGTGTTATAAGTTCCAATAAGTACCACTCCTCTATAATCTTAATAGCACAACTTCCCCTTTCTAATAACTCAAGTATTTGCAGCACACCACTGCATTTTACTGAAATGCATCTTCTTTTCTTTTTCCTATTTCCCCACTGAAATCACATTGCCAAACCTCACAATCACTCCCACGGGGATTCCCTGAATCTCTTGCTTCGTTCTTGCTTTCTTTTATACTGGGTCGTAACCACAATTCTGGCTAAATAAAACTCCGCCTACACTCCATTGGCCTTCATCTGTGCACACAAATAAGCATACCAGCTGCTCAGACTTTATATTTGTGATTAGTTAGCTCCAAGTTGGGATTCCAGGAGCTGTTGCTATACTTTCCCAGTCTATGAATACTTTAACTCCTTCTGAGAGATGTTTTATAGTTTCTTTTCCTGGAATTCCAACACTTTTCTCTGCTAATCAGGAGATTAAGTTCTCTTTCATCAAGAGTAGGGAAGGGATGAGATACAAGCTTCCATGGGCTTCCACCTGCACATGCATCAAGCTACCAACATCTCAACCTACACACTCTTCCCTGTAGTTTCTTAATGTGGGTGAGTGGTACATGTTTTCCTCTAAACCTAATCCCTTTATCTGTGCAATAGATTCTCTCTTCTCTTTTCCTTTCAAGGATACAGCTACTTAGCTCTTGCCCTAGTGAAACCTTTCCATCCAACAAACACATACATTTGTCATATTTTCTATAACTGTAAAATAAATTATCTTGATCTTTGCTATGGTAAGAATTTTTGTGTCTTCTGAAATGTTTATGGTGAAATCATAAACCTCAATGCAATGTGTATTAGTCCCTTCTTATGCTGCTAATACCCAAGACAAGGCAATTTACAAAGGAAAGAGCTTTAACTGAATCACAGTTCCACATGATTGCGGGTTAAGGCTCACAATCATGAAGAAAGGCACATCTTATATGGTGGCAGGAAAAAGAGTTTCTGCAGGGGATCTCCCCTTTATAAAACCATCAGTTCTCATGAGACTTATTCACTATCACAAGAACAGCATGGGGAATACCTACTGCCATGATTCAGTTATCTCCACTTGGTCCTGCCCTTAACATGTGGGGATCATTATCATTCAAGGTGAGATTTGGGAAGGGACACAGCCACACCATATTACAATGGTATTTGGAGGTGGGGGCTTCATGTGGTGATGAGATCATGAGGGTGAATCCTCATGAATGGGATTAGTATCCTTATAGAAGGCACCTCATAGAGCTCCCTTGCCTCTTCCACCAAGAGAGGACACAGTAAGAGGGGCAGAAAGCAAGTTGTCACTGAATCTGCCATGTCTTCATCTTGGACGTCTCAGGCCCCAGAACTGTAAGAAATAAATTTCTGTTGTTTCCAAATTATCCAGTCTAACGTATTCTGTTAAAACAGCCTGAGTGAGCTAAGACAATCTCATTTTATCAGTCAGATAGTGGCACCAACCCCACTCCTTTCTTTGTGCTCCTATATCAGCAAAATTCCTCCATGATAGCTGTGTCTCCTCACCATGCCCCTGTTTTTTCCACCTGCCATTCTCTTTTAATAATGTCCATTCAAAATTTTCTACTACCTTTCTGAGAAGTTATGTAAAGGTCACTGATAACGTCAGAGTGTTGAATTCTATTTTCAATTCACAGTCTCTATCTTGAAATGACTTGTCACTTCTGCATACTGGTCTTTAGGACAATGCACTGCCTTGCTTGTGTGTGTGTTTCTTTTCCTACTATACCCATTGCTAATTCTCAGTTTGCCATTTCCTTTGCTTTTCCCTGATATTGTTAAATTCTGACTCAGTCTTTTACTGACATTCACTCCTTTCATACAGTGGGATGCCATTGAATGTCATCTACATATCAGAAAGACTCATTTTTTAATCCCTCTGCTACAAACTTATTTTCCAAACTCAATTTTACATGACTAAGTTCACCCTTGAAAAGCATCGGTTTGAACCACATGAGTTCACACATGCATGAATTTTCTTCTACTTCTGACACCCCTGAGACAGCAAGAACAACCTCTTCTCCTTTTTCTCTTCCTAATCTTCCTCTTCCTCAGCCTACTCAATGTGAAAACAATGAAGATGAAGACCTTTATGATGATCCACTTCCACTTAATAAATACTAAATATATTTTCTCTTCCTTACGATTTTCTTAATACCATTTTCTGTTCTGTAGCTTACTTTATCGTAAGAATACAGTATAGCAGTATGTAATGCATAGATCATACAAAATATGTGTTTATTGGCTGTTTGTATTATCAATAAGGCTTCTGGTCAAAAGTACGCTATTAAGAGTAGAGTTCCAGGGCAGTCAGAAATTAAATGCAGACTGTTGATTGTCAGTGGGGATCCGTGTCCCTAATCTTTATGTTGTTGTAGGGCCACATTTACTTAAAATAATTAAATTTGCTTAGCACCATTTTTCATGGCCTCCAAAAAATTGCCAGGTGTCATATGAAAGTTTCCTTGTTATTTTTGAGTATTTTCTAATTTCCATTTTTATTTTCAGTTGGTAAAGGAACTACTTAGAACGTTCTTTCTTAATTTCAAACATTTTAGGGTTTTTTCTAGTGGTGAAACTTTGTGTTCAGAGAAAAAGAGTTGTTGAAGTTATTGAACTTTGCTTTACAGCCCAGGATGTGGTCTGTTTGGCGGTCTTGTCAGGTCTCTGAGCCAAAGCTCAGCCATTATAGCCTCTGTGACCTTCACATATACATCTAGATGGCCTGCAGGAGCCAAGAAGTCTGGAGCAGCTGAAAAACCACAAGAGAGGTGAAACAGCCAGCTCCTGCCTGAGAGACCCTAGAGAAAAACGCTAGACAGTCTCTTAAGGAAAAACACCAGCTAGTCTCTTAGAGAAAAACACCAGATGGCCACTTGAAAAACACCTGATGGTCAGGAGTCAGGGTGTGTCAATGGCTATCAAGGGCACCAGAAGCCCAGGGCAGGGCAGGGAGCCCCGGTCCCCCTCCCCTGTTCCGGGAACTAAAAACAGAAAAACATTTCCAGGAAATACTGCCCGCCACCTGTAAGCCCCCTGACCAACCAGAGTGAGACAGCTGGCTCAGGCCATAATTAAGAACCAATCAGTTACTCCCAATCCTCGCGCCTTAATATGTGACCCAATCAAATGTGTGTATCCTCCCCTTGTTTGAATTTGTAACCTCCCGCTAATTGCTGTGTAACCCCTCCCTTGTTTTGATGTGTGGTTTTTGCCTATATAAACTGTGTGAAAACAGCCGTTCGGGGTCTCTCGGCCTCTTGTGCTGGAGACCCTAGCGCGCTAGTAATAAAGTGTGCTCTTTGCTGTGATCTCCGTGTCGGGTGGTCTCTGGCGGCGGCCCCATCCCGAAGTAGAATCTTGAGCAAGATTCTAACATTTCGGGGCTCGTCCGGGATTGGTCACCGCCTGACGACACCCCCACGACCCGCATGGCGAAGACCCGCTCGGCCCGGGCCAACGACGGACGTCCAAACCTCCTGCGCAGGTACTTTCGTTTTGTTCTGTTTGTCTGCTTGACTTGTGTATTTTTGTAGCCGGCTAAATCTGCAGGCGGGTTCTTCCTGCCATCTGAAGAGTACTGGTGCTCAGTCTGTATAAGTGTGGAAGCGGGGTAGACATGCCCGGCACCTTCCCACTTACGCCCCGGGGGACGCCCTGGTGGTAGTCTGGAGGAAAACTGACGATCCCGTCGGTCTCCTCACCTCTGTAGGCGGGTTTTTCCTGCCATCTGTAGGCCGGTTCTCCCGGCCATCCGAACCGCTCTGGCGGTTGTCTGGAGGAGAACTGACGATACCGTCAGTCTCCTCACCTCTGTAGGCCGGTTCTCCCGGCCATCTGAATCCTTCGTGGAATTGTGGCGCCGTTCTCTCGCCGCGCGGCTTCTGTGTGTGTGTGCAGTCACTGTTTTTGCTGTTGTCCTGTTTGTCTGTGTGTTAGAAATTGACTTGGGCTTGACTATGGGACAGACACTGACGACTCCTCTCTCTCTGACTCTGACTCACTTTCCTGACGTAAAGGCTCGAGCCCACAATCTTCCTGTTGAAATTCGCAAAGGGCGATGGAAAACCTTTTGCTCTTCCGAATGGCCCATCCTCGGTGTAGGGTGGCCCCAGGATGGAACTTTTGACCTCTCAATTATCTTACAGGTTAAGGCAAAAGTGATGGATCCAGGGCCACGAGGCCGCCCTGACCAGGTGGCCTATATCATCACCTCCGTAGACCTGGTTCGGGATCCACCCTCTTGGGTGAAGCCCTTCATCTCCTCAGCTCCTCCTTCCCAGTCGACCTTCCTCGCCTTGAAAGCCCCCCGAAACCTGACCTCGGTCCCCCTGAAACCTGTTCTCCCGGATGAGGGTCAGAGGGACCTCCTCCTTCTAGACCCTCTCCCTCCTCCGCCTCACAACCCTCTCCTCAACCCCCCTCCCTACTCCACACCCTCAGCCCCCATGTTGTCCCCTGCCCCTTCTTCCACCCCTTCGGCTCCTACTCTTTCTCCAACCTCCCCTTCTTCGGCGCCGACCTCCTCTTCTTCCACCCCCTCTCTGTACCCATCCCTTTCTCCGGCTCCACCTGAACTCACCCCTCAGACCCCGCCTCAGACACCCCGCCTCCGCTTACGGCGGGCCAAGGACTCCGGTGACCAGCCCACCTGGCAGTCTTCTCTCTTTCGCCTCCGCACCGTGAACCGCACGGTCCAGTATTGGCCCTTTTCGGCCTCAGATCTCTACAATTGGAAGACCCATAACCCCCCTTTCTCCCAAGACCCGCAGGCTCTGACCTCTCTGATAGAGTCCATTCTCCTCACTCACCAACCCACCTGGGATGACTGCCAACAGCTCTTACAGGTTCTTCTGACCACAGAAGAGAGACAGTGAGTCCTCCTCGAGGCCCGCAAAAATGTGCTGGGGCCAGGAGGATTCCCGACCCAACTCCCTAATGAGATAGATGAGGGATTTCCCCTCACCCGCCCGGACTGGGACTATGAAACTGCAACAGGTAGGGAGAGTCTCCGAATCTATCGCCAGGCTCTGTTGGCAGGTCTCAAAGGGGCCGGAAAGCGCCCCACCAATTTGGCTAAGGTAAGAACTATTACTCAGGGAAAGAATGAAAGCATGGCGGCCTTCATGGAAAGGCTCTTAGAGGGGTTCCGGATGTACACTCCATTTAACCCCGAGGCTCCAGAGCACAAGGCCACCGTGGCAATGTCATTCATAGATCAGGCAGCACTAGACATAAAGAGTAAGCTCCAAAGATTGGACGGGATCCAGACCTATGGGCTGCAAGAACTAGTTAGAGAGGCAGAAAAAGTTTATAATAAAAGAGAGACTATTGAGGAGAAAGAAGCTAGGCTAGCAAAGGAACAGGAGGAGCGGGAAGATCGACGAGATCGTAAGAGAGACAGGCATTTGACTAAAATCCTGGCAGCAGTAGTGACAGGGAAAGGGCCAGGGCCAGGGAGAGAGGGGGGAGAACGAAGGCGCCCGAAGGTGGATAAAGACCAATGTGCCTATTGCAAGGAACGAGGACATTGGGTCAAGGAATGTCCTAAACGTCCTAAGGACCGGAAGAAGCCCACTCCTGTCCTGACCCTGGGAGAGGACAGTGATTAGGGGCGTCAGGGCTCCAAAGCCCCCCCCCCCCACCGAGCCCCGGCTAACCCTTTCTACAGGGGGGCGCCCCACCACCTTTCTAGTAGACACCGGGCCTCTTTCATCCCGCACCTCTTGGGTCCAAGGAGCAACAGGAGGAAAGCTGCACAAGTGGATGACCCACCGAACAGTAAACCTTGGAAAAGGTATGGTGACTCATTCTTTCTTAGTAGTACCTGAATGCCCATATCCCCTTCTGGGGCAGGATCTGTTGACCAAGCTCGGAGCCCAGATACATTTCTCAGAGAGAGGGGCCCAGGTACTGGGTGAGGATGGTCAGCCTATCCAAATTCTGACCGTTTCCTTGCAAGATGAGTACCGGCTTTTTGAGACTCCTATCCCCACCAGCCCTTCTGATAATTGGCTGCAAGAATTTCCCCAGGCTTGGGCAGAGACAGGGGGACTTGGACTGGCTAAATTTCAAGCTCCGATTATAGTTGACCTCAAACCCACTGCAGTGCCAGTGTCCATTAAGCAATACCCCATGAGCCAAGAAGCCCGTATGGGCATCCGGCAGCATATTGATAAATTTCTGGAATTAGGAGTCTTGCGGCCATGCCGCTCACCTTGGAACACGCCGCTCCTCCCGGTAAAGAAACCTGGTACCCAAGATTATAGGCCCGTCCAGGACTTGAGAGAAATTAATAAGAGAACCATGGACATACATTCCACAGTCCCCAACCCTTACAACCTGCTCAGTACCTTAAGGCCAGATCACAACTGGTATACGGTGCTAGACCTGAAAGATGCATTCTTTTGCTTGCCCCTGGCTCCCCAAAGCCAGGGACTCTTTGCCTTTGAATGGAGAGACCCAGAGAAGGGGATCTCGGGCCAATTAACTTGGACTCGGCTTCCCCAAGGGTTCAAGAACTCTCCTACCCTCTTTGATGAGGCTCTTCACCGAGACTTGACTAATTTTCGCACCCAGCACCCAGATTTAACTCTGCTCCAGTATGTAGACGACCTCCTCCTGGCCGCCCCCACCAAGGAAGCCTGCCTGCAGGGCACCAGACACCTGCTCCAGGAGCTCGGAGAGAAAGGATACCGAGCATCTGCCAAGAAAGCACAAATCTGCCAGACTAAGGTAACCTACCTGGGGTACATCCTAAGTGAAGGAAAGAGGTGGCTCACCCCTGGGCGAATAGAGACTGTAGCCAGCATTCCACTGCCCCGGAGTCCCAAGGAGGTGCGTGAGTTCCTAGGGACTGCTGGGTTCTGCCGCCTGTGGATACCTGGTTTTGCTGAGTTGGCAGCCCCTCTTTATGCCCTCACTAAAGGGAGCAACCCCTTTACCTGGTCGGAAGAACACCAGCAGGCCTTCGAGGCTTTAAAGAAGGCGCTCCTCTCTGCCCCAGCCCTCGGGCTACCTGACACATCCAAGCCTTTCACCCTCTATGTAGACGAGAGGCGGGGGATAGCCAAAGGAGTCTTGACTCAAAAACTGGGGCCCTGGAAGAGACCGGTAGCCTACTTATCTAAGAAACTGGACCCTGTGGCGGCTGGATGGCCTCCTTGCCTCCGCATCATGGCAGCCACCGCTATGCTAGTCAAAGACTCTGCTAAGTTAACCCTTGGGCAACCACTGACTGTCATTACCCCGCATGCCTTGGAGGCCATAGTGCGGCAGCCCCCGGACCGTTGGATCACCAACGCCCGCCTAACCCACTACCAAGCCCTCCTACTAGACACGGACCGTGTCAGCTTTGGCCCTCCAGTCACTCTGAATCCTGCCACCTTGCTACCTGTACCGGAGGTCCTGCTGAGCTCCCACGACTGCCGGCAAGTGCTAGCGGAGACCCACGGAACTCGAGAAGACCTCCAGGACTACGAACTCCCAGACGCGGACCACACTTGGTACACAGACGGTAGCAGCTTCATGGACGCAGGTACCCGGAGGGCGGGGGCGGTGGTAGTGGATGGACATGCCACAGTATGGGCGCAAGCACTGCCTCCCGGCACGTCTGCTCAAAAGGCTGAACTGATAGCTTTGACAAAGGCCTTAGAGCTATCACAGGGGAAAAAGGCTAACATCTACACAGACAGTCGGTATGCCTTTGCCACAGCCCACACCCATGGGAGCATTTACGAGAGACGAGGTCTCCTGACATCAGAAGGAAAGGAAATCAAGAATAAGGCCGAAATAATCGCCTTATTAAAGGCCCTTTTCCTCCCTAAGAAGGTGGCCATAATCCATTGTCCTGGACATCAAAAAGGGCAAGACCCTGTCGCCCAGGGTAACAGGCAAGCTGACCAGGCGGCCAAGCAGGCCGCTAGAGTAGAGACATTGACTTTAGTTTCAAGAACCAAAGAGGCTGACCAGGTACCCCCTTCCACAAGCTATATCTATACACCAGAGGACCGGGAAGAAGCAGTAGCCTTAGGAGCCACAGAAAACCCAGAGACTAAAAATTGGGGAAAAGACGGGAAGACAGTCCTCCCACAAAAAGAGGCCAAGGCCATGCTGCAGCAGATGCACTCTTGGACACATTTAAGTAGTAAGAAGCTAAAACTGCTCATTGAAAAGACTGACTTCCTAATCCCCAGGGTCGGCGCCCTCCTGGAGCAAGTAACGCTCGCTTGCAAGGCCTGCCAACAAGTAAACGCCGGGGCTACGCGAGTCCCAGCGGGGACAAGGGCACGGGGCAACCGCCCTGGGACCTATTGGGAAGTAGACTTTACTGAAATAAAGCCTCACCATGCTGGATATAAGTATTTATTAGTGTTTGTAGATACATTTTCAGGATGGGTAGAAGCCTACCCCACCCGTCAAGAAACGGCCCACATAGTGGCCAAGAAGATATTAGAAGAAATTTTCCCCAGATTTGGACTTCCCAAGGTAATCGGGTCAGACAATGGGCCAGCCTTCGTCTCCCAGGTAAGTCAGGGACTTGCCAGGATACTGGGGATTAATTGGAAACTTCATTGTGCATACAGGCCCCAGAGTTCAGGGCAGGTAGAACGGATGGATAGAACTATTAAAGAGACCTTGACAAAATTGACCTTAGAGACTGGCTTAAAAGATTGGAGATGCCTCCTATCCTTAGCTCTCTTAAGGGCCCGAAACACGCCTAATCGCTTTGGGCTCACCCCTTATGAAATCCTCTACGGAGGACCACCTCCCTTGTCAACCTTGCTTGATTCTTTCTCCCCCTCTAACCCTGAGACTGACTTGCAGGCTCGGCTAAAAGGACTACAGGCAGTGCAAGCCCAAATTTGGGCTCCTTTGGCAGAACTTTACCAGCCGGGCCACCCACACACCAGTCACCCGTTCCAAGTGGGAGACTCCGTCTATGTCAGACGACACCGCTCCCAAGGACTAGAACCCCGGTGGAAGGGACCATACATCGTTCTTCTCACCACACCCACTGCTGTGAAAGTTGATGGGGTCGCCGCCTGGATCCACGCATCCCACGTGAAAGCTGCTCCGAAGGCGTCAGGATCAGCATCGCCTGAGAAATGGAAACTTCGCCGCTCCGACGACCCCCTCAAGATAAGACTCTCTCGTGCCTAACCTCCCACCTACTGTTAGCCCTTTTGCTTTTGCTTCCCTGTGTTACCAGCAGCAGTAACCCCCACCAGCCCTATCGCTTGACTTGGCAAATAACTAACTTTGAAACCCATGAAGTCCTCAACGAGACTTCACATGTAGCCCCTTTAAATACCTGGTTCCCTGACTTGTACTTTAATCTTGACAAAATAGCCATGATAGATGAAATGGAGGATGGCGAGTGGAGAAAACGAGCAAGGAGAGTCTCCCTAAGTAGAAACGGGTTTTATGCCTGCCCTGGATTCCGGACGGGGCCTATGAAAAAGACCTGTGGTGAAATAATGTCCCTATACTGTGCAAGTTGGTCATGTGTAACTACTAATGATGGAGAACGGAAATGGGAAACCCAACCCTGGTATGTGACCATGTCCTATGTCCAGCCCTGTACTAGGACCAGGTATTCGGCCACTTGTAACTTAATCCGTGTCAAATTTGAGGAGGCCGCAAAAACTGACCCCCGCTGGACAACTGGACTAATTTGGGGCCTAAATTTATACCAAACTCCAGCATCTGGGCTCCCTATCCAAATTAGGCTATTAGTTAACCCGGTCTCAGCCTCAGTCCCGGTAGGGCCAAACCCGGTTCTAACAGGGAGAGCACCTCCTCAGTCAGGGAGTCGGCAAAAAGTCCCAACCACCACTACCACCACTTCCCCGGCCCCTACCCCGTCTCCTTCGTCGTCCAACTCCACTCTGTCATCCAACTCCTCCCTGTCCCCTTCGTCGACCAACTCCTCCCCCTCGGCGCTCCCGAGGGCCCCGTCGGCGCTCCCGGGGACCACCCGCCGGCCTCCCGACCCGGAAGTAACCAATAGGCTCTTCAACCTCATCAAAGGCGCCTACCTCGCCCTGAACCAGACAAAGCCCGAATTCACCACCTCCTGTTGGCTCTGCCTGGCCGCGAGCCCCCCTTACTATGAAGGTATTGCCTCTATTGGTAATCTTACTAACTCCACTAGCCATTCTGGGTGTGCATGGGACCAGCATAAGAAACTTACCCTAGCAGAAGTGTCAGGGTCGGGAACTTGTATAGGCCGGGTGCCCCCTAGTCATCAGCATCTTTGTAATAGAACCCTGGCAGTGCCCAGAACTAGTCACTATCTAATACCCTCTGGGCCAGACTGGTGGGCTTGCAAGACTGGGCTCACCCCTTGTGTGTCCGCAGCTGTCTTCAAGGACAGTGAGGACTATTGTATATTAGTCCAAATTGTGCCCCGAGTTTATTATCAAACTGGAGAGTCTTTTGAGTCCCAGTTTCAGCAAAAATACCTAACTGCTAGAATAAAGAGAGAGCCTGTTTCCCTCACCCTAGCTGTTATGTTAGGATTAGGAGTAGCGGCTGGGGTCGGGACAGGCACCGCAGCATTAGTGCCCGGCAGTTATCAAATGCAACAACTCAGGGCAGCTGTAGATGAAGACCTCAGGGCCATAGAACACTCCATTACCAAACTTGAAGAATCTTTAACCTCCCTGTCTGAAGTAGTACTCCAAAATCGACAGGGACTGGACATAATTTTTCTGAAAGAGGGCGGCCTTTGTGCAGTGTTGCTTTTATGCTGATCATTCAGGAGTAGTTAAAGACTCTATGGCAAAACTTAGAAACAGACTAGATGATAGACAAAAAGAAAGAGAATCCCAACAAAGCTGGTTTGAATCTTGGTATAACCAATCCCCCTGGTTTAGCACTCTCATTTCCACTATCTTAGGACCCCTAATCTTGCTTCTAGTCATTTTAACTTTTGGACCTTGCATTTTTAACCGCTTGATGGCTTTTATTCAGAGTAAGTTAAACATAGTGCAGGCTATGGTCCTGGCTCAGCGGTACCAGGCCATCAAAACTGACGAAGAGACTCAAGATTGAGCCTCTAAGTCACAAAAAGAGGAGGGAATGAGAGACCCTAGAGAAAAACGCTAGACAGTCTCTTAAGGAAAAACACCAGCTAGTCTCTTAGAGAAAAACACCAGATGGCCACTTGAAAAACACCTGATGGTCAGGAGTCAGGGTGTGTCGATGGCTATCAAGGGCACCAGAAGCCCAGGGCAGGGCAGGGAGCCCCGGTCCCCCTCCCCTGTTCCGGGAACTAAAAACAGAAAAACATTTCCAGGAAATACTGCCCGCCACCTGTAAGCCCCCTGACCAACCAGAGTGAGACAGCTGGCTCAGGCCATAATTAAGAACCAATCAGTTACTCCCAGTCCTCGCGCCTTAATATGTGACCCAATCAAATGTGTGTATCCTCCCCTTGTTTGAATTTGTAACCTCCCCCTAATTGCTGTGTAACCCCTCCCTTGTTTTGATGTGTGGTTTTTGCCTATATAAACTGTGTGAAAACAGCCGTTCGGGGTCTCTCGGCCTCTTGTGCTGGAGACCCTAGCGCGCTAGTAATAAAGTGTGCTCTTTGCTGTGATCTCCGTGTCGGGTGGTCTCTGGCGGTGGCCCCATCCCGAAGTAGAATCTTGAGCAAGATTCTAACATGCCCTAACTGATTGACCGACCTCATGACATTCCACCAACTTATGACATTCCACCATTATGACTTGTTTCTGCCTTGCCCAAACTGATCAATTGATCCTGTGACATTCTTCTCCTGGACAATGAGTCTCATCATCTCTCCACCAGGAACCATGTGACCCCCTCCCCTACTGAAAACAGACAACCACCTTTAACTCTAACTTTCCACTGCCTACCCAAGCCCTATAAAGCTTCTCCTCTCCTATCTCCCTTCTCTGACTTTCTTTTCAGACTCAGCCCACTTGCACCCAACTGAATAAACAGCCTTGTTGCTCACACGAAGCCTGTTCATGTGGTCTTCTATATGGACACATGGACATATGCCCAAGTTGGTCAGAGTACAGTTTGGTTTTACACACTGTAAGGAGATGGGAGACATCAATCAACATATATGT